>NC_074714.1:10501813-10820146 GCF_947242115.1 Biomphalaria glabrata
CAAATACCAGGTAGTCAAAGTGTAAGTTTTGAGAATGAAAAATACTATGTTATTTATAAGTTAAAAAAGATATTAGTTTTTAAGAAACTGCTCCCTAAAAAAGAATTATTGATATTTTAATATAAAAAAAGGATACTATAGGCACTTGATCATAGAGAATTTTGGGTAAGCTTTCAGCAATGACATGATCTTGTCGACTCCATCTAGCACCTTCCATAAAAAGCCCTCGGATGTATGCTCCATTAGCCTTGAACAAATAGTACAATAAAGCTAAATTATAACAAAGTAATCACAAACACAGTATATGCCCCTTTGTTTATCAAACTAGGATAGCATGTTTTTAAATGTAACATTCAACTTTTTCTGTCGCTAATCTCAGGAATGACTGTCTTTAAAAAGTAAGGCTTTGAATGAAAATGGGTAAGCAGGGAGGGGGGATGAGTCCTAAAATCCTTATCTTAAAATCTACTGTCCCTCATTTTTTTTTCATTAATCACAATGCTTACATACACACTATTTGCAATAAATGACACAGGTAACAGGAACTTGGTTGATAACTGGAAGTTTGTCAAAAGGTAGGTTTTCTAAAAAAAAAATTAAAACCATGTAGTTTAGCTGATGTGACACCATAGGGGAATGGTAAGTTAATTTACTACTCACAGGTTTTTGTGGCACACTTGTTTCATACTTAGTGACTTCAAACTCAAAGTTCAGATGGTCAATGGGTATTTTAAATCTTCTGGCATAGTTTTGTAAAACTCCAGTTAAAAATGACTGAGTGAAATAAAACCCAGAAATCCAAAATATTGTTGGTGTCCCGCCATTGATCCATTCCTTTAAAATATTGTATACAAATAAAAAAAAAATGTCATTTTTATTGGGAATATTATATGATTAAAAATATCAAAGCTAAAACACACAAAATTCAGGTCATATTCCAATTAGAAACACATAAATAGAAAGTTACAAAACCTTTACAACAAAATACAGGTTTGCATTTGTATTAACGAATACAATAAATTATATTAGCAAATTTTGAATATAAATCAATACATAATGCATCATAATATAAAGTACTCAAATGTCTCAATAGAATTTACCTTGAAAAAAGCTAGCCGAGAGATTAAATCTGTTACATAACTACCCAGGGGTTTTAAGGATGGATAAGACTTTGCAAGCCACATTGATGGAACCTTCAGGAATAGATTTGTTGGCAAAAATAGTTCAGCTAACAATATTTAGAGTAAATGCCTTAGCATAATATACATAATCATATAATTCATTAAAATGACAATAAAAAAGATCTTATAAAAATGAAAAAAGGGTATGCTTCATTCATAATCATTGCAAAAGAATTATAAAAAGCTTTGGAAATATGCAAGTAAACAAAAATTTATGCTATCTTACTTTCACTTGTAGCCTATGTAATTATTAACTATGAGTATGGCTGCCTGGTTGTGTGGTATGCCCATTGGACTGTTGTTCAGATGGTCTAGATTGTCTCATGTTTATACCATGCTCACTACTATCCCTCGTTGTCCTGAGGAGGTTTGGGCTAGGAGGAAATTATCTTCAAATCAGAAGGAACATCCGAAACATGCAAAACATTTACAAACATTATAAAATACTTGGGAAATATGTAAGTCAAAAAGAATGAATGCCATCTTGCTTTCTCTTCTAACCTAGACACAGATCTTAAAGCTTAGAGCATTATTAGTACTGTACAGTAGGCACACAGGTTTGTTTACACAAAACTCTCTAACTCACCTTTCCAACCATCATACTATCAAACACATCTTCCAACTCATTTGACATCACCACAAGTCCTTTGATTGCTTTACAGATGTCCTGAAGACTGTTTCGAATAACATGTATCAGATTGTTGAATCGAATCAGTTCTTGAATTAACACAGTATTCATTGACTCCATGTAATTGACTTTATATTTTACCTACAAAAAATGGACATCAACTAAAATACAATTTCACAAAATAAGTCATGAGAAATGCAAATGTGTTACTTTATTTAGAAAAAAACAAAAAACACGAAAGACCAATGAAAACAATTATAAACCAACACCCTATAGCTAAAACTTATTACAGAAATGAAACAAATGTCTTTCTGTAAATTTTTCTGCTTTTCCTAACCCTCAATTACTTTGCTACTAAGTGCATAAATCTTTTCATTATTCTGGAACTTATTTTCCCAGATTTCATTTTTACTTTCACTTCAATAAAACTACTTTGTGTCCTTTAAGATGTTTGTAACATGAGCATAAACATAACTTTAAACTTTATTTGTCTAGAAAATTCTTTCTTCTTCTAGAAAGGTTAGATTGGAGAGTATAGTTTGACATGAAGTCATTTTTCAAAGTGTTTAGTATCAATATTTATAAGTTCATAAAGTAGTGCTGAAAAACTTTTTTTTTTTGACAATGATAGCGAATATACTTTGCAGCTGGAATATGAACCACATGAAGTTTTGAGTCTAACTTTGTTTTACAATTTGTTGATCAAAGCATTATGCTTAAAAAAAATTATTTATAGAATCTATGATTTAATGAACTTGAAATAACAAAAATGAATAAGATTTTACTCAAAACATAAAAAACTCAAAACATAAAATAATAACAATACATTAACTCAAGAAAACATTAAGAAACTGGAACAGACACAAAATAGAGCATTGAGATTCATAACAAACGAATATTCACATTTGACTAGAGTAACACCTTTAGTTAAATCACTAAATTTAGCCTTCAGGACAGAAGACGCAAAAGTAAAGCAGCAATTATACAAAAAACACTAAACCATAATCTTCAAATACAAAAACAAAATTTAATAAAATACTCAGAAAGACACAAAGATAAAGACACATTCCTCATCCCATATGCTAGGACAAATTTGTGCAAATACTCCTTCTTCCCTAGTGCTATTAGAGCATGGAATGGGTTGACTAAGCTAGTCAGGAAAACCAGTGACTTGGCAAAATTTAAGTAATTGGTTAACATGCACGACTAGATCATGACTAGATGCATGACGAGAAGGACGTAATCATCTTCTTTTTTGAAGTAACGTCTGTATTATATTAGATAAGATAAGATCTCAATTTCAAAATAAAAATTTATACTAGGTTCATATGCTTACTTTATAAAGAGTATCTTATTTAGAACATTTTAGATTTAAATATAAATATTAAAGTAAATTTAAAATGACAAAACAATTCCACATAATAACAGTTAATAATTTAAAATATAATTTAAATAAAATATAAATAACAAAGAATACCTGAATTTCTTCCAGGTTAAATTTTTGAGGTATTTTTTGTAAAATATCTTGTGCAAGCTCTTTAATCATTTCTTGAGAAGATTTACCTCCTCCTGATGTCTATATATATATAAAAGAATAGCAGTTAATTTAAATTCAAATACTTAATATGTAAATCAAATGTTTATTAAAAAGTAAAGAAGAAACCAATGTACAAACTCTTTTGGCAGGCATTGAATGATAAGTTAAAATCAATGTCAATAATATTTACGTTCAAATGTTTCTATGTTTTCTAACACAATTCATTTCTTTAATGCTCTGAAACTTATGTTAATGAACTAAATACCAAAATAAATAATATAAGATGAAAAAAAAATGAAAGTTAATCCATACTATATATTTTAATAGAACTGAATTGGATCTGATAAGATCAGATAGCCAAAGATTGGATCAAATCTGATCAGATTGGATGTGAAAGGATTCATCCTAGAAGGATTACGGGCACGACATGACCTAAATTGTGCCGATGTGCCAAAAAACTCAAAACTCAACTTAAATCTGATCAGATCACTTCAGGTTGGATCTTATAGGATCGGATTAAATTGTAGGCCTATCTGATCAGATCCAAATTAAATAGATCTGATCTGAATCAGATTAGATCCGATTCAATCAGATTAGATTGGACCACCAGTGAAAAAAATAATTGATTAGAGTGAAACTCTCTAAACGTCCCTGACAGTTTCAGAAATTGCCAGTCATTCAACCATGCAAGTTTTCCTTCAATTTCCCAACTTGTTTAACCCATGAAGAGAGTGTAAGTTAAAAGTAGGAATGGAAAAAAAAAATCAATTTTGAAACATAAAGGTATGCGAAATAGAATTTATCCTCAACTAGTTGCCAATATGTAATAGGCCATCACATAAAAAAAAAGTTTCTTGGGCTTATAGCCATTTCAACTACAATGCTGTTGCAGGTTGAAGCTTAAACTAAGCTGTCAAAAGTTCATTAGAATCATCATGCAATGCATCAGATTTGCCTGAAATTGTTTATGTGAAATCTAAAAGGATTCTATTTACAAACCTGTCGAGGTAAGGTTAAAACAATGCTTTCAAACAGTAGCTGAGTTTCTTGTTGATCTTTAGAGATGTCTGCATTTTCATGAAGACCAAAGACCTAGGTTTATCAAAAAGAAAAACAAAATCTGAAAAGTTAGTTGAATCTTTGATTATTTTAAATAATATGCAAAACATTGTGCAATGCATCTTTAAAACTATGCATTCTAAACAGAAAGGAAAGTTCTGTTTTGATTTTTTTTTTACTTCTATATGCAAGATTAGTGTACAAACCATGAAAGTGAAAGATAAAAAGGGGTGGCTATAAAGCCAGCAGTTTTACAAGCATTTTTACTTATTCCAGCCCTGAGAAATTGGCTTTAAAAGAATCTTATTATATCTATTTAAAGTATTCACTTGAGCTTTGATAAAATTTAGCAGTGTAATAAACATTTGTGGGATATTCAGTCTTTGAACTCCAATAGAATATGTGATTATGAATGAACAGGGACAAACCTCTGGATGTGGAACTAGAGGAAGACTTCTAATGTATTCCAGGGAATGTTCATACGTTCCTTCAACTGTTACATAATAAAGTCCACTATCTGAAAATCTATACTGTTCATCTTCAATAGTGTTCCTACAGTAGAAAATTTTGAGTAGTGACAGAAGTAACCTCCTATCTAGGTCATCTGTCACTCGACCACCATAGTTACACTCTCCAGTCAAATAGATCAAAGCTTCCAGTGGAGTTTTCTCATACTTGTTGATAAACATCTGTGAACAACAAACAAAGCAAAAAAATATAAAATTTGATTTAATTTAAGAAACAGCACAGAAATGATTTTTTCTATTGGATTCAAAACTTGTGTAACATTTCAATATATTCTGTGTTTGAGAAAAATCTGATTTGCTAGTACATTAATATTGCTTTAAGCAATAAAATCTACTTGGTTTATGATTTAGTCAGCAAGCCAAGAAAATGAAGATTTAAACTAGGAAACATTTGAATTATCTACTTTAAAAAAAATATAAATAGCTCAAAGAATTAAACTAGGAAACATCTGAACTTACTACTTAAAAAGGCCCAGGATATTGCTTTTGTAACATATACATTCTCTTTCAAATTTATTTTCCTAATACCAAATTTTTACAAAGGTTCTATTTAGAATTTCAATCTTACTTTTCAGAAGTCTTAATTTATAAAGCCGCTTACTGTCAAGTTACTAGCTATTTAAACAAACACCTTGATATGTAATAACAAAGATATTTAGATAAATAAATTGGTAAAATATATTTGAAGTCTACCTGTAACTGCTGCACTGAAACTCGTAGGTCAGATTCATTAAACTCATAAGGAATATTCCAGCCCAGTGGTCCAAATTTTCGTCTTTCTTGAACCAGTGCATGGAAAAAACAAAGCCCAAATAGTAGTTTCCGAAACACCTAGAAAGAAATAGGCACCAATTAATACAGACATTTTATTTATTTATTAATTATTGGACATGTGGGATAAGGCCTGATCTGCAGTGTTTAGTAAAATCCCATTACATATTCTGCCACTTTGTGTTTTCTCCCCCAGCTCCATAAGAGTGTATACAAGTACCAGATATATTAATATAACTAATTAATTTTCCATGACATAACTTTGTTTTATGTGTTTTGAATTCTCCTTCAGAATTGAAGCTTATTATATACTAAACTAAACCTCCCTCAGGACAGTGGGGGATAGCAGCGGAAGGTTTCAAATCAGGGACCATGGAGGCAACAGATCAGAGTGCATACCACATGATGAGACAGCCACTTACAGCCATACGTTTTTATTATAGCTTAATTAAAAGGACTCAGCATAAGTTATACTTTAAAATATCTGCAACACATAAATAAAACATTTCTATTAGAATGTGTCTTAACATGTCCTAAAGTAAAAAAAGTTCCCCTTTCAGACCTTGTGGTCTATAGGGCAGATGATGTAAAGGTCATCTGTTTCTGTAACCCACTGTTAACAAGGGTGTCATGTGGCCATCACAACGACCAACCGGCTTTACTTTTCCTTAACTAATGTCAGGTACCCATTAGAGCTGGGTAGACTCAGAGGTGCCCGAAGATCCCGAAATTAAAAATCCCAGTCTTCACCAGGATTCGAACCCCGGTCCCTGGTTCGGAAGCCAAGCACTTTACCGCTCAGCCGCCTTAACATGTCCTACCTGTGGTTTATTTGAACTATTAAAGAACTCTGTGTTTGAGATGGGATCATTCAGATATGACCTCAGCAAATTGGCCCTCAGTCCTTTTGGTGGTTCATTGGTCATTTTAACACCATTCTGTAGAACTGAAACAGGGAATATTGATGATGGATAACTAGTCAGCCACAGTCGGAATGTATCTCTTGTAACATCAGCATCAGTTAGTATCTGGACCAACACAAAGTGGGATAAAAAATGAATGTAAAAAAAAGGATTATATCAGAAAAGATTAACAACAATTTTTTTCAAGCTTTTGTTTGTGTGACTTGGCAGTCAAGACTAGTAAGCTGTTATTCAGTTAACTCTCAGGTGGTAAAAGAGACTTACAGTTTCACATATACGCTCAAGTTCTGGAAGCCATGATGCTGCCAAATGACAATTCTGAAGAACAACCCAGGTGCCAGACTCTGCAGCCTGAATACAACAAAAAAAAAAGGAACAAAAGAAAATGGAGTTTATACATTTCCATGATATAACAGTGAATGCATTTAACAAAGAAACATGACTACACTGTTTTGAATACACTGATAAATCATTAGGAGCTATTAAAATATCATTTTGTGCTGCTATTCTATTGAGAACCAAAATAATAAAAATATATCTAAAAAAAAAAACAATGGAACAAGCACATATGAATCTAGATCTAAAAATATATCAGTTATCACAGGCATGTGTTTAGATATTAATGAATGCAGAAATAACATTTCATGAACAAATACATTAATTATTTGTATTTCTTAACTTAAACATTAATTAATATACCAATAGTTGATAAGTAGACAGAATAATTAAACAGCGATTTGTGCAAAATTCATTATAACTGTTTGGATTACTATTAATGTTTATATATGCCATCAGTATTATTTTTGTAACATAAAAACTCTTTGATCATAATTTTGATTCAGCCCAAAATTGATTGTGCAATTTTATTACAAAAAAGAACAACTAGAGATCTAGTATCATTATAAACGATGTAAAAAAAACAACAACTTAACAATGTAAAAAAAAAAAAAAACAACAACAACAACTTAACATACTTCTAAAATTAAACGTTCAGCTATTGGACCTTGACCTTGTCCTAAAGATATTGTTTGCAATTTATTTCTGGCTTTGCCTGTGAATCACAAAGTATTCATTGATTATTTTAAGAACTTATGAACTTAGGAACCTGGCTTTTTTTAAAATTCTAAATTAACAATTTTAAAAGGTAAGGAAACTAAAATTAAAAACATAAGTGAAACTTAAATAAAATAGAAATAATTAGTGCTTGTTAAAGATAAGAAATTTAAGAGTGCATCATTAGATCTGTGACCAGTGATAAAAAAATTGTGTGCATTCAACTGTGCAGTTTGGCAAGCAAAAAGTTATTATAGAAGATACAGCTGGCATTAGTCTTGGAGGTAGGATGTGCATGGTGAGATATCATAGTATATCATTTTGTTTGCCTAGTTTTGGATTTTAAAATAGTGGTCTAGACCTTGAAAAAAATAGTCTCAATCATAAAATAATTGTTCCATTTCAATATATGAAGTATTATTTCACATTTAAAATTTTAAAGAATTTCTTAAAAAGTTAAACAAAAATAAAAGAACTAGCAAATAAGGTAAAAAAAAAAAAGCAACAAATAAATGGGCAATAAAGCAGCATCACTGAGTTGTAATTGTAAGCTTTTTTTTTTTTACTCCATTAAATGCTGAAAATACAAATAAATACTATTGAATATTTAATAAAGCAAACTAAAAATTATTATGGTGAAGGTAGCACCATTACCAACATTTTTAGACAAGCTTCCTTTAATCTAATTTGAAGACTAATTATTTACTGTTTCAACAAGCACACTACACACAGCACAGGAAAGATAGGACTAAAGATAGTGTTCAATCATTAAGTGAATGTAAATGCGAGTGCACTGCAAACTTTCTCATACTTCTGCTGAAATGAGTTGATTTGACAACAAACATACTGGTAGTTATCTCCCCTTTTATTTACTGCTTTCTTATAGCAATCTCCTCAGAAGATGCAGTGTTTTATTATTTCTTATTTTATCCTAGTCTGATATAAATGAATGTGAAATCATTAATCTTAACATAGATGACAGTGAGAAAGAGGTACTCATAAATACAAACAAAAGATATAAAAACTTAAGAATTACATGACTAGCAATATACAAATAAAATGATACAAATACTATGAGCACACTAATGTCTTTTGTCAAATAAGAACATTGATTTTTTTTTAAATGTATCATGACTCACTTAGAAAATTTAAAAATAATAATGTTTTGATAAAAAAAAAATAATTTTGAGAGAGTCTAATTTACTAGCAAAAACAAAACATAACTGAGCCTTTATGGAACAAGTACGAGTATATTTTATCTACTATGTTTTGCTAAGTTACAAAACTGTTGCTGTTAGTAATAATTATAACTCTTTAAATACAACCCACAAAATATGTATACACATATATGATTAAAAAAAAAGTATATAAAGTATATATAATATACAAATAATGCAGATATAATGAATGAAAATATTTCTCTCAGATTACCCTCCCCTATATCTTTCAACAATTCTTGTCCACTGTTTAAATTAGTATCAGTTACAGACTGGGCTCCAGACGCAGGTAGCATGCCTATAGTGTTTAATAAGATGATGGGTTAGTTAAGTCAAGGCTAAAACATCTTGTATACGCATCAAAGGATTTCTCTCAAAGTTTATATTATATAAAAACAAAATCAGCTATAACTATGAACATAGAAACAAAATTTTAATGAATGCTTATACAACCTGAAAAGGGAGCAATAATAAAAAAATACATTTAAAACAATAAAAAGTTGTTTTGTTTTTTTTAAATTGTAAATATATTACACATGTAGAAGATAGCTAATGGCTGATTAATCAATGGGGAAGAAATAAACTTCTAGAAAAAAATTCAAAAAGGTTAAAAAAAAATTCAATAATTAAAAATGTACAACAAGATCAACTAATAAACTAAAAGAAGTACAGTACTAATAATAGTACAGTTATAAAAAGGCTTATCTAATAAAAATTTTTGTCAAAAATTCAATTTTTGCAATATTTCATATTCCTGAAAGAATTTCAAAGTAAAAAAATATAATTATGTAGAATACTATAGACCAGATATATTATTTTTTAATTTTTGACAAATAAATATATTTAACAAAATAAAATTTAAACTGCAGAGAGAAATACCTGGCTAAGAACAAGTAAGGGCAACATCCTCTACTAACATTTTGTATGTAGTGTGATTTACCCACCTTTTTCTTCTGCGAACCGATACAAACTGGCCATAGGATCTGCTCCAGGGGACAGGACAAATATCAGAGGAGAGAAGAAACTTGAATCTTCATAGCAAAGTGAGAGATCAAAAGTTGGAGGTTCTATATACTTCTGGCCCATTTGTCCAACAATAAAGTTCTGTATTGCAGGAATCATCTACATTGGATGTATACATGAATTAGTCAAAGCCAACAAACTACTTTCACCAAGAAATTATTTAGAGAGTGGAAAAGCTATCTGAAACAAAAGTAATATTCACAATTAAATATTGCCTAATGTGCTACCTTATCAGGTCGGAGACATCTCAAAACTATCAGCTCCTGTAACTTTGTTAAACTACTTCCAAACAGCTGAGTGTATTTTTCTTCTTGTGGGCTAGCAGAGTCATACAAACTTTTCCATTTGTTAGGCTAAAACACATAGTAAATAAAATAATCATATTAATGGTAAATAAATGAGTGGTATTTAACCAAACTTGTCTTATCAGGGCGACAAAAGAAGTAAAACAGAAGTTAGCAGATTTTGTACCAAGCTTATGATGCAACAAACACTATATAAGCCCCAATCACTAAGAAATTTCTATAAAACCATACATAGCTTCTAAACCTGAACCTTAGATCACTATTTTTTTCCATCTTTCTTTCTTTTCTCTTCTCAATTTCAAGACCTTCATACATGTCCATTGCTTTTGTCCCTATAATTGTTAGAAAGGTGGCCACTCTAACCTCCTCTGATTCTACTGCCAATTTAGCGACTAACTCATAGCTTCGACAGCTCCGGTTAAACTTTTGCCAATTAGCGGCCATGTTACCTTCTACCTCGAGTGGCTGGGGAACAGGAAGGAAATTTCTAGCCGCCATTGTAAGGCATAGCCCTGTAACTGTTGTCTATTTATTTTTGCGAACAATAAACCTTTATCTACTAATTAATGATTACCTCTGATCATTAATACACAGCTGCAACATGTTATTTAAGATCTAGGTTCTCAGTCAGCAATAAGCAAACAACTACCATTAGTGTCATGGCAGAAAACAATACTATCTTGAATGAGTGCACCTTTGCGCACCATATCAACAACCAAGATACCACTGAATAACTATTAATCCCCTCTTACTCCTCTTTTAATTCCCTACCTTATTATTTATTTGCCCATGGACACTTATCCCACATGGGATATGACTGCATGCCAAAGGTGATCTTCTCTGGCAAGCATAAAGGAGGATGGCTTAACAGAGGTGCCCCCCATAAGCACTATAAAAATCAACTCAGGCACCATTTTCCCCATACTGGAAACCAGGGCAGAGTACCAAAGGACTGGAAAGAAGCTAATGTCACCCCCCTATTTAAAAAAGGAGAAAAATCTGACCCAGGAAACTACAGACCAGTATCACTTACCAGCATCACATGTAAAATCCTAGAACACATAATATGTAGCAACATTATAAACCACTTAGACAAACATAATGTCCTCACACCATACCAACATGGCTTTAGGAAATATAGATCATGTGAAACACAACTAATAGGACTAATTGATGATTTTTCAAAAGGTTTAGATAATAGTGAACAAATAGATGCTATCTTACTAGATTTTTCTAAGGCTTTTGACAAAGTTCACCACCATAGTTTGCTTAAAAAATTAAAATATTTCGGCATTAATGGTCCACTGCATCAGTGGATTAAAGACTTTCTGATAGGGAGAGAACAAACTGTAATAATAAATGGTTCTAAATCAACACCGATAACTGTAAACTCAGGTGTACCTCAAGGAACAGTCTTGGGTCCACTACTATTTTTAATTTACATAAATGATTTACCAAATTGCATTACTTCAGGAACAAAAGTCAGATTATTTGCAGACGATTGCATAATATATAGAACAATAAAAACAACACAAGACACAGATATTTTACAAAGAGAATTAGATGAATTACAGAAATGGGAATCAAATTGGAGCATGTCTTTCCACCCAGAAAAATGTCAGTTGTTAAGAGTAACAAAAAAACTAAAACAAATTAATTCCACTTATCTTATTCATGGCAAACCAGTAACACAGACTAAAAACGCAAAATACCTAGGTGTTATAATAAATGAAAAACTGTCATGGAATCCACATATTGATGAAACTACAAAAAAATCAAACAAAGCATTAGGATTTATTAAAAGAAATTTCTATAAATCAAATAAGAAAATAAAACTAAAATGTTATTTAACCTTGGTTAGGCCGATAATAGAATATGCATCCTCTGTTTGGGACCCCTCAACTCAAGAAAACATTAAGAAACTAGAACAGACACAAAATAGAGCAGTGCGATTCATAACAAACGAATATTCACATTTAACTAGAGTAACACCTTTAGTAAAATCACTAAATTTAGAAAGCCTTCAGGACAGAAGGCTCAAAAGTAAAGTAGCAATAATACATAAAACACTGAACCATAATCTTCAAATACAAAAACAAAATTTAATAAAATACTCTGAAAGACACAAAGATAAAGGCACATTCCTCGTCCCATATGCTAGGACAAATTTGTACAAATACTCCTTCTTCCCTAGTGCTATTAGAGCATGGAATGGGTTGCCTGAGCTAGCCAGGAAAACCAGTGACTTGGCAGAATTTAAGTCATTGGTTAATATGCATGACTAAATGCATGACGCGTAGGACGTAATCATCTTCTTTTTTGAAGTAACGTCTGTATTATATAAGATAAGATAAGACTGGTATAGACTAATTAGCTGGCAGCAGATGGCCTGATAGACAGTTGGAGAACTCTCACAAAGGCTGTGGAAAAATATTTGAGACTCAAAGAAAAGCCATTATTGAAGACAATCACAGAAGACAGAAAGAAAAGTTATATAGACCGCCAGCAGACAACAGCTTTGTCTGCACAAAATGCTGGAAAATATGCAGGTTGCAACTGGGTTAGCATAGTCATGTGAAACATTGTACTCATTCTTAATCTTCAGGAATTGAAGGCATTGCCATTATCATTATTATATATAAACTTACAGAGTTTTGCACCATTTCCATAAAGCCCTTAAAGGCTGGTAGCTGAGACGCTCGCACTATTTCAGACCAGGATTTATCAGATAGCCATGAAGGGGCTGGATTAGAAAAAGGATTCTCCAAGGCCACACCTCCTGTTAGCAAAAAGCGCCATTCTTGACCATCCACTTCTCCTCTGAGAATAAAATTAAAAAATATATATGCCTACATATAAAAGATTATATTGTAAGTATGTATCAAGTATAGATAGTAAAGTGCTGAAAATAACTCATTTACATTAGTTATTGGATTCAACAAAAATACTGAAACATCAAAAGTTTATTAAGACTTGTAACTATGTAAAATAATATTGAAACTATTCTAAAAATATAGCTTTCAGATCTTATTAAGAATAAAGCTTAATATTTTAAAATATCCTCTCCAAAAAAGACTTTTATAGGTAGTATATGTTATATATATTATCAAAAGATAAATGGAACAAGTCTAGGAAACATTTTTATTATTGTCTACTAAAGTTTCTTTTGAATAGGTCTTTTAAGTACTGCTTCTTCAGTGAATGACCTTTTTATAAAACAAGGCAAATCTGTTTTACAGACAAAGTGTTAACATTGTGTTTTATGTGTATGTGTTTGTTATTAGTATGTAGAGTTATTCCCCTTGGTAAGAAAGTTGATATCACAGTGTTGTGTGTAACCTCGTACTGTGAGGCTGTGTAAATAAATGGACTGTTGAATATGGCGTTATAGTGTTGGTGTCGTTTATAGTTATTAAGTGTAGCGTCTCTAGATTAACACAAAGCAGACCAATCATGATGATGGTCAAATAAGCTGAATAAAATAAATAAATATTGATATAAAAACTGGCTGTTATAAATGTTGTTGCTGTTATAAATACTGACACAAATAAAATAGTAACATATTCTTACCTTCCCCTAGCCAGACCAATACACAGAAGAAATGAATACAAAAGTTTGTCCTTCTCAAACAATGATCTACATACATTTTTATAAATGCTGTATGTAAAGTGGCTGTTCAGATTCTGGATTCTTTCTTCTAGCACTGTGGAATGGTCACTGTGTGAAATGGACTGGAAATATAACAATTTACAAATCAGTTTGATAAAATCAGTTAAAATTAAAACCATTAATGAAATTCTGACATGAAATAGTAAAGTATACTTAATTTGGATTTCTTAAAAAATCTAAATTGATGTTTATAAATTTAATTTAGTATATTGTCTAGATTTATCAATAAAGAAATATTTTTACAACCAACCTGTAAATAGAGATGAATGAACCATGCTAAGGAGTACTGATACATTGGGTCAATGTTGGCTAAGTCAGATATGGTGAAGAATAGTATGCTTCCATGTTTAGCCACCTAAGTGAAGAGATACATAATCATGTCAAACAATGTGCTAGATTGTATTTTAGAAGATATGTTACTACTTTTTAAACTGATGAGATTTAAGTATATTCTAAATCTAAAAGCTTACTAAAAACAGTAACATCAAATAAACAATAGAAAAAAACACAACAAACAAAACATTAAGCTTATAGTAACATATAAAACATATACAAATATACATTCAACAAAATACAAAACTTAAACATACATGAAACAACAGACACAACATATATGCACATACATAAAACATTCACAACATATAGAAAAAAATATACAGAAACAGGCATCAACTGACAGGCTTATAACCATTTCTTGTCACATCTATCTCTTCTTCAGTTTTTGTAGCAATCTTTTGTTTTTCAGAGATCTCTATGGAAAGTGCTTTACTTGACGACAATATTTCAATTGCTGTTTCATCTTCTAGTATATTGCCCTGGACAAAACGGAGAAACACAGGTTACTTACACAAAGTGATGATACATTTATCACTGAAAATGAAAAAACAAAAAAAAAAAACAAAGCCAACATACTTTGGACATTGACAAAACTTCCAAAATTTTATCTTCAATATCTTTCAATTGATGTCTGTTGTGTGCACTTTCAAGGATGAGATTATTCTTCTTCTCTTCTAGATCTGGTTTCTCTTTGGCTGCCACAAGTCCCAAAAGTTGATCCTCTAGTCCAGCAGGTGTGATCATAAAATTGATCAAAGTAACCTAAACCAAATTACATAAACATATTTATCTCTATATAGCTGTGATAGTAAATAACAGTGAGCTGTCACAAAATATAATTGATATCTTCATATCTATATGATTGTAAGGGTGAGCTTACTTAAATTTTCTGAAACAATGCTTTATTCACAATAAATGTTTTTGTAGTAATAGATAGGGGTGTTCAAATCTAAGTGATTTTGAATTTGGAGATTTTTAGGACACCTCTGTCCACCCAAGTCTAATGGGTACCTGACATTAGTATGGGAAGTAAAGATGGTTAGTCATTGTATTGGCCACAAAACCCTCAATAAACATCGGACATTGATGCAGATGACATCTGTCGTATATATAGCAAGGTCTGAAAGGGGTACAGTACTTTACTTTTTACTTACTTAGCAAGTGACTAACTTACAAAATTATGCTTTAAGAAAATTGCACTAACCCAACAACAATATAAAGCTACAATTTAATTTCATTTCAAACTATTAAATTTTAAGTATACATTCATTGTATTTACATCTAGGTAAGTGCATAGAAAAAAATCTATAATACCTTGACAGAGACTTCAGGAAGATAGTGAGGATTACGTAGGCAGGTAGTAATATAAAATTTAAAATCTTGACTGTATTCAATGAGGGAATCTCCTAATCGGATGTACTCCATGTTGTTCTAACAAATAAAATCAACAACTGTTAGATACGACATGATTTATTTCAAGGAGCCTAAGATTAACATCATTGAGTAACATACAATAAATGTTACTATCATTAAAATTATTCTTTTGAAATAATGAAAAAAAAAACCCTGATAACTTGATTATTGAGTACTTACCTGTTTAAAAGTTTGTCGAAGTAAAACTGATTCTAAAATTGGATCTAATTCTTCACCAATATTTTCAAGTAGGCATGGATTACCAAACTGAAAGAAAAATTTTGAAATTAAAAAGCTACTGGCAAACTGTTATATAGTTATCCTAGTTCTGTACTGGTCTTTGTTTCTAATTATTTTCTTTTCAAAGAGACTTGCCTGATGCAAATGTTATCCAAATAAGAATGGCAACATAGTATTATTTTGTTATAATACTTCTAAATAACAACTTCATAGTTTTCTTTATGTTTAAAAAAATCAATTCAAAAACAGTCATCAATCTAAATTAAAGCAACTAATTTTTAAAAACTCAAACAATAACAAAGGCAAAAAATAAATCAATTATGAAGTTTTGTTCTAACTAACTCACCTGTATACAATTTTCTAAAGTTCTTAAAAAATTTGGATTACTGAGTTTGATGACCTCTAGTTTGTTAGCTCTCTCCATATTTTTGACCCACTTATTGGCTTGACTCTGTGGGTCTATCATCAGTGGCCAGCGATTGGAAAATGTCACAATGATAGCATTGTCTACAGAATACCTAGTAATGAAAGTTGGGACTTCATTTGACCAAATCAACTTTTGAAACAAATCTTAAACATTTATAGTACATCTTATGAATTTAATAAAATTTAATATGCACAAGATTAATTTTATACCAATACTGGTGTGACTACAGGCGAAGAGTACTTACTGGTCAGCAGGGAGTCCAGCTATCTGCCAGTCTCTTATTTTGACAGGATCACCCAGTGTGTTCGACAGAGAAAATAATTCAGACACTGGAATATTTTTATGTTGACACAGTTGATACCATCCTTGTATACAGCTCTAGAAGAAATAAATAACTAAAGTATTTTTAGTTTGTGTTACATGCTTCAAGAATGTATTCTATCCAATGCTCAGTAAGCTCATTATAAACAGAAAATACAATAATTAGGACTACAAAATTAAGCAAATATTGACCGTGATGACTAACCTGTCTAAAGTCCAATATGAAAGCTCCAAGGTAGGCAACTATTCCAGCAGACAATAACACATCCCCAATAATATTATCATAGGTGGCACTTAGTTGGTCAACATTCTGGTTAAATGGGGAGAATAAGATTGTAAAAATGTATATTATTACATATCCTACGTAGCCATCTTCACGTAGCAAAAATAGCCAACCACTGGAAATTGTTGACCATTTTTCTCATCTTGACACCATCATCTCCAAAGATGTGCTACTGGATAAAGACAACAAAAACAGGATAGCCAAAGCAATGGGCACCATGTCATGTCTGCAGAAAAGAGTGTTGGACAATACATTGCTGACTAACAATACCAAAGCCTTAGTCTACTAGACCAGTGTGATGAGCACTCTGCTGTAGGTAGTGAAACATGGTCAACTTACTCAAGTTAGGAAAAAAAGCTAAATATCTTCCATCTCTAATGCTTAAGGCATATTTTGTAAATTAGGTGGCAAGATAAAATAACCAATGAGGAAGTGCTACAAAGAGTTGGATGCCAAGACATCCACTGTGTTATCAGCAGCAGACGCCTTCGCTTGGTCATGTTCATAGAATGTCACAAGGTCAACTTCCACAAGACATTCTGTATGGTGATCTAACAGAAGTCAGGAGAGCCGCTGGTCTGGAGAGCCGCTGGTAGTCCACTTTTAAGGTACACTGATGTATGCTAACATGACATGAAGCTCTTCAAAATCAACACTGGCACTGGATAGATTCACATGGAGAGGGAGCATAAAGGAAGGGTTCCAGATTGCAGATGGCATACACAACAGAAGTAGAAAGAAGGGTGAAAATGCAACAGCAACTGGTGATTACATATGCCGAACCTGTGACTGCAGCTATCAATGTTTGGCTTCCTTAGTCACACAAAAGTTGCATCTAATAAATTACAAATAATACTTCAAAAAATTAACAGCAGAAAGGACACAAATGAAAAAAAAATAGCATTCATTCTTTTTAAAAACAAAATTTGAATGCAATTTAGATAATACAACAGGATAAATGTTTATCATACAGCCATACACTTTAGAGTTAAATACCTGTAACAGTAAAATGTAATTCTTATTCTTCTATAATGTTTATATTTACCTGTGTCCACCTGTCTTTCTCCCCACCAAGTCCATTAATCAATTTATTGGCTCGATCAATTTTAATCTTTGTCATTTCAATATTGTCTTCCAGGTTCTGAAACCATGACATCCAACTTTATTTTATAATTTATTGAATGAATAATGAATATTAACTCTTTCTCTCCTAACTGACGATACCAGCATTGATTCCACCGGAATGTGGTAAATAATTACGGAGAGAAAGAGGTAAAAATGCAAAAGTAAAAATGATAAATATAACTACAAACATTACAAAATCAAAGAGAAAGTGTTTTCATAGGATAAAAAGAACCATTGATTAGATAATAGTTCATTTAAAAGAATGTCTCCAGGCCAAACCTGTTTTTCAATCTGTTTCTGTGCTAAGTGGTCATTAAGTGTCTGTAGTTTATCTGTCACACCCTTTAATTCAGCTTGTTTCACTTTGAGCTTTTCCATTTGTTCATTTAGGACTGCTTCAGCTGCTATCAGGCTTTCTCGTTTGGGTGCTACAACCTTTTAGATGTAAGAGATAATATATTCATGTATCCCATGTAGAAAGTAGAAGAGAAGAATACATTATTTAGAACCATTTATATTGTATAGCATAACATTAGGGTTTGCATTTTTTAGTGTTCATTGGTGGAAAAGACAAAAAAAAAAACAACCTCCAAGAATAAAAATGGCAAAGACAAAAAGAAACCTGCAACAATAAAATAAAGATTGTATTCAATTAAATGTTTTCAGAATAAAATAGCCAAAGCAGACACAGTAATAATACAGTCATATCAGTTAATTACCTTGTCTAAGAATTGATCCAATCAGTTATTTAGATTTATGAAAAGAAAGGCAATCAAAGTGAGGAACATTTTAGGCTTCATTAAGCTAGTATTAAAATGTTCTATCACCTACTTTTACTACACTGTCATAAACATCAATGGCTTTGACCCATTTGCAAAGACCTTCACAGGCAGAGGAAACATTTTTAATGATGGATGGATCAAAATCTTTATTTGTGATGTACTTGTCTCTGATTTTCTTGATGATTGGTGCAGGAATATGATCTTTGTCATATTCTTTTAAGGACTCTAAGAACTTGAGATCTCCAAGCATCTGGGGATCATGACAACAAAATGAATTTTATTTGAATCTAATAATTTTATGTAAATATACAAGTATAAAAAGTACACACAATTAATAGGCTTCAATTCTAGTTTAAAAAATTAGCATCTTTCTTTTTCTAAATCGTTAGCTTTATAGCTTATTAAATAACTATGATGAAATAATTATTTACACCTAAGCCAACACAAATTGAACAAATTAAAGAAAAATACAGACGTACCTTTTTTGCAGCTGGCCAATAATCCTCAAATTGTTTTCCATTGGGGTCAGTTTTCTTTTCTGGCTTGATTCCCTAAGTAGAGTAGAAAAGCAAAATTTCATTTTGTTCATTTACTTGATCTAGGTGTTAAAATAATAATTCATTCAAATATCAATTTGCACTGATAACAACAAGGTAAAAGTAAGGTTCCTCTTTCTGACATTGTGATCCAAGGGGCAGATGATGTAAAGCTAATTTTTTTTTTCAATGGCTAATGACGGTACATGTGGCCAGCATGATCAACCAGCTTTACCCAACTAATGCCAGGTACCCATTACAGTGGGGTGGATTGAGGGGCCTCTAAAAATCTACAAGTTCAAAATCCTAGTAGTCACAAAGATTTGAGTTCAAAAACACTTGATTCAGACGGCAAGTGCTTTATCATTCAGCCACTGCATCCCAATATCAATTGTATCTTACCTAAATTAGGTCCTTTTTTTTTATAAAGTATTAACATAAAACATGTACCAAATATTTATTTACAACTGTAGACTAAATGTTGGCTTAGAGCTCCACTATGAGTTTTTTGCCAATGCATTCAATCCTACTACTTGTTATATAAATTAATGAACTTTAATGTACTATCTTCTTATACACAAAAAAAAAGATAATTTAATCTTGTGCACATTTATGTGTTAATATTGTCGCGGATGTTAATTAGTGACTTAAAATCTGCTAAGTCATGTTAATCACAGTCTAAATGAATATTCCGAGAAACAAAAGGTAAAAAACAACAACTTATATCTATTATTTTATAATAGTAAGCTTCACCTTCATGATGCAAATAGATTCCATAACTAGTTTGACTCCAGATGGAGGGTTACTCATAGTTTTGACTATAGTGATGTCATTTTGCTTCAAAGTATCCAAAGCTGACACTGCTGCATTCATAGCTGGCATGGCGATAGACAATTTCTCTTCACAGTCCATCTTATAAAAAAATGAAGAGTTAACTTTAGATGTTTAGATCTATTTCAATTTTAGAAATAATAAGAATGCATTGTTCAAAATTCTTTCCAATTAAAACAAAAATGCTGATTTCATGATGTGCATAGGTTTCACTAGTTTCTGTGGCCAACAGAATGTGAGAGTGTAGTAATTTCAGCAATATGTCTGGCTTTGCTGTTTACTATGTGTAAGAAATTTTAGGCCCATGACTTCTTGAATGTACGCTAATTAGTTAACATCTTGATTTCATTCAGAATTGGAACTGTCATGCACCCCTATGCCACACATTTCAATGGAAAAAAATACAAAGCCAAAGAAAATGGTAAGATGTAACTGACTTTCACTGACCTTTATAGCTTCTGCTTCCTGAGCTGCCTTGTTTGCCACAGCTTCATCAACTTCAACTATTCTTTTAATGTCTTCCACTTCAATGGTCTCCCTTTCTATGATGCTGATCAGTTCTTCTGTTTCCTGACTAGTCTCAATAAGCTTAGGTTGTAGCTCCAGCAGCTCAGTTTGCATCACATTAATCTGTGACACAGGATGATAAACACAATTAACTATGCTATTGTACAAAATATTTGAAATATTAATTTAAAAAAAAAACATTTTTATTAAAAAAAAATGTTTTTTTTTCTGTAGAATGATGAGATGTCATAATAAGATAATAATTCAATCAGGTCAATCAACAATTAGTTCTTCAATTTGCCAGTAATTGACAACATTGAACAGCACTTTGCAAGGACACCAAAAAAAATAAAAAATCAGGGGCTGTATGGAGATAATTATGCTAATTCCACATTAGAAGTCACAGTAAGTAATTTTTGGAGGTTTTTTTTTTTTACTTTCCACTGAAGGACCCAGAATTCAAATATTAATACATTTAAAAAAATGGATTTCTTTAGTACTACAATATTGTTGAAAGGTCTCCTAAAGTACAATTACACACACACACATTTATTTATAGATATTTTAAAAAAATATACTGCACACAAAAAACACATTTTTCATTTTTACTGTCAAGTTCCCCAGCAGCCCACTTCAGTACACATCACTTTTTAAGGATCATTAGCCTAGTCTTTTATAAGCATGTATCGGATAATAAGTATTATATCCTAGTTAGAGTGTAACCTAATTCTGTACCTGATTATTTTAAAATTATTGGTCTAGTACATATTAACTCTTTAGATGACTATTTAAAAAATTCTTTGTTTACTAAAGTTGTACAATATACCTGGCCCTCAGAGAACTGAAGTTTCTCTAACCCAACATTGTATCTGTTCTTCAAGGTGAGGATCTGAAGTCTTTGTTTACCCAGCAGAGTTTTAAAAGTTTTTATAAGCTCTAGGTAACAGGTGGGCGTGACATAGTTGACTCTTCTCATCTCTTCATAATACCTAAGTATGTTTTAAAACAGCGGAACAATTACAATTTTAACTAATTTAAGTGCAGCAGTTTTTATACATTTTATGTCTAAATAAATTTTGATTTACAATACTTTACATAAAGGCTACATAATTTACATATTCTAAATATAAAATTTACATTAGAAATGGTGTAACTCAAGAACAAACTTAAATCATAAGTAATATCCCTAATCTAATCTCCAGCATTTTGTCCAAGGGCCCAATCAATAAGACTCATCTCAGAATAATGTCAATGGATAACACATGTTTTTTTTAAAAGTCTCGCAGATATTCATCCACTCACTTTTGAGATAAAGCTCTGACACTTTCATGGAAGTGTTTACACATTGTGACTGTTTCACTTCTTATTTCTGTTGACATTTCTACATCATCTAAGAATTTGTTAGCTACCATCTCCAATGCATCTTCTGGCCAGGCCTGCAGAAATATTTCAATCTGAGATACTCATTTATGTTTTAAAAGACACTGATTTGTCCCCTTTATTGGTACTGAGAAGAATATCAAATATATCAAAAGTAACATTTAAAATGGTCAAGCTTGAAATATTAAGTTTAGCAAAAATAATTAACTGTTATAAATATTTGAATATAACACAGTAAAATAAAAACATCTGGTCTTCACATCATTTGAGTAACTATACATTAGTTATTTAGATACCTAGATAGTATTTAGATACCTAGATACTTAAGTGTACCACTATTATGTTTAGAGAGAAACCAATTATTATTGACCAATCATAGCTTACTCTCTAGTCTTGACTAAGTGTGCTAATGTACCTTGAACCAATCTATTGTGCAGCAGTTGATCAAAGAAGGAAACATTCTCAGTCTGTTTCTGAAAGCTTCCCCAATTGGACTAAATGCTAAAACAATATGAAGGTGATGTCTGATCCTTTCAATGAACTTGTTATACATATTCAGTGGAGTGAACTCAATCTGGATATTTTCTTTCTGACAAAGAGTTTGCATCTGAAGAACAATAACAGACTTTTTTTTTAACAGTGCTAGAAATATAGAACATTTTTTTCATCCTAAAATTGTAACTGAATCAAGATTAAAGCACTGAATTATAATTGTTTTTCTAGCACTAATATCTAATAATCATAAAAAATAGTATTTACCTTTTCTATAATCTCTAGCCGCTCTTCATTTTCAAACAAGTTTGGAATGTCCCCAGTGTTTAGCATCATGTTGATGTCCTCAAGAAATGATTCATCCTAATCAAACATAAAATAATAGCCTAATAACATTAAAGGAAATGGAAAAAAGTAGATAAATTCAATTGACATAAAAGGAATAGAAAAAAAAGAGAAAAGCAACAAAGAGAAGATGTAGAATTTAAATGGTCCAAACCAATAACGTCTATTATAGTTTTAAATTTTAAAATAGCTACTTATATATTATAAACCTTGATCTGATGATCCCCAAAGAGAAAAACTGTGGAGACACCTAGGTCTCCAGTCCGTCGCATCATCTTTCTGATGTCTTCTCTCCACTCATTCATGGAATAGTTTTTCGTAATTTCAATTTGGAAGAGTTCAAAGTCAGATATAAATGCAGCTAATCGGGTTACACTTTGGCGGCCAGTGCCTCCAACACCTTAATAAAAAAAAATCCATCAAGTTGACCTTGCAGTACACAAGATACATATATTTTTTAATTGCTTTGAGAATTTTATGTTTGGTATCCAAAAAATACAGTAACTCAAAAATTAAAAGTAAAGCAACAAAGAAAAAAAAACTGAGTTTGTAATTACTCTACCCACCTACTAACAAACAATGACCATTGGGCTGTTTCAAAACTCTACTTATACGAGAAATATGTTCAATAGCAAAGTGAAATATCACAAGGTCCATTGGTGTTTTACTTGTCAGATTAAAATCTTCTAAATAGTGCTCAACAGTCTAGGGAAAAAAATGTAGCTCAACATGTCACATTAAGTATCACATAAAAACCTGTTTGCATTCTGTTAATATAAAAGATATTGGTATTGATTGACATTTAATAATAATAATAATCTTTATTATCCATAAGGAAAATTGTCTTAAAATTTATGCATTACACCAAACAAAGCATAATTATAGAAAACCAAAAATATACATTCCATTCACACCGCACTCACTCATAATTTACATGTTAAAAGTTTATATCAGATAGTTTCTATTTAATGATTTGATTGCCAGGGAAAGATTAGTATTCTTCTGGCTATCTTTTTGCTTCTAAGTTGTAGGCTATTTGTTGCATTCTAAACTTTAAAAAAGAACACTGCTTTGATTAAAGGGTATGGTGGCTGAAAGCTAAAGGGCTTTTTAGGACACCACTCAACTGTATTGAGTAACTGACATTATTTGAGGAAAGCAAAGTTGGTCTGTTCTTGTTCTGGCCATTATGACACCATTTTTAAATGTTGGCCAAAGAAATAGATGACATTCACATCATCTGCCCTATAGATCATGAGATTCAAAATGTTTTTGTTTTTTTTATATTTTTATTTATATTGAGGTAATAGGGTCCATTTGAGATAAGGTGATTTGGGACATAAATTTTTGAAAATGTCTTCAATTTTTAAAAATTTTTATTGACTTTTTAAAAATAAATTATTTTTTTTTGGCAATACCAAAAATTTTGATACATGTACATTTTAATGTTAATTATTTTTTTTATTTATTCACCAAGAAATCTTATCTTTGATACTTCTGAATGCTTTCTTGAATGACTTCAGGAAATCACTTTTCAACTACATTCTTCAAAGCATTTTTGTTAATAGATTAATCTCTTTCATTTACAAACACACACACAATGATTGCATTACATTGTAGAAATGTAACTAAATAATAATAAAAAAAAAAGATTGTATAAAATGTTATGAAGCTTTTTGCTTGTCATTAGAGCTTTACATACTCTCTTGAGTTCCTCCAAATTTTGAATCTCATCATAGAGACATTCGTTGCCTTTCGATTTAGAAATGAAATCTCCAAATATAAGTGAACGAATATCTTCATCCACAATTAGTTTCCCAGGTTCTACAATGTGACTAAAAAGTGTGTTCAACTTTTCTTTGAACTGAAGCTCAACACAGTGCTGAAATTTAAGTTACTATATACATTATAAATATTTTGATGAGATTATAATTAGAACAAAAAGTCAAATCATGCAAGCAATTAACCTACAATTTACTGCTTAAAACTATAAAATTAATCAGAATGCTAAGAAAAAAATGTATAAAACTAGAAATAATCGATGATAAACGTAGATATTAAGATATATATAAAAAAGGGTACAACATTGCAATGAAATATTTAGATAATACTCAATGTATGCTGACTAAAACTTATATTTCTTAATACCTACTTAGTATCATTATTTATGTTCAAAATCACTAGACCATTAGTCAATTATATAAAGGTAAATCTAGAAGGCAGTCTTATCATGAATTCTTAAGAAAGAATTCATTTTTATGTTGCTGTGTATAGATTAGAGACTTGGTTACTGCAGTGATTGGACCCCATGATGACCTGCTAACTATCGTAAAAAAACAACGCAGGCTAAAAATCAATGGCCATATTACAAGATCTTTGGGGCTCACACAGACATTTTATCATGGAACGGTAACAAGAGAAAAGAAGAAGAGGCAGACAGAGAAAGCGATGGGAGGACAACATAAAAGAATGGATGGGCCTAAAATTGATAGAAGTTCTGACTAAAGCAAAAGACAGAGAGGAATGGAGAAAGACGGTCGAGGAATCTTGCATGCCGCAACAGTCCAACAGACTAAGGGATATGAAAAGGTAAAAAAAGATATAGATAAAATATTTGTGAAAATCTCTTTTTTACATAATTTACAGCATATTATTTCTTTGACAAGCAATTTTTAAGTCTTTCTGTTTGAAGAGCAATTAAAAGTAAAGTAGAAATT
Organism: Biomphalaria glabrata; assembly: GCF_947242115.1. Classification (NCBI taxonomy): domain Eukaryota; kingdom Metazoa; phylum Mollusca; class Gastropoda; family Planorbidae; genus Biomphalaria; species Biomphalaria glabrata. The sequence continues at coordinate 10,527,442 of NC_074714.1, forward strand.
TGGCAGTATCTACTTTAATGATTCTGAAAAATTGGTTCCTATCTTCTTCATCCACCAAACGGTCACAAAAGACTCTGTAAACTTCATGTATCCAAAGCCTTGCAATTTTCTGGTTTCCTTCCAATCCAGGAGGCACTAGTCTTGGCTGGAGTAGCAGTATACCCTAGATGTACAAACATAAATTATAGATGTGTTGTATATGTATAGAACAGTTAAAATAACAACATTCATTGGAGTTAGACTTACTTGTACCACTCTAGACAAATCTCTCAAATTGAACAAATAATGAGACTTAGAGGGAGTTGGCAAGAAGTTCATCACTGCAGAAAGGTAAACTTCCATGGTAGAGGCAATGATAATCTGGGCAATACAAACACAGAATAACATTTGAAAGATGAATGACTTGATGATTAAGCCATAATCACACTCTATACTTAAACTATAATGAACTGGAAATTTTGTAAGATAAAATACAATTAGGTCAATGAAGCATTTTAAAAGCTGGTCAAGGCCCTTATTATTGTAAATAAACTAAACTACTTGGTTGTATATTACAAGTAGTTTTTTAGGAACTATATTTGAAAGCAAGTAAAAACATTCTGTTATCACTCTGTCCTGTACACCACCATCCACAATATACAAAGGGTGCACACTTTCTTATTTTAGATGGTACAAACATACAATGTTTTGGGTATTAAAGTTCCACCCAAGTATGTGTATTAAAGTTGGTCATTATGTGTGTTTGTCTGGTCATCCTTTCAAGGTCATCATGTAATTAAACATCCTTATCTTATCTAAATTTCTTTTGTTGAGTTGCTTGCCTAAGCTTAACAGCTATATAATTGTAAAGAGATGTTATGTATTTAAGAAATAGATGTTCATCCTAGTCTAGAATCAATCAATGCTTAACTATTTTATTGTTTAATTAAGAGCCATTACCCGTGAATATTTTCTCTGAGCTGTCTCAAATGACTTGAAATGCCAGTCAACTATTGGAGTAAAAATATTCTTCATTGTATCCTCACTAAAGCTTTCAATTGTGATAATATTGAAATGACGTAAAAATCTTGGAGTGACAGTGTTTCTACCACCACCAGGTGGAGCCATTGCAGAAACCATCACAATGTCTACCAATCGCAGTTTGCTGGTGTCTTTTCTAAAGAGACAGAACAGTGAATGTTAATGAATAATCACTAATATATATATCTGTAACAAATAATTTTACTGTTTCTATTGCAAATAATTTTATTATTAATATTGATTTAAGCTGATGGTGATACCCCTTTTTATTAATATTTGCAATAACAGACAACCAATTTTAAAGTATGACCTTGCAATCTATAGGGAAGATTATGTAAGTTCATCTGTTTCTCTGACCTAAGGTTAACGTGTCATGTGGCCAGCACAATGACCAACCATCTAATGTCAGGTATCCAATTAAAAATCCCTCTTCACCAGGAAGTGAACCTAGAAGCAACCAATTTTAATTATTTTTTTTATTTTAACTTTGACTAGAGACATTCTTGTTTCTCTCAATATTTTTGTAAATTTAAGTGTGGATTCCAAGTCTGTACTTTGTAGATCAGATAGATAACTACAATTGCACAAGAAGTATTTTACCATAATAGTATAGCTATATCTAGAAAATCTTGTCTATTTTTTATGATTATTTTCTTTAGAAACAAATTTAACACTTAAAACTGTTCTTTCATCTAAGATGTGTATTAAAAACATTTAAACTGAGCCTAAAATGAGGTTTCAAAGATCAAAACAAGGATTTGGATAGTTGGAAGATCAACATCTACACAATAATTTATCTACAATTATTGTATTACCTGTCATACCAGAATCCATGATCAATCCACTGTCTTAATATTTCTATTGGAGGCTGTGCCCCATATTTTTCTTTTGCTGGCATGTTCAGATCATCCACAAAAATACACATCTTCTTCCCAACTGTTGGCCCATAAATATCTTTCTTTCTTCTGCATAAATAAATTTAAAAAAAAGACATGAATGACATAAAAATATTAACTTTAATTTTTTAAAATTGATATTTAATTTTATCTTTGAGTTACATTACCTTTCAAGTTTAGAGAATATTATATCTTGTGTTTGATTGGCTGTTGTCTGTGCTGAAAAGTTAATGTTGTTGATCACATACTTGTCTCTGGGTAACTAGGATAGAGAAGAGCATTAGAGATGTTTATCATCTTACAAGGCAATAATATATTTTAATAATAAAAAGACTTAAGGAAAAGGCCCACTCAGAGGTTAAAAGACAAACCCTAAAAGAATTTGTAAGACAAGTTTTGGTAAATAATTTATGAATAAAAGTTGCATTAACTTGAATTGAATATTGAAATCTGACAATTGAATAGAAAACACTTTCATATATTTCTCAATATGTTGGAAAATAGCTTCAATCATCAGATTTGGACTTACTTCAAGCAGATAACTGTTTGTAATGGCACTTTTACCAGTTCCTGTTGGACCAACAAACAGAAGAGGGAAATCTTTAGGAAGAAAAAGTTTGAGAAAGTAACGTTGCCTCTCTGTTTCTACTGTTGAGATTATCAGAGAATTGACCTAAGAAAATAAAAACAAGGTTGCATTATAACAATAGTATATCTATATCATAGTAAAAACAAATTTAAAAATACAAAAAAAATGGGGGAAATTATAATTTTAAAAATTTTATTCTAAACTATTGAAATACAATTTGTTTACCTGAGTTTTATCATCTATGTTAGCACTTTGCACTTGACTTGCCCATGTACTCCAGGATCCAAACTGTTTACGGACAAAGACATGATCATAGATCAACCCTTTTTTTGGGATGAGAACAGCTCTTGGAAACTTCAGATCTTTAGGCCTGAATATAATAAGAACACAAATCCTTAAACAAGTTATTCAATTAAAAGGGTTCTCTTAAGGTCTATAATAGAAACAACAATCTAAAATAATAAATACTAAGATTTCATCATCATTGAATTACAGGAATGATGGAAAATCAGCACTAAGGATGCATAATGTGAGAGAAAGATATGATAAACTAGAGAGAATTCTAGAAACTCAATTTCAAAATGTAGTGTTTAGTGCATTGATTGAGCTACCTCTTCTTCCCACTGTAAATATCTTCCACATAATGAACTTCTAGAGTTGCTTTGCCATGATCTACCTTTATATGCTGCATAAAAAAAAAAACTCACTTTGGGAATTTGTCTTTGCTGGCTTCCATATCACACAGCTCTCTGAAAAACTCATCAAACTTTATTCTGGAATCATTGTCCAGTGTGGAGCCAAGAGACCAAACCACTGAGAATAAAAAGTAAGCCACAAGCATGTTGGTGCGCTCCTCTTCCAGCTTCTTCTCACTGGCTCCCACTGGGACTGTAGAGTCTGCCTCAGTTTCCTCTTTATCCATGTCACCAACGACAAAGTTGTCATCATCTTCATCATCTTTACCTAGCTTCCTGCAGTAACAGCAAACAAAAATACCAATACAGAATAATGTAACTAAATCTAGTAGACTATGCTCCTAAAACTATCAACAGAATGTTCACTGTTCAAAATCCCTCTGCCTGCATACAAGACATTTGGAAAATAGGAGAACCATATTTTTTTTTCAAAATAGAAAATGATAGATTTCTAACCTTTTTTTAAATAAATAGTCATATTTTCACTACTTATGAGGTGAACATTAATAATTAAGAATAATCAAGGTGATTACTTGACTTCCTCCATAAGGCAACTGTACATTTTGAGTAAACAAACCACATAGTGAAGCTGCTGTAACTGCAAGATATGCTTGCAAGATTTCATCACAAAATTTAAACATGGCGGTAGAATCCAATCAAACAGGAGCTAGGGAAATGAAAAACAAAAATCTACAGGATCAGACATGCAAGTTTCATTAAACTGTTTGGATAATATTGACAAGTTTTATCTAAGCTGTACAAGAGGAAAAACATTTACATTAAAAAATAAAGTTTTGTGAGAACAGTGAACTTGGGGTTCAGCCTTTTCTGTGGCCAATAGTTTACAAGAGTTTTATGTAGCAAACATAGTCATGATCATCATCCTATTTCAATGTCTACCAGCACAATAAGCATTGGCAAGTGAGCAGCATATTCTTAGTCTTGTGCTATAATATTAGACACCCTTCCCTCTGTCTCCTTTGATGTTCATGACACATGTTCTTTGGTCTTTTTCTTAACCGTAGATGTCATTTTCAAAGCAGTCTTGGTCAATGCATCTATCCTCATTCTGAATGCATAGCCCAGCCCGAAGCAGGACGTTTTGGCACCGCCGTTTTGGCGCGAAGGTCGTATTGGCGCGAGCCATTTTGGCGACGGGACGTTTTGGCGCTAAATACATTATGTACGTTTATTGTATTATTTCTTTTAAAAGAATTATTCATATCTATGTTTTGCATGAGTGTTTGTGTTAAGACATATTTTTCACGTACTAAATGTAAATGTGTGTTTGTTTTTCACATCATTTTCTTTAATAAACATTTTGGCTTGTGTATGTGTGTTTATTAAGAGGCACACTTTTATTTTCAAAAAAGTTTTAGATGTTAACAAGGTTTTTGTTATATTAAAGTGTGACACTTAGCTAGTTAGTATATTACACTAATGTCAAATAAAAAAAAATCTTTTGGAAAGAAATCCAAAAATGTCATCCAGTGCAGAACTCACATATAGCATTAGCATGTCATTTCCATTCAGGAATCTGACTTATTATTGGCCTATATTCATGAAATAAGCAAAACCTTTATAATAAAAAAAAAACTATTCGCTGAACGGTGTTAGAATTCATACTATACATACAATATTATGGTAGAGTGAAATAAACATTGTTATAAAAGCTACGTGCTTATTAAATAATCGTCAAATGATATCTCGCGCCAAAACGGCTCGCGCCAAAACATCCCGGCGCCAAAACGTCACGTACCGAGCCCAGCCATCTCCATCTTCTGTCTTTATCACTACAAATGTAATCAGTTCATAAAAAAAAAAAAAATTCCTTATTCAGACCTTGTGGTGTATAGGGCAGATGATCTAAAGGTCATCTGTTTCTGTGGCCTACGGTTAATGAGGGTGTCTCTAATTAGTTTCCACAATGTATGTTATCTGTTGGCCATCATATTACATCTGAACAGCTCTGAATGAAAAGTTTAAAAATCTAGACCATGAACTGAGCTTGGGATCCTCATATCAACAAGCAAGTGTTGTACCCCTCGGCCACCACATTCTTTTGTTCAACTTTCATTTCTTTTTGTCCCCAGCAGAATAGACCATCTCTTAAGTGTACTTAAGTCAATCCAAACAAAACAATCCGCTTTCATTTAAATAACTAAATATATAACATTTACTGAAGTGTAATCATTAAAAGTAGTTAGAAACTTAGCATTATTACTGTTTGTAGGCCTACTTGGTAGTTCTTCAGAGGCTACTTTGTAAAAGGTGTGATTCTTATGAAACTAAGTGGTTGTCTTTAAGCACTGTTTGCCACTGGCATGTCATTAGTTATTAATAGAAATTACACCACTGAGCTAGGCCTACATTGCCTATTCATTTAAGTATGAACCCATCAAATATAGATACCTTAATCATATCTCTTTGTTCTTTCTTTAAAACAGAAGGCAGTTCCGTTGCAAGCCATGAAGCAATGAATGGCTCCCAGCCTAGTTGTGATGGATCCATGTAGATCATCCCACATCTGATGAATGGAAGTTTGAATTTTCTTACACAATAATGTATTGATTGTATAATATAATTGTATAAGCTACAACACACTACATACCTGCTAACTGTTGCTGGTGATGCTTGTTCTAAATCTTGTGGTTCAAATATCATATTCTGTGTGCTATTCATTTGTATTATTTCTCCACTCATTAGACAAAGCTAGATAAAAGAAAGGGAGATTTTTGTTTTAGTTAACTGAGCTTTGAGGATACATAGGATTAATACTTCAAGAAATTAAACTTTTGAACTTTATACACTATTTATATTTATTAAAAGGATTAGACTTAAAGCATGACAGAAGAGTTTAGGTATACAAATGATTAATTCATGAGATTAAACATTAAAAGTTCACCTTTTTGTTATCATCCAGTACAGTATTCATATTTTCAATCCATATGGCATCCACTGGTCCATCAAACACAATCCACTTACGACTAGGGCTGGAGTCTGAAGCATGTTGTCTGAAAGTATTGGCTAGAACACCTTTAAGTGAAATGCAAATTTCAAAATTAGTTTACACATTGATAGGATGTGTCATTAAGTAATTCATTTTATCTAGTGTGGAGCAAGTGGCAAAGTGCTTGGCTTAGAAATCAAAACTCCCAAATTTGAAACCCACTCAAAGGCTAGCATTTTAATTTGGGAGTATACAGAGTCAACCTAACTTTAATGAGTATCCAAAATCAATTGGGAAAAGTATAGAGAATTGGTTGTTAAGCTGACCTTCTTCTACGTTCTCATATAGGAGGATTCAGATGACTAGTTTTATATCTGAGATGAACTGCTAAAACCTTTCCAGATCAAGCAACTCTCCATACAGTTTTTCTTCTATAGCGTTGTTTTGGGGCCAGGATCTTATTCAAGTTTTGTCTTTCAATAAAGTATGCAGCTTAGGAGGACATGGTCAGCATTCCCTGGTGACACTCCACAAGGGCATTATTTGCTACTTCCATTTTTTAGCTTCCAGAACATGTATTCTTATTCTGTTGTGACAAGTTCGGAGTGAAAATGACTCATCAATCATTTGGGGTTAGCTTGTAATAAGCATTTTCTCTAAGGTTGAGTTAGAATCGATCCATTTTTTTGTTTATACTATTCTCTGTTATTTTGTTCATCTCGTCAGGATAGAGAGGAATTTTCTACTGCTTAGCTAACCCAAGAATCTCTTATGAACTGCTGGACATAGATACAGATGATGTTTACAGACAACTTGGCCATTAGGGGAAACTTTTACAAATTGAAAGATATGTACTTTTAACTAATGCCTAGTTACTGGGTTTTCTAAGTTTAAATAATTGATGTTATGTTGGCCTACTGTTATGCATACAATACTAAGTTTTCTAATAGATAATCAAACAAACCATCAGTCCATTCATGAGACACTGGATCAAATCTGCCATACAATTGGCCCATCGTGATTGCTTTAGGGTTTATGATGTTGTAAATGACCTAACAAAAATAAAACACTTTAAAAAAAAAATCTTACTTCTGATTATAATACTGAAATAACTTTATTAAGTGAGAATGTATAAATTGTCCAAATAAAAAACTTGACCAAGTTTTATGTCTTTTATAAACTAAACAAGTGAAAATGTATACTTTTTTTCTTCATTGTAAAAAAATTTTTTTTGTGCCTTGATTAACTTGTATAATAGTTTAAATTGATAATAGAATAGTTGGTCTCACAAGGTTTTCTTCCATTAATCCTTTTCGATGTAAGTTTCCTAAGGATGAAGCCAGAGTTTTGAAGGCTGATGTTTTTCCACCAAGCGGATCTCCAACAATCATTAAGCCATGCCTGACTTGAATCATTTCATAAATCTGTTATTTTGAAAAGTGGAATATTAATGAAAAATACAATTCTTGTTCTTTGGAATATTTTAGTTTAAAAAATATGTATGCCTTTAAATTTATTGCTAAAAGTACATTTAAATAAATTATAATCTTTGGCATGAGTTCTTAAAAGAAGTGGACAATGTGACAGATGAGAGTGGAGCCAAAAATGTCTTTCCCCTATTTGTCTTTATAACTATGTATTTTTTTTCTGAGAAATTTCCTTTATTTGAAATTGTAAATCATATTAAATGAAAGCAAAAAAAAAAAAGATCATATGTAACCAGCCAAATCTCAAACAGCCACTTAGAAATTTATATATATTGAACATCAGAGTATACTCTTAAAGTAGTATGCTCCAATGGTTGGACATGCTATAGAAATCTATGGCTTAACTGAGGATTTTAAACTTGATTGCAGGGTTAGGCTGAGGTTTAAATTAGTTTCATTACCATAACAGTACTATAGGAACTGTAAGAGAAGTGTTGATTATGTTATAAATATGTCTTTATAAATATTTAATTTGTTTACTTTGAGGTACTACAACTTCAAATAAATCCTTGTTTGTTGTTGTTTTCTTGGCTCATTCTTATATATCATATTAGATATTTTAAATTTAATGAATGATTACAAAATTATTTAAACGTACCGTTAGGGCCTTTAAAAAGTTTAACGATGTTCCAGAAGCAATTAATTATTTTTTTAATGTCTGTTTTCAATAGTTAACACCTAGATTAATGAGCAAATATTTATAAAGTCTCAAATGACATTTACTTGTATTATTTTGGAGATGAACCAGGGCACACACTGTAAATTGGTTTCTTTGATTCTTTCAACCAACACTTCCTCCAGACACCTGTAGTCAGGTTCTGGTAAACTAATGTCAGGAAATAAATCCGAAATGATGCCTTTGAAAAGCTCCAGATCATCTGACAAAAACTGACAGGGAAAAAAACAAAACAAAAAGAAATGGTAAAACACTTAATTTACAGGCAGTAATAATAATAATAAAAGACCTTGATAGTTTTGTTTTATTTACCTTGGGAAGGTTCACATCACAAATAGATCTCAATACTAATACATCCTCTTCTTGTTCTGGATATTTGAGTTTCAAGTTTCCAGCCGCGGTAAGGACAGATTTGACAGCTCTCATGCCATAGTCATAGTGATGTTGAGATGACAACTAAAAGTTGTTAAAAAATTGAGCACTTACTTCACATGAAAGAAATACACAGTGTCACAGAAAAGTATTAATAATAGGCATGTTCTGTATCTTTTATTGAAATATTATGCGTCCGTTTTTTCTCATCATTTTATAATCTATATCCAATGATATTTATCCTTTTGTGTGAAATTTCAAAATAGCTTTATATTTGTATGAATATATGATAGAAGAAGTTGAAAAAGAATGTTAAAATAGAAAGTGTTTTTATTGTTGACTTTTAAGTTTCTAATTAGTTAAATTGGGCTGCAAAAAAATTACTTGATTTGAGAAACCTTTTGATCAAATGTTTTACTTTAAGTGATGATGTTGACAAGATTAAGTAATATTTGTATACAAAACATTCTTTCTAATTCTCAAGCCTACTGATAGGCATGTACATTGCAAGTCTGTATAATCTATGCTATTCAAATGCAACTTAATCAAAATATTTTCTCTTAAATAACACTAATCATTAAAACTACAAATGTTTAAAAAAATTGTCTAATAGAATGGCTAAGATTAAGTAAAACTTACTTGTTCAGAACAAAGTCTGTAAGTGGCCACAATTTTTAAAGCTAGGCTTCTTGAATTAACAAATCCATTAGAATAAAGAGAAATTTCTGCAATCATTGCATAGTCTGGAACCATCATGGCTACTGTACGGAAAAGCACCTTAAGTGAACAAATAAATATTTTTATTATGATACTGAATTATTGAAAATATGATGCTTTGAGATAAATAATCAAGAACAAAAGAACTATTTTGTTCACTTAGGACATTATTAATGAGTAGTAATTGTTTTTTGTTTTTTTGTATCAGGCCAACAAAACACTTATTTTTTCCTTTTCTTTTGTGTTCAATAAAATTCAGGTTCCAAAGTTTGATGTATGTAGATAAGTAAAATTTTGTAGCCAGTTCAGTACCAAGACACATTTTCATTGCTTATGATAATTCTAAAACTTGTAAAACACAAATTTCTGTGAACTCATTAAATAAATTTAATAAGTATTTCAAAATAATCCGTAGAAAATATCAATGTCCATCTATTCATTTCAAAATAATCCATAGAAAATATCAATGTCCATCTATTCATTTCAAAACAAAAACAGAGGGAAGAAAATGTATTAATAAGATATTGGCTACTATTAAGTTATAATTACTTGCCCTTGGATTTAAAGTATAAAGTTTTATACTGAAAACAAATTATACACATGGATCCTAAAATTGTAAAATCTGTTTTACAATATATGTTTGTCACAGTCTCAGTTGACATTGCCTGATCTAATGTTCACGTCATGTTAAGATAATAAAAGACACGTGGAATTCCTGATGTAGAAAACAGAAAGTAGAATGAATAAAGTTGACTTTGAGTTCAGTCAAGTGGTATCCTTTAGACCGGGTGGTCAAGTAATATTTTGGTCCGGAACGGACAGTAGCAACTTAGAAAAGTCGAGTAGTAATTTCAGTTAGATAGTGTCATTTGGGCAGTTGTTGCCAGTGGTCTTTTGAGACATGTAATTTTATTAGTTATTCTATCTTATCTTATATAATACAGACGTTACTTCAAAAAAGAAGATGATTACGTCCTACGCGTCATGCATTTAGTCATGCATATTAACCAATGACTTAAATTCTGCCAAGTCACTGGTTTTCCTGGCTAGCTCAGGCAACCCATTCCATGCTCTAATAGCACTAGGGAAGAAGGAGTATTTGTACAAATTTGTCCTAGCATATGGGACGAGGAATGTGCCTTTATCTTTGTGTCTTTCAGAGTATTTTATTAAATTTTGTTTTTGTATTTGAAGATTATGGTTCAGTGTTTTATGTATTATTGTTACTTTACTTTTGAGCCTTCTGTCCTGAAGGCTTTCTAAATTTAGTGATTTTACTAAAGGTGTTACTCTAGTCAAATGTGAATATTCGTTTGTTATGAATCTCACTGCTCTATTTTGTGTCTGTTCCAGTTTCTTAATGTTTTCTTGAGTTGAGGGGTCCCAAACGGAGGATGCATATTCTATTATTGGCCTAACCAAGGTTAAGTAACATTTTAGTTTTATGTTCTTGTTTGATTTATAGAAATTTCTTTTAATAAATCCTAATGCTTTGTTTGATTTTTTTGTAGTTTCATCAATATGTGGATTCCATGATAGTTTTTCATTTATTATAACACCTAGGTATTTTGCGTTTTTAGTCTGTGATACTGGTTTGCCATGAATAAGATAAGCGGAATTAATTTGTTTTAGTTTTTTTGTTACTCTTAACAACTGACATTTTTCTGGGTGGAAAGACATGCTCCAATTTGATTCCCATTTCTGTAATTCATCTAATTCTCTTTGTAAAATATCTGTGTCTTGTGTTGTTTTTATTGTTCTATATATTATGCAATCGTCTGCAAATAATCTGACTTTTGTTCCTGAACTAATGCAATTTGGTAAATCATTTATGTAAATTAAAAATAGTAGTGGACCCAAGACTGTACCTTGAGGTACACCTGAGTTTACTGTTATCGGTGTTGATTTAGAGCCATTTATTATTACAGTTTGTTCTCTCCCTATCAGAAAGTCTTTGATCCACTGATGCAGTGGACCATTAATGCCGAAATATTTTAATTTTTTAAGCAAACTATGGTGGTGAACTTTGTCAAAAGCCTTAGAAAAATCTAGTAAGATAGCATCTATTTGTTCACTATTATCTAAACCTTTTGAAAAATCATCAATTAGTCCTATTAGTTGTGTTTCACATGATCTATATTTCCTAAAGCCATGTTGGTATGGTGTGAGGACATTATGTTTGTCTAAGTGGTTTATGATGTTGCTACATATTATGTGTTCTAGGATTTTACATGTGATGCTGGTAAGTGATACTGGTCTGTAGTTTCCTGGGTCAGATTTTTCTCCTTTTTTAAATAGGGGGGGTGACATTAGCTTCTTTCCAGTCCTTTGGTACTCTGCCCTGGTTAAGTGAATCCTGAAAGAGTATTTTGAACACTGGGGCTAGCTCATTACTTAGTTCTTTGAGTAATCTAGCTGGAATACCATCAGGTCCAGAAGCTTTATTTGGTTTGGTGTTGGCTAATAGTTTTTGAATTCCATTTTCTTGTACTACTATATCTTCTATGTTGTCTACTTGGTTCAAATTCAGTAATATGTCTTTGTCTCCTGGGGCTGAGAATGCTGATGCAAAGTATTTGTTTAGAATGTTTGCTTTAGTTTCATTATCATTATGTATTATGTTATGTTCATCCTTTAATGGCGCTACGCCTGTTGTTTCCATTTTCTTAGACTTAATGTATGACCATAGGTTTTTGTTGTTGTCTTTAGATATTACATTGTTTATGTATTCACTCTGCAGCTGTCTGCTTACTTTTTGGGTTAAGTGTTTAATTTTTATATACTTTTTGTAAACTCTTTCTGCATTAGTTTCTTTAAATTTTCTATATAGGTTTTCCTTCTGTTTAGAAAGCTTCTTTAGTCTATTATTAAACCAGCATTTATTTATTTTGTTTGATGTGTATTTAGTTGGTATTTGATTTTCTATAATGCTTTTAAGATGGTTTTTAATGAAATTCCAGAGGTCATCGACTGGTTGGTTAATGTCTTTTTCTAATAAGAATGTTTGTTGAAAGTTTAATGCAGCTTGGTGTAGTTGTGTTATGTTACATTTATTCCAGAGTAAGATTTTTCTTTTGGGTTTTGTATTGGCTACTGCTTTTATCTGACTGTGTATTTTTATGATCTCATGGTCTGATAGACCAGGGATAATATCATAATCAACTACTAATCCAGGTCTGTTGGTTAAGAAGAGATCTAATGTGTTGTTTAATCTAGTTGGCTTTTTAATGATTTGATCTAAACTTAGGTTGTGTAAAGTTTCTATGAAAAGCTCATTTATGTCCTTAAGGTTTTGGTGTTTATCTATGGTTAGTGTTTTCCAATTTATATCAGGTAGGTTGAAATCACCCATAATCCAAAAAACTGCATTTTTATTTGTCTCTTTAAGTGTCGTAATCTGATTACATAGTTCCTGCATGTATTCTAAACTAGAATTTGGTGGTCTGTAAATGCTGCCTATTATTAGGGATGTTGAGGTGGTATTGATTTTACAAAATGTTGATTCTATATTTTTTGAGTTAGGTAAGGTAATTTCTTCTGCTATAAGAGTGTTTTTTATTGCTAAAAGAACACCTTTATGATTATCAGCCCTATCTTTTCTAAAAATTTCATAATTACTATTGAAAATTTCTGCATTATAAATTTCAGGATGTAGCCAAGTTTCTGTGCCTGCAATTATGTCTGGTTTCTCACATTCTAATAAAATTTCTAAATCTGCTGTTTTGTTCCTAATGCTTTGAAAATTTATTACTAAGGTTTTAAGGTATTTTGGTGTTACTTCTTTAGTAGGTTTGTTTAGTGAGGCTGTTGTATTAATTTTAGTAGATTTAGGTTTAACAGGAGTGGATCTGGCTAGTGGTTGGTGAGTTTGGTTTGGGATGGTGTTTAGGATGTTGTATGGGTTAGAAGTGTCTGCATCAAAGGAATCAAACAGTCCTGATGTAAACTGAGGTAACCCACACGGTACACAGTGCCATGATGCATCTTTGTTGCCTAAGGCATAATACACAGGTGTATTCATATGGAGACATGATGCATGGTACCATTCATCGCAGGTGTCACATTGAATGACTTTCTGTTTCATGGTGCATACTTTTTTGCAGATGTTGCATCTATCTTTAGATCTAGGCCCTGGATTTGACTCTACATCTCCTGCTATTAATATTAACAGTGATAGGTATTTATTTCTGCTGTGTCTGATTGAGAACTTCCATTTGTGATGGGTAATCTTCTTTAGTGTTATGGATGTGTATGTTAGGTTATTTTTTAAGTTGCTTTGATCTAAAGTGTGATGATTGATTATGACTGTTGTTTCTTTTTTAAGTTTAGTGTTGACTAAGGTAGATCTGGTTCTGTGTTCAGCTAGTATGTATTTAGTAATTTCTGTACAGTGTTACCCGCTGAGATGCGGACGTGATTTGTTATATACTCTGGAGAGTTTAACGTATTGGATATATTTGATACCGCTGTTATGCTGATAGGATTGTTTATTATTTTTTGACTTGTAGCACTAACAAGGAGAGCAGTATTATTATGTTGTAAAATAAACTTTATATTTGTCTGCTGAAACAAACTTAAGTCAATTTGTGGTGTCTATGTTTGTCACGTGTCAAGAGTACTCCAGGAAGCAAGAACCCAGCATTCCCCAACATTCGCATTCTTCAACATTACACCGTTTAACGCCATTTACAATGTTAAAATTAGGCTAACTTTGAGATTGTCTGGTAGTTCAGCTCTTCCAGCATAGCCAGGATTCATTGTTATGAAAATGGTACAAGTAGGATCCAGGGAGATCTCAGTTCCTTCAAAAACAAATGTTCCAGCCTTGTCCATGATGGCTCTTTGAATAGTTTGCACTTGTTGGGCAATCACAGACAGTACCTGGAGAAAAAGAAAATAGGGTTAGTCAAGCTCACAACTATATTTGTTTACTATTTCAATTTCCTAAATCTAAAAAATTTGGTGAATATAGAACTAAATATCTATACAAAAGAAGTCTTGAAGCTGACTGAAATTATTGCAGGATCTAAATATGATATCTTGTCAACTAGATCTGAGTCTGACAAATATACAGTGAGATATATGGTTGATTGGCATAAAAAAAACTTGGCTAACTATCAAGGGGGCCGAGTTTGAATCCCAACTTAAGCTGAGTTGTATATAATGAGGGCCTAAAGGCAGAACAGATATCTCCCTCCAGCCCCATATGTCCAGACAGAGATTGGAATATATAGCAGAGAATGCTGTAGCATGAAAGATGAGCTATAGAAAAAGTAATGTAAAAAACAACAACTATAGTTCAAAATTAGGATTAATTACACTTCATAAAATTAAATCCTCATAGCAAACAATAAGTTCCCTTTTCAGACCCTGCCATCTTTAGGGCAGATGAAGTTTCTGTGGCCAATGGTTAACAAGGGAGTCATGTGGCCAGCAGAATGACCTTTACTTTTTCTCCACTAATGTCAGGTATCCATTAGAGCTGGGTGGACTCAGAGGTGCCCAAAGATACTAAAATAAAAAATCTGTGTCTTCACTAGGATTCGATCTCGGGACCAACAGTTCAGGAGCCAAGCGCTTTACCATTTAGACACTGTGCCTCCACCAAAACAAACAATGGCAACTAGCATTCAAGCTGTCTACATTATCACCTTCATGTAAGCATTCACACCAAGTGGCACCATTTTACCAAAGAAAATATACATAAAGGAATGTAACAATAGCTATTAAAATCATACCAATATCATGTCAGAAGAGAGAGATCACTAACTTTACTTAAATGTACCTCTAACTCGATCCTGTTAAACTCATCAAAGCAAGCCCATGCACCAGACTGGGCAAGACCTTTAAAAAATTTGCCCATCGCCTTGTAATCTAATCCATCAGAGCAGTTGAACACAACACACTAGATTCAATGAATGACAAATGTAAAGGCACTTTTTATATTAAAGTTGCTAACTATTGAAAAGTTTTGAAAATTTTTTTTTTAAATGAACCAATTGATTATAATTTTAATGCTATGCACAATGCGTATGATTTTAACAGCAATAGGAAATCAAAAACTAAACTATAGGTACAACTAACATTATACCTGTTTAGCCACAGCCTTGGCCAAGTCTTTAGATGTTTCTGTTTTGCCAGTTCCTGCAGGACCTTCAGGTGCCCCACCAAGGTTTAGTAGCAAAGCTCCCATCAATGTTCTAAACAAACATTATTTCTTTAGAAATAGTGTAGCGAGTAATTTTTTCAAATGAGAAATAAAAAACAATCAATGAGTTCACTGAACAACTTAAGAATAAGCAGAGTGTCTACTTGACATTTCCTCTCAAGCCTAAAATGGTGGTTAAAGATTTAAAGTTATAAGAACCTTTAAGACATAATCAAGATCAGTGCCTATCTAAGCTGGTGGTTAAAGATAAAAATAAAAGAAAAAGTAAGTTATTTCTATAACATTCAGTGAATTACCTGTAACACCTATCAGTCAAAGGTGTAATAACCAATCGACCTGTGTTACCCAAGTATTCATAGCAATAAGCCACCTGTGTTGTGATCATCTGCACATTGCAAACAGAATCCTTGAAGTAATATCTGAGCTGGGAAATCCATGAGAAGTCATCTGGACTGGTTGTGTGCAGCAAATTACTAA
Organism: Biomphalaria glabrata; assembly: GCF_947242115.1. NCBI lineage: Eukaryota > Metazoa > Mollusca > Gastropoda > Planorbidae > Biomphalaria > Biomphalaria glabrata. The sequence goes on from NC_074714.1 coordinate 10,543,490, forward strand.
TCACATCTCGAGCTGAGATCATGAATAAAAATAAAACTTTAAAACAATGTTTCATGTGATGCTTAAAGTGCATTCATTAAGTATTTTTATTATATTGAAAAAAGAGAAAAAAAAAAGTTCCCTATCAAAGAATGTAATTCTATCAAGCACAAGTTTATCAATATCAATGGACATTGTTTTGGGATGAAATCCAGAGATGCAAGCACCAACATCTTTTTATTTCTCTAACATTTAACAGAAAACGGAAAGAGCTCGGTGGTCAGGATTTCAACATTAACACCCAATTTTCAAACAATATTTTCCTTTAAATTTCAGATATTTTGTCTCTAAAAAAAAGAAGCAATGTAGCATTAACAATTTTTAGTTTAGAGCTGATTTATTTTTGTGTTGTGGCTTAGCTCTAAACTTTTTGTCTAAGCTTATGATAAAATGAGGCTTTTGTTAAAAACAAAATTCCTAGATCTATGACTTAATGTAACTTAAAATGAAATTTACCATGTACATCTATAACAATTAGAGCTCCTAGTGTTATCCTGGCCATTTTTGTAAGCTTTCCTCTCACCATTTCAACAATTTCTTCCACTTGTTTATTGCTACGAGCCAAGTAGGCCTTCAGACCTCCAAATCTAATTGCCTGTTTTAAAAAAAAAAAAGGTAAAATGAAATGTCATTGTTGTGAGGGTTTGTACTGTAAGTATATGTTTCATTTTTAAATATATACTAGGTTACCTGTGTAACTTCAGCTGTCCAATGTATTTGGCTTGCTGCAAGCACTATCTGGCCAGGCCACTGTAAAACCCACTCACCACGTTTTGTAAGAGAGTAAGCCTTCACAGCTTTTCCCATCTCCTCTTTCAAACTCATCTTCATGACTTGCTCAACCTGAAAGTTAAAATATGCAGCTACGTAAAATATCTAAGAACAGGTACATTGCAATACTGCAATACTCAAACTGGAACATTGCAATACTGCAATACTCAATCTCGGTACGTGACGTTTTGGCCCCGCCGTTTTGGCGCCAGGACGTTTTGGCGCCAGCCGTTTTGGCGACGGGACGTTTTGGCGCGAGATATCATTTGACGATAATTTAATAAGCACGTAGCTTTTATAACAATGTTTATTTCACTCTACCATAATATTGTATGCATAGTATGAATTCTAACACCGTTCAGTGAATTGTTGTTTTATTTTTAATTATAAAGGTTTTGCTTATTTCATGAATATAGGCCTATAATAAGTCAGATTCCTGAATGGTAATGACAGGCTAATTGCACTGGATGACATTTTTGGATTTCTTTCCAAAAGATTTTTTTTTATTTGACATTAGTGTAATATACGAACTAGCTAAGTGTCACACTTTAATATAACAAAAACCATGTTAACATCTAAAGCTCTATTACGCTGAATTCTGAATGACGACAATAACTCCACACATAGTAAAGATCAAGACACGGAATGTGGTCAGTACAAACTCTAACGTGGAAAGATATATTTTGAGAAATTGGGTAGGGGTGATTTGGGTGACACATCTCGCATTGACGCAGGTTAGTTAAACAAATGAAGACAAGACCAGCACCGAGCACTGGTCGTTGGCGTCATGCGTCTGGCGATCATCTCCTTGGGAATGGTCATTACATGTGACACCTATCCCGCCCCCTCTCTTTTAATCACATTTCACTCCTTGTATATACTCTTTCCTCCACCCCTCCCCTCTCTCACGCGATTTTTGTTTTTAATTTTAAAATAATTTCTGAAAAAACTTTTTTGAAAATAAAAGTGTGCCTCTTAATAAACACACATACACAAGCCAAAATGTTTATTAAAGAAAATGATGTGAAAAACAAACACACATTTACATATAGTACGTGAAAAATATGTCTTAACACAAATACTCATGCAAAACATAGATATGAATAATTCTTTTAAAAGAAATAATACAATAAACGTACATAATGTATTTCGCGCCAAAACGTCCCGTCGCCAAAACGGCTCGCGCCAAAACGACCTTCGCGCCAAAACGTCCTGCTTCGACTCAATCTAATTCTGTCTTACTCAAAGGTTTGTCCTGACCTAATAAAAGGCCCCTGTCCCATAAGTGTCCATTTTAGTAGTCCATTTGAGCCTTGATTATGATATTTAGCTATTCCTTTAAAAATCTCAGAAAAATTATACTGATTAGCCTACACATTACATTAGACTGAGAAATCATGTAAGATACAATGAAAAAGGACATCAGAAATATCAGCAACTTATGGTGTACTATAATAATGGAACCAACCATTCCTTAGCTGAATAGAAAAAAATAGAAGAATTCTATTTAAAATGCACAAATTTAATTAGAAAGTTAGAGAAGATAGAGAGGTAAAAATGTATTATTTCATGTTAGAAAAAAAAAGTCAGTCAAGACAAATTATTTTTTGACTTTTGATGTGCTTCAAGCCTTTGTGACCCAAAAGAAAATCATTTGACGACATAAAGGATCACCCCAATAAAACAATGAGGATTTTGTTGCAAAATAAAAGGGTCAAAACATCACAAAGACTTCACATTAAAAACATCTTTGGACTCAAAGACATGACACATACATTTTATAGGCCAGTTTTCAGTGCACTGGCAGACTAAGAATGCAAGTTTAATCAAGTTTCATTGTAAGTTTATTTTAAAAATAAATTATAAACCTGTTGTAACCATCTCTCCACTAATCCCTGAGCATCAGCTGGAATAATTTTCATTGTAAAATTCACTCTTTCCTTTTCAGCTGATTCCATTGCCAGTATGACTTTATTTACATCAAAGGTCAAACACGCTATGCCTTCAAAACACTTTTTCAAATGAGGCTGTACCCTGAGTGGGTCTTTTGTTTCAGACAAAATCTCTAGTAGCTCATCATTAGAGAGGAAGAAAAATCTGGCCGAAACATGCACAAATATTAATTCAAAAAGACATATATTAGTATTAGATAAATTAAATATCTCTGTACTATTTTACTAGTAGTTACACACATTTTGATAAAAGCATTAATTAATTTTCATGAAGCTTAATGTGATTGATTTGTACAAAATAATATATTCTTTGAAAATATAACATGCCTAATCTAATATATTTTGGAATCAACAAACATTGAATTAAAAAAAAACAACTCTTTAAAATATTTGAAAGGATCTTTACTATAAAAAAAAAATATTAATAACTAACAAAAAAACTAACCTTGGGAAAAAGAGACGCTTCTTTTCCAGGTAGTCATTTAAACCTCTTTGTATGTCGTCCAGTTTTGACTAAAAAAAAAATTATTTTTAAGTTTATTAGTTTTAAAAGTTGACTTAAAAATTGTATTATCATTTAAATTAAAATCATTAATTATACAGTTTGATGTCAATCACCTCTGACTGCTGTAGTTTTTCCAACATTGCTTCCTGGGAAACAACAACCAAGGCTTTAGTATTCTGTACTGACTTGAGCATGATGTCTCTCCTGTAATTCAATTTAAAATTCACCAACTTAAAGTCAAAGTCAATTGAAATACATTGTACATCTGTAAAAATTTGTCTATGACTACCAGACAAAATAATATATTACTTAGTTTTAAGCCATAATTGAATGAACAAAAAAATCAGGAGTTCTGCATTTAAAAAAAAAAATATTTCAATAAAATACAAGTTGTATATTTATATATCAAAGGGTAAAAAATGTGTGAAATTTTTATTTCCATTAAATTCTTATCAAAAAGTATATGAAAAGCTATTATTAAAACTAAAACTCATTTATGACAAAAAAAGTAAAACCCTAACCCTGACCTCAGCATTGCAAACAATCTAACCCCAATATAAACTTGCTTCTAAATAATTATTTTTCCACATACAATAGTAAACATACCAATGTCCATCAACTTCCTCAAACATTTTTCCCTCCACAGGAATCTGGTTTCTAATATCTTGGGAGCCAAAGATGGGCTCAAGGTACAGCCAGGCAGACTGAACCCGCAACCAGGAATCTAAAATACTTTTCATCCTGTGCTGAAAAAGTAGGAGTCAACTAATGCATCAATTGCTTCAACCTCAAGTCACATGTAGGACAACAAAAGAAATAAACTGAAATAATGTACTAGTACTAAGAAAGAAATGTGATGACATACCAGAAGTAGATCCCATTTATTTATTTCCTCTTCAAAAGGTTTGATAAATGGAGAACCCTTCATTGTCATTGTTTTAACTGTATGGTCTTCAAGTAATACCTAGGAAAATATATAAATGATAGATTTGCAATACAATCTGTCAAAGTTATTCATGATCAAAAATTGAAAGCAGATTTTTTAAATCTTGCACATCATACTATGTCAAGACCAAATGATTTTAAAAATGTTTTACCATGAAATTAAAAGCAAGCTAAAAAAATTACTGTTCCAAAATAAATTATTACTATTATTATTATTATTATGAAAGTTTAACATAAATTTTAAATCTAAACTGTAGTCATTTTCTTAAGATCAATTAATATCTTATCATTTAGATGTTAATTTTTTTAATGTACTAAATAATTCTTGGCAGAAAAGTTTCACTCTCCAGTTCCAGATTTGAAAAAAATATAATAAATTTCAATAATATGTGTATTGTCTATTTTTTCTTGTTCTAATAATAGACATTTTGTTATTGAACAAAATGATTGGTTTTGTCAGAATACACTTATATGTAATGAAATAAGATTTCTAAACAATCTGTAAATCAATGTATGGTGGATGAACAGAGAAAAATAAACAAGATTGTGTTTTAAAGTATTCATAAATTTAAGTCATTTTTGTTATATTTTTTTTTTTAATGAAATAGTAATATTAAAAGTAGCACTTAAAAAAAATTGTTTCTTATTAAATAAAAGACCAGACAATGTTAACAAGTTAGCATTGAAAGCAAAGCATAAGAAGCGTATTACATTTAATTTGATAAATTTCAAGTTGTCATCAGTACTTTTGTTTTTAAATGATTAAAGCTGACTTTTACAGACTGAAAAATCAGATGAGAAAAATTGAGAATCTACTAACAGATTTTATTTACCAGTATATCATCAAAGGATGAGAATATAGTGACCCCTGACATAGCTTTATTTACCAGTATACCATCAAAGGATGAAAATATATTGACCCTAAACATAGTTTTATTTACCACTTTATCACTTAAGGATGAAAGTATATTGACCCCTAACATAGTTTTATTTACCAGTATATCATCGAAGGAGGAGAGTATATTGACCCCTGAATCCTTATATTGCACAAATGTGAATTGCATTACTTCCCATTCATCTTTCATTCTTTTCAATGCCTGAAATAATTACAATAGACACTAATCAATTCCAAATGTTTTACCATTTCATAAATATTTTTTTGGGCTTACTAATTCCACTAGCTCTGTATAAGTACAATAATATTTCAGTTATAAATATAGTAGAGTAAATTTACTTTAGAAACATTTCTATACTTAATTATCCAAAGAAAATTTTGTTATAGTGATATCACATTACACTTTATTGATTTTGAGTTCAGTCATGATTGGCATATTAACATTACCTTCTCAAGAGCATACTCTTTACTTGCTTGGGAACTGATACCAGCAAGTTCTTCAAGATATTTCTCTAGACCTAACTGTAGAACTTCTTGAAGAGGGGTGTCTTTTTTTGGAGTAATATCAAATCCAGTCTTAAATAAATCAAACATTTCAACATGAATGAATAAAGTAAAACCAAATATGTTTAACTAATATTCATTTAAAATATAGGTTTTTCTTTCTTATAATTCTTATAAAACAGTAAGAAACTAAGCCTGAGTATTTTTATTTTTCTCACTGTGTTAAGTATGAATGATGTTACCTGGTCAACAAAACAACATAAGAGAATATGATTATTTTATCCTAGTAAATCAAAATCAACACAAAAAGACACATACAAATTGAAGATATCAAAGAACCTTTTGACTCATGAGATCCCAATGCCTCTGTTTTATTCCTGGATTACACAGTGCTGTGATTAAAGGCATATTTATTTTGAACTTCTCAAGTTTAGCTTTAATGGTTGCAGACACTCTCAAAGGCCCTTTCATATCAGAGTGAGAGAAGACTTTGGTCAGTTTATAAGCAGTCCTCCATAATGTCTGAACCTAGAACATTCAATATTATTTTCATTTAAAACATCATTGTCTTTAAAATTCTATAGAAAGCCTAGCGTTTTCAGGCAAAGTAGAAAATTACTTCAACATTTCTTACTTTGCCTAGGAATTGTGTAAAGAAATTCTATAGAATGACTAGATCTTTGTCAGGCAATTTAGCTGTTAAATAGAATGCCAAATTTTAAACTTTGCCAGTAACATATATATATAAGCAGATTCACAAAATATATTAGATGACTTTTAAGGGTTCTTAACATATAGTTTTACATCAATAGATTTTAAAGTTTCCTTTAAAAAACCTAGTGACGCACATTCCAATGCCAGAATCAATCTGTCTCTGGCCAATAAGAATGTCATGTAGCCAGCTCAATAATCAACCATGCTTATTTTCCCAAACTAATATTAGGTATCCTATATAGGTGTGTGAACTCAAAACATATTAGATTCAAACATAAGATCCTTACTTATGAAGAATAGCACTTAATCCCTTTAACTTACAAGAGTTACCTTCCTTGATTACTCACTGAGATTTTAGAGTTTTCTAACTTCCTTTACATTTTTCATTTCAAAATTAATAGTAACTCATACATTTAATAAAAAAAATATAGAACAATATACTTACTCCTTCTTCAACATCCTCTGCATTGACCTCTAGAAATGGCCCATTCATCCATTTGTCATGCACTTGTTGAAAGTGTACAGCAGTGGTCCAGAGTTTTTCAAAAGGTTCTTTGCGAGCTCTGATGTCATCTATCTGATTATACTCAGTCTGGATATCTAGATCTAGCATTTGTTCTTCCTGATTGATCTCCACTTTCTGGAAAGATTTTTTATTGTGAAAATAATGGGAACTGTATGATTTAACTCAAGATTCAGAAGAAAAAAAAAGACATGCAAAGGTTAAAGTAGAAAATCTTGCTTATTTTCTCTATACTTATTACCTTGGCTTGAAATTCTTCAATTCTCATTGCTATGTCTTCTAGTTCTGTGACATACTTCTCAGACTCTGACATTCTGTCTTTCATTCCAAAGTCTTTCACTTTTTTTGAATATTCACTCAGAAGAATCTCAAATTGTTTCTTCTTTTCTTTTAATTTGTTACAGGCTAGATCATGTTCTCTCTGCAACTTGGTTTCCCTGAAAATGTTATGATCAATATTTTAATAGCTAATAGTACTAGCCCATTGGGAATATGACAAACATGTACATTGAGTGCTGATTTAAACAAAAATGGACTAAAAGAATTTATTTCATTGCTGTGATTGTAAAATCTTAACATCATTGGAATGGGTTACTCAGATGTGCATAAGTTCAGTTTGTTAACTGCTTTAAGCTTACAACAAATGTTTTTGTCATTACTAAACTAAATCTGAATTCAATGTCACTGCAATGGTGCAATACACTTTGAAAAAGTCAGTATATATAATATAAAAATTCAGACTTACGTTGAGTTTATGATGGGGATAATCCTTTGAGGCCAGGTGAATGTTGTATTATGCAAATTGATATCCTCTTTAGGCAAATAGGCATACTCCATCAGAAAAATCAAATTTTCTGCAGCTATTTCTAATTTTGTCTAAAAAAAATTTAAAGAATGTTTATTCAACAATTGAAGAACTGACATGCTAAGTTACTTTTGAAATAACTTGAAATAAAAAAGGTTGCTTCAGGTACGTAAACAAGAAGTTTTTTACACTTTGTCTTCTAGGAGTTTCTGCACAGAAGAGTAAATAATTTAAGAGATAATTAGCTTCCAGTACAAAAAAATTAGCTTTGATTTTTGAGTTTGAGTACCAATAAATAGGGAGAACAAGTTTATCTCAGGGTCCAAAAATCAGTCTGTTCTGTCTAAACATTTTAAGATTCAACTAATGTGAATAATTGAATTTGGATTATAATGTGTATTATTGCTTGGTATCTAGTGTGTAAAATCTTTTCATGAGTTCTACTTAAAGGATTCAACTATTTGATTTCCTAAAGAGGAATTCTGTTAATTTTTCACCTAACCAAGGATCTTTGGCATATTACAAAATATTGGGTCAGCAAATTGAACTTCTGAAAATACCTTGATTACAAACTCTTTACTCTAGCAAATTAAATCCCATATGGCTGTAATAGTTTTTAAAATCTCATAAAGTTTAATTGTATTTAAAATAAAAGCAAAATAAAAATAATACTTTTATAAAAACAAAGCTTATCTAAGGTAAAGAACTACTAATTACTACCATTCATCTGAAAATAGTAGGATTTAGGTCCCTTTCTCCTATATAAAACAGAATTGATAAATTAGTACTAATTGATTGACTAATTGTTATTTTTTTTTCATTCAAGTATTGTTATTGACAATGAAAAATAACGCAAAATTTAAATTTGATCTGAGAATGGGAAATTGGAGAAAAAGGTGACAAAATATAATAAGGGGATTAAATCCATATATACATCCACATTTCTCATACCAAATATTCCCCTCATTTCAATATCAAACAAAGTAATTAATCACCAATTATTAATTAACTAACTGATTAATTCTTTTATTGATTCATATCTTGTCGGGTACATTGAATAATTGTGCAAAGTTTCAATTTGATCCGAAAATGAGAAGTAGGAGAAAAACATGTTTAAACTTTTTACCAGACAGACAGACAGAATTGATATAAGCTTTGTAAAAAAAACTATTCAATTTTTATTTTACTTTACTCTTCCTAAATAATAGAAGGAAAATATAACAATTTCATACCTAAAAGGTGAATGTGTGAGTTGTTCAGTTCAATGAAAACTTACTTTTAATTGAAGTAATTGCACAACTTTCAAACTTTCCACATAATCTTGTAGCTGTACAAGTTCTCTGGTGTTCTCTGCTTGGTAAGAGCATCGTTTGACTATTGCATCATACTCAAAGCATATCTGACGATCAAACTTGTTGTTTGTTTCTGTCACCTTTCCTACCATGGTATTGATGAATCTCCTAGCAGTGTCAACTAGCCACTATAAATTGTGAATATTATAAATAGGTCAGTGAATGGTTATCCCTAACTTATGGAGTACCGAAATAAGTTTGCACATGGCCCAGTTGACAAATTGAGAATATATTTCTATTAACTAGCTTATAGGAAAAAGAGAGTTTTAATTATAATCTCTTTTATATAACAAAGAGTAATGAAAAGTAAAAGCTTAAAAAGCCAATAAAGAAAAATGACAAAATAAATGTTAAATATAATTTTGATTTCAATAAGTAAATTCAAAGAGGAAATAGTGAAATGGATGTTAAATGCTTCATTGTAGGAAAGAACCAAACTTTTGTTTTTTTTTCAAAATTAAGTAATTAATAATCAAAGTTAACTTAAACTATATTGTAAAGAAACTTCCAACTACCTGATTGATATGTGTACAGTCCAACAGAAACAAGTGTAAAGGAATATACACTGGTAGGGAGCCAATATCCCAAGCCATTTGTTTTAGTTTCTCTATCACAGTTCTGTACTCCTTCAATGGGTGGTCACCAGTGACATAATGCTGGACTTGGCTCTCTGTTTCTTTTGTGTACAAATACTTGAATGTTTCATACACTGACTTGTACCTGAAAGCCAGCAAAATACACTTGAACATTTTTTTGACAATTCAAATGAATTTTTTTTTTGACTATTCTAATGCAGTTCTATTTAAAAAGACAAGGAAGCATTATAAATTCACATTAACAAACATTTTCAGAACTAGCTACATAGGATCCCATGTAAAACAAAATATATTTAAAAAAACATTAAAAATATGTTTTACTTTTTAGGCCCATGGCTATTAGCAAGCATGACACTTCTTATTCTATCTTTGGCTGCCTCAACTATTTCTTCTTCCACTTCTACAGACAGAATTGTCCTGGTGTCTTCAACCTTTGCAAAAAATATAGCAAGCTATTGTCATACAAAGTAGATAAATATGTACTCAATTTTTTAGCTTCAAAAACTATCACACAATTTTTAAATGAAAAAAACTGAAAGAATTTTTTTTGGTTTACAAACTTACATCTTGAAAAAGTTTTTGTTCTATTCTGCTAAGTTTCTGTACACTGGATATAATTGTGTCAACAATAAGACAGAAGAAATCACAAATTTCAGGTATTGAAGGACTAAACTGTAGAGTGGAGTTGTGAACATCTTCTTTCTGAAAGTAAAAAAACAACAAAATGAACAAAATTTTTTGCCTAACAGAGGTCTACTCAAGAGTCAAAAAAAAAAAAAGGCTACAAGAACAAGAATCTTACCTACCATTATATAAATAAAACCCACAAATCTCACAACATATGATTAGTAAAATTGTTATCAAATATTTGGTTACAAAATTCTTTAAATTGACTACAATGTCAAAAAAAAAAATTGATTTATTTTGAAAAAAAAAATTTACCAGAAATATTTTAATAGGATGTAAAGTATTTGGCAGGCCTATTGTGGTGGTGATGTCATAAGTCCCTTCGTACATATTGCCTTCTGAGTAGTTTTCAATGAGTGAGACTAAATCTTGGATAGATTTTTCAACAATCTGTCTCAACAGGACAGACATAAGGGAAGCAACACTGTTAAAGAAATGTTCCATCATGGTGATTCTGGATTCCTAAAAGAATAATTTTTTAACAATAAATATAATTATAATTTAAGATTAATTTTTAAAAAATCCAAATAAAATACTAATTCAATTTTCAAAGCAAATTAGAGATATGAAAACATATACAGAAGACAGAGGGATAAACAAAGTATTAGTTATTTGGCAGTATTAATAAATAATTAATTAAACTAATTAATACACAGCAAAATAAGAAATACACATGAAAAGATAATAGTGATTCAGTATCCCTAGATAAGGTACCAAGTATATACCAAACTTAGAATCCAGGCAAACCATTCACCCACTAATAGGCATACTTGCCAAATGCATCTGTATGGCTAAAAAGATCCTCTTAATACCAAAGGTCATACTTAAATGGATAAGATTAAATGCTGGATTAGCTTGTCAGGGTTTTAGCTAACAGAAGAATGTTTAAACTAAAATTGAATAAATGGAACATCAATTTTTTTTTTATACCTTTGGCCAAACTAGACAATTTAACATTTTAAAATCAATTACAAAAAGGTGAAATTTGTTAATGTAATACAAACAAAGAGCTTTAAATAAGAAATGACCAAAAAAAAGTAGAAAATGGAAATATTGTATACATATTCTTAACTCTTTCTCTCCTAACTGACGATACCAGCGTTGATTCCACCAGAATGTGGTACATAATTACGGAGAGAAAGAGTTAATGAGCTATAAAGTCTATTTATAATTCAAAAAAAAAAATGTTAAGAAGCAGTTGATACTACTTCTATTTTAACTACTACTAACTGTATCAACTGGCATCCATGCTTCTATTTCATCCCTCATTTCATCAATCAGATTACAGCAATCTGACAGCCAAACTTTTTGAAGAGTTTCGGCTGCTGAGCTGCTAGACACTTTGACATGGTTCAGGAACTCTTCCATTGTAACTGGCATTAGCTTTTTCAAGTCATTAATATCAATAAGCCGAAAGTCATTGAATCTATCAAATATGTTTTAGAAGCATTAGAAATGTTAATAATCCATAACAAAATATTGTTTTAAAATAAATAGCTAAAAAAATTAAAATTGAAAATTCTTTTGTTTACCCTACATGCTTATGCACAAATTAAATTTTCTAGAACCTGAACTTGTATCAAATGAAGTAATTGGTAAAATATATATTAATAATTAAATTTGAAAGAAATGAATATTCCAAATTATTTATTATTTTATCTATCCATCGTTTGTACTTATACCTGACATGAAAGTCATATAAAATGATCCTCATTATTGGATGTGTTACAAAAAGATTTTTCTCAATGATGTGTCTTGCTTCTTGAACATTTTCATGCCATGGAAAGCCATCTCGACCTGCCAGATTGGATGGCTAACAATGAATAAAAAATTTTATGTAGAAAATACATTAATATATATTTTATAATTAATCTAAATTATGCATTACAAAAAGGATATCATTTTCACACTTATACAAATGTTATTTTTAAATGCACACAAAAATTCTTTAAAAATTAAAAAATTTTCATACCTTTAGTGGCAAAAGTAAACCTAGCCTCTGTTGTTCAGCTTGATCAAGTAGAATATAGTCTAAAATTGCTCTTCTCACAGATGCTCTATAATCAAAGTCCATTTCCTAAAAAATTGTTTCAGTCAAACAAATTTTTTTTGTAAAGAAAACTTAGACACAAGTATGAACGCGTTAGTAGTTTGGTATTGACACAAGTATGAACACATTATTAGTTTAGTATTCAACTTGAAAAATAACAATATTATTAGACAGAAATCACAGACCTTCAGAAATGCTCTGCTAGCATTTGGGAACTTGGCCCTTATTGATCTTGGAACAAAGTGATAAATTCCCTCTAATGTTTCCTTTGTTATAGGACCCACCATATTTGGATCAATGGCTTTCTCTGCCAGTAGGAAGTATCTGAAGAAATAACGCACAGAATATAACATTTAAGAAAGGTTTTTTATTTTTTTATTTAAAAAAAGAGAGTAAAGAAAGACTATATTATTCAGGTGGATTAATAGTGTTTTGAGATGCTGGCCTATAATAGAAGAAGTAAGAATCCATATCAAATGTATAATGTATAACTAAATGAGGCTTTGGGAGTCACTAAACTCTTTCAGAACTATTACTCTGCTGCTGATCCCAAACTTTATCAGCTATTTCTGTTCCTTTGGACCCAACAGCTTGGAGAAGAGGGCACAACTGCTGTGTGGGCGACAACGTTCTGACCAAAGCCAATACCCAAGCTCTCAACTACTCCTCCACAAGATTTAGCCATAGTCATCTTACAACTGAAGGATGACAAGTAACCTAACGTTTATGGACATTAAGGAAGTAGAAAATGGAGACGTAAAGCACAGGATAGATCAGAAAGGAGAGATGTGCTAAAGGAGGCCAGGGCCATGGGCTGTAGCGCCACTGGGATGGATGGATGGAAGTAGAAAAAGCACTTAAAGGTATCTAATAACAATTAAAAAACAGTAAAGCAGTTGATCAAATATTTTTTTTACCTTTCTCTCTCTTCCTCAGCTGGTGTTGAAGGACGGGAAAGACCATGAGTTGAAAAATACCAAGGTGGAAATTTAACATCTAAACATTCCTGAGTATGATTATCATGGTTGGGTACATCGACAAGAATCATTTCTTGGAGAGTTTTCATTTCTTCTTCTTCGTCATGGTCACTGGAATATTCTTTCAAGAAAGTATTTTTCAAACTAAGTAAATAAAACAACTGATATAATGGCCATACAAAAAAATGAAAACAAATTTTTTAAATGATTAAAAAATTTAATGAAACTCAATCTTTTAGAATTTCAAACTATAGTAAAATAATCATAATAATAATAATAATAATAATAATTTCATTTATAGAGCCCTGTTAACAAACATGGTGTAGCCTCAAGGTGCTGTGATAACATTACAAATATATTCACATAATGACAAACTAATCTAAAAAAGTTTTCATATAACAAAAATATTTTAAAAGTTTCATATAGATATAATGTCTGAATTCAGTATAAAAATCCATAAATATAAACTTCTATATGTTATTCTTAGTAAAGTAAAGGACCCTTTTCAGACCTTATGATCTATAGGGCAGATGATAATCATGTTTCTTTGGTTGACATTAGACAAGGATGTCATGTAGGCAATCAACAACCAAGTTTAACTTTCCCCAACTAATGTCTGGAACCCATTAGAGTTGGGTGAACTCAGGTGTATCCTAAAAAATCCTGTAACTCAAAAATCCCAGTCTTCACCAAGATTTGAACCTAATATCCCTCAGTTCAGAAGCCAAGCACTTTACCATTAAACCACTTTAACCACCTCACCACATATGTTGCACCTTAATTTTCAATAGTTCTTTTCCCCTTTATAAGGAAAGAGAGAACAAAAGAAATGAGATGAAACAAGAAAAGCGGTAGGAAGAAATACATTAATCTAGATTATTTTTATTATCTGTAAAAAGAGAACATGGTGTCTGATCTAAGAAGTAGGCCTAAGTGCTTACAGTGCATTAAAATCATTCATTCAGAGTTAATTTTTAAAATGAAAAATGGAATTATTCGAAATTCCTTAACTTTAAGCTCTAACTCTAGATAATAATTTGATTCTCAGTCAAGATTTCTGGAGATTTCTAGATCTAGATCTAGGCAGCGGACAGGTTCAAACCCGGGACCACCGGCAGTCAGAGAGGCGGAGCGCATACCCAATGACCATGCAGGCAACCATCCACAGTCAGAAAGTGGGTTGTGTATGTAATGGTGATGAATGATGATCTACTCTCTAATCTAAATAATCTAGGTGACGTGTCGTTTAGAGACGTAGGCCTATTAAGTTTTAAGCCTAGTCAATCTAGAATCTAGATCTAGTGATTACACAGTACAGTAATAGAATGCCAGATTAAAATTAGATGATCTAGATCTAGAAGTCTAATATCTAGAATTTTCTAGGGTAAAGATTTAAATAGTTGTAACAGTTATCAGTCCTTCAATTTCAACTCACTGAGAGTCACTAATTTGACTCTGTGTTAAATGTGTGAAACTCATTGTCATTGAATCACCGACGAATGTGACTCTACTGTGTCTGTGAGTGTGTGTGTGATAAAAAAAAAGAGATGGTTTTCATATTTTGTTTTTTGTAATTGAAATCTAATTTCTTTAATTCAATGATTGAAGGATCTAATCTAGATTGTGACTAATATGTTAATCTTAATATTACGTCATCATTTGTTGTGAATATTTTTGTGAAAAGTAAGCCTACTTGAAAGGATGTGACGTAATTAAAGGATGGATGTCTACTCATATTCATATCAACATGAAGTCTCTTAATTCTTATGTTTAATTGTTTACAATAATTTATTTCTCTGTAGTAACAGAACATGATCTATCTAATAGAATCTTAAGCGCCAACTTGTTTAACTGACATTAAAGAGATCACCTGGCAGCAAGCAACTTAAAAATTAGACAGCTGGAGATTTCTTACAAAGGCAAAGGTCTCCGAATACACATTCGAGACCAATAGAAAATCCCCTAACAAGGACAGACGTGAACGGCGAAAAGAGAACCTAAATCGACCACCGGCGAAAAACGGCGTTCCCACGTGTGTTTTTTTTTTTGTAATCTGAAATTTTGCAGGGTTATTGCTTGTAAAGGCAGTAAATATGTTACCTCAGGCTCCAAAACACAAGTACGGTGCTAGCGTGTATAAGTGCAGCGAGGCAGTACCCTCCTACCTTTATTGATATATCCATACAAAAGGATTTCATGTAAAAAATCTTCTGCAAGACTTCCCTGAGTCCTTATTACAAATTTCAGAAAAGGGTTGGATAACTGATGGAATACACCATTCGTGGCTTCGAGACACAACTTCGTTCCTGTTACCAGCCATATCTCAAAACCTATTCTCTTCTTGGTTGACGGCAATGCTACTAGACGAACGTCCCTTATAGAAACATCAGTATATACTCTCGCAACAATTGCTGAGACTTTCTCAGCCCCTCTCCAAAGCCCTTTTTGACACAAACTCAACACCGATAAAACCACTTGGGATGTTATCACCAGCACTATCAGAGACACCAACATACCCAAACAACATCATCCCAATATTCACCCACGGCATCAACATTATATTCATCATTCACATGCCCAGCCCCTATTGAAGAACCTGTTTCTTTCTCAGCATCCTAGATTCCCAGACCCCCATTCATACGTGATATTCCCATTTCCACCTCTATCAATTTCAATGTAAAGCATCTGATGAAATGTCAACAACAAAACTCACTATGGTTTTTAAAAGACTATTTGATCACAAAGTCAGATGTTCACACATCTCCACGATGAAAGAAAATTTCAAGATCTGACTTTGTCTTTGGATCAAGCTTCCAAAGAACCTGAACATAAGTTACAAAAGTCTAAAGCCAGTGTTAATGCAGATGGAAAAAGAAGAACTGAAACCCCAGAAGTATGCCAACTCTTCCTAGCCTACTTAGTGGGAACTCATGTAGGAAGTAATTGAAATGGAAATTAGAGAGAAAGAAGATGCTGAAAAAAAAAAACGGCCAAAGAACTAATTACAGAAGTAAAGAGAAAGAGTACAAAAACATCAAAGAGAGAGACAAAATAGAGAAACAAAAAAACAGAAGAGTAACCTATAATAAATATGACTATATTAAATATGTAGAACTTTTTTTTCTATTATCTGTTATGCAGTTATATAAATATTTGCTATGTATAAATATCATTTATGTATATACAATATCTTCTGTTTATAATTATGTATATATCCGCTGGTATATAACTATGTATATCTATGTTAACACTTCTTTTCCTTCTTTTCTTTTTGTTGTAGTCTAAAGTTTAATGAAATTCAATTTATGCATAGTATCAAATAAAAAAAGTGGGGCTGTAGTAAAAAGATAAAATGAAATAAAGAGGATGGGAGAGCTTGTTACAATTAAATCAGCGTTAATGGGATGTCCGTTTGTCTTTTTTTTAAAAGTCATGCGTAAACAATATACTATCTGACTGGTTTACCACGATATTTAGCCACAAATAAGTTACAGTCACAGAACGTCGGCAGGAAAGCAGACTAACTTTAGGCTCTACAACAGCAACCAATATTTGGCATAAATATAGACCAGCATATATAATAACTATTTAAAATCTAGATGTAGCATCATCTGCTTGCGAGGTTTTTAAATGTTCTCTGTTCAATATGCTTAAATGAAAACGGCATTCAATATATGACCTGCTCTGACATCAAACAATGCCCATATATTTGATAGAGGAAGGTTTATCTGGGATCAATAGTACGGCTAGTTTATCACAGTCGTGACATTGAGCTGGTATGACGTCACTATCGTGCTCTTTGTTAAGACTTGTTTAATAACAGTGGACATGCGAAAACAACAATGGCATTAAAAACAATGGAATGGCGTGTGAAAATGGATTTTTTGAAAAATAGTTATCTTTATAAATTAGTTGTGTGGACTTCTGAGCTAACCTTTATATTTTATTTTGTATGCCTCGCACATCGAACTCGCTTAGTTTACCTCCCTTATATCCTTTAGGCGGATTCCTTTAACTTTTTAAATCCACAAAATTAAGCTGGAAAAAAAAAGATAGCATGTATTTGTAAAGAACCAACTTGCCATGAAAATCTGCCTCTATTACTGTTTCCATTGGAACAGAACTCCATGTTCTTGGTGTGTTATCAGCAAGGTTTCCATTTCTTTGGTTCAAGTGACTTTGATCATCGTTGTCCTCTTCCTCCTTGATTTCCAAAAGCAAACCTTTATATAGAAAAACAAATCATATAATACAGAAACTGAAATAGTGGGTCGGTCATTTCTTGCAACATAAGCCACACTGCATGTCTATTGTATGTTTGGATTTTTGCAATTTATTTTTCGACAGCTTCTACTCATTTAATAATCATCCAAGTTTACATACAAGCTCATACTTGATGACAACACATGAATCAATAAAAAAAAAAAACTACAAATTAGTAAAATCTATTTGTCGTAATTAATTTAAAAAGCGAAAGGGAGACAAGTCGTGGGTGGTATGTTAACAATAATATAAACACATGAATTATCTTGGCGTATAATAAGGCCTAAGTGTGACACACATAAAGTTCAATGTTTGGGTCACAAACCTTCCTTCTGAGTTACATTGTTTGGGTGGCAACAGTGGTCGACAATGATTGTACAAGTTTAAGACTAAAAGGGCGAAAATAAATAGTAAAATATAAAAGGCTTTTTTTTTAATTTTATGTACTACTTTTTAGTGTATTGTAATATAAGCGTTGTTTTTAAACATTTGTTATTATATTCATTCTTTTCATTTTTTTTTTAAAGTTTAAACGATAAAGCTTAGGTAAATATAGAACTAGACACTTTCTTTTCGGAGGAGCTTGAGGGTCCATATAATGAAGCTTAATTATTTTTTAAAAATCCATAATTTTCTTAAGCAAAGCAGGAGTCCTCATAACCTATGATAGTGTTAGTATATCAGGATCTTATTGTCAAACTTCTTATTCTTCTTCAAATTCATCTCCTCCTCCGACTTCAAGCAATAGAAAAGAAACAGGGCTATCTTTTTTGTTTGTGTCCACGTGGTTGAAAATATTGCAAAGAACATTTGTGTAAAGGAAATTAAAAGATATGCAAATCAAATGACGACATAATGTTCTTAATGCACTATCATTAAATATGTTTGTATTTGACTATCATCGTAATTTTGTCAAGAAGGCCGATAGCAAGGTTTCATATTTTGCGTATAAAAGTACTTACTATCTCCATGTTTGATAATGACATCTTCAGGAGCTGGTTGGTTGAAGCTGTCGGCTGTTTTCTTTGTTTCACTTATAACGCGAAAACTGGTCGCATCCACAAGAATGGAATGCCCTAAACTACTGCAATGGAGGAATGCAACAATTTAAGCTGTTCTTCAGTATTACACAAAAGGCCTTTTTCAATTACAGCTTAATCCGTATTCTAAAAAATAATAGTATCCCACTTTCAGTCAGGGTGTTTCAAAATCACTTGTCACCGAGAAGTACATAGAAGCATAATTCATAAAGCGCTGGTCGTGTGTGTATGTGAATGTTGTTCGTGTTTGCATCTATATTGTTATTGTTATAGTAGTAATGCTGAGGTGGACAATTGTGGTCAAACTGAATTTCTTCTTTGTTTGGACCAATAACATTATCCTATCTCATTAAGTTTAACCTAAAACAGACTTGAATGTCTTTATATAAAACAAACATTAAAAAAAAAACGGTGCTAACACAGGGAAGTTCAATAATAGACAAGGTTACAAAGACAGTTTGTGTGGTTACACAACTCAAAATAGACCCCGAAGGAGTCCACCCTTCTGTTTCTGTGTCTGTCACGTGTCAAGAGTAGGCTACTTCAGGAAGCACGAACCCAGCAGTCTACGCATTCGCGACACATTGGTAGTGACCAGTCCAATGTGTAATAGTAATACAGCATTCTTCAACATTACACATTACAACCTTACACCATAATCGCCTTGACAGATTGACCCTTTACAAAACAATTAGATAATCATTATACGACATCAGTTAGGCCTGGTTCACATTTAAGTTCACATATCCCTTGGTCTGCTGGACCGTTGGGGCACCACACAAGATATGTCAACCTTCTTTCTTTAATAGAATTTCATTCTGATATTATTTCTGAAAATATTAAAACCTTTTTACCTGCCTGGGTGGACTCCTTCGGGGTCTATTTTGAGTTTAGTGTAACCACACAAACTGTCTTTGTAACCTTGTCTGTTATTGAACTTCCCTGTGTTAGCACCGTTTTTTTTTTATGTTTGTTTTATATAAAGACATTCAAGTCTGTTTGACCACAATTGTCCACCTCAGCATTACTACTACAACAATAACAATATAGATGCAAACACGAACAACGAATCTTTTCAAGGTCTTAACCTGAGGTGAACATTAAATCAGGCAATGTCAACTGAGACTGTGACTCAATCTCTTATTCAAAGTCTCAAAATAGGTTTGTATGTATTGCAGTTCACACTATATTATGAAAAACTACTTATTAATTGTTGAATTAGGTTTCATTTATATGGCTATTAAATATTTTTTTTTCTTCATAATAAAAAAAGGTAAACATTTTTAAAAAAAAGTTTTTTAAATGTAGTCGTTAGTCTGACAGAACTTACTTAATTTAGCAATAGATTTGTAAAAAAAAACAATTTTTGACAAAAAATCTAAAGCCGTTAGCATAAATGTGTTTAAATATGGTAAATGGTAGGCCCTATCTCCCTTACTATATAGCATCCAGTGTTTTTTACTAATAATATAGTGAATAGTTGTTAAAATGGTGTTTTTTAATGAAAAAACATTTTGCATGTTTTAAAAATTAAATTTTTCGCTTTCAGAAAAGAAAAAAAAAGTAGCCGTTGCATCAGAATTTTGAATGGCCTAAAATATCATGATGTCGGATCTTCAATATCTTTTCTAGTTTACGAGATCTAAACAGGACTGACGGACAGACAGACCACACAAAATTAATAGCGTCTATTCCCCTTTCGGTGCGCCGCTAAAAATACAATACATATACGAAACCCAGCTGTACCAAACTCAATGATACCTTTTTTTTTAAAATTAAAATGGCAAATGTTAAAATGAAATTAGCAAAAACAAATTTTAAGTCTCCATTCTCTATCCGAATTAGAACTTGAGTCCCCCAGTTGAGCAGCTAGCTTTTAACCTAAGCAGTCAATAACATCAACATAATAACCTCATAAAAGTGAATTAACAAAAGTGGTCTCTAATGTCTCTGAAAGTGGTCTAAGTCTTTTATAAGTGCCTATGATTGTGTGCAATATATTCTAATCTATATTTTTTTAAAGGAGATACTTTTTCAATTAAAGATTAGTGTTTTAAAAGTGGACTGTATGACTTTTAACATGCCTTTGTCTCTTGTGGAATCTGTGATATTATCTTATACACTACAGAGGTGACTTCAAAAAAAAGACCTACGCATTTCATGTCTTAATCTAGTCATGCATGTTAATCAATGACTTAAACTCTGCCAAGTCTTTGATTTCTTGGCTGATTAAGGCAACCCATTCCATTCTCTAATTACAATAGCGATCTATCAAAGTTTTCGATGAGAAACAGTGAGGAGCGGAGTAGAGAATCTCGATAGCACACACACAGTTGTAGTACGTTCACTACGCAAAACCTCTGATATATTACTTTATATATTTCTAATTTTCTATGTCTATGTATGTTACATACATTTTCATAACTCTCAAAATAAAATAGTCTTGTATGTATAGGCCTACGTGGTAGAGGCTACCAAGCAACTTACTTATTACTTTTTGTCAAGGGTGAAGTCCAACTAGGATGACCATTGGAAGAATTCAGAGATACCGTTGACCTTCTTGGCGATAGAAAGTAGGTCTCTTCAGTTGTGTAAGCTGGAATCAATGGTAGTCAACATGGTGAGACGGAACCATTTTTTTAACGACATAATTGCTTTAACCTTTTACTATTTAAAGGATAACTCAATAGAACAAAAAAAAAATTCCATAGCGATAGAAAAGTTCATGTACTGATAATGTAAAACAAATAAGTGGCCTAAAATTTGTCGGCCCTAAAAATCTCAAGCAAAAAAATACCCCATAGCTCCCACAAATATGAACTTTACTGTCCAGTCATTAATCATTAGACTGTTAGCTTCAATGATTGTTTCATCTAGTAGGCATATGTTGACTGGGGATCTCTTCCAGCTGGGTTCGATCCCGGGAACATTCAGACATGTCCCGAGTATCTTACGACCAGGCAGCCATACATAGTTCCTAATATGCGTTCATGAAATTGTCAAAATTACTACAACTTTCTTTGGGGGAGGGGGGATATACTACTATCCATGGTATAATATAGTAGCGTGAATAAAGAAGATTTTTTATTAATAAAATTTTTTTTATATATAAATTGTCGTCAGAATCTCTTGCGCCAAAACGACGTTTTTCAACACTAGTGTAATTTCAGATACTTACCGAGGTTGTTAAATGAAAGGAATTCTTAGGAAATGAAACGCCCAACTAGGAAGGTACTCAAGGAACAAAAGACTGAGAAAGGCTATAATAAGGCTACGAGTTACCTACCTTGTTTAGTAGTTTCGTAAATGTGTGAGGTAGTTAAATGAGCAGCTCTAGGACTATAGTTGCTACCTATGCAATCACTGACGCCTCGAACTAATTTCTTCTGCTTGACTGGAACAGCTTTGGTATAGGAGCCTTGTTCAACAATTTTAGGGGTCTCACTTAGGGCCGGCTGAGGCAAACAATGTTACATGTTACAGTGAAAGATATTTGATTGTGAATCCTTAGTAGAATAGCGCTTAATAAAACATTAGCACAACTCTGTAATTATATGAGATTTTTTCCCCTTCTGACAACCTGAAGCTAGACTGTTTGACAGGTCCAAATCAAATAGCCCCTATAGTTCTAAGATTATAAATTTAAAAGGTACGTCATTAAACATAAATGTATTTTTTTAAAGACATTGTTTTTTTAACATGTATGCTTCGAAGTAACATATTTACAAAAATAACAATAATTTAAGTTGCACTAAACATCTAAAGTTGTATTCGTTTTGCATAATAAATTCCACACATTCTTATTTAACATTGTACTGAAAATATAGTTACCTATTTACTATAGTGAATCATTTGGAGAAAAGTTTGCTAGACTATGTCGATTCTTATAAGGACAAACATTATAAGAGAACTTTAAACAAAATACAATAAAACATTTCTAATGGTGACAACATTGCTAAAAAAAAGTGCCCATGATAAAAGTTTTTATCAGTTCATATGCAATAAAGCTTCCATTATAGAGCTCGAGCTCCAAGGGGAAGATGAATGTTCAGCTCATCTGTTTCTATGGCTGACATGTCATGTTGCCAGCACAACTTTCCTCTAGTAAGATGGGTGGACTTGAGGATGACCTAAAAGGATTGAAGTTCAAAATCTCAGTCTTGGTCGGGATTCAAACTCGAGAATTCCCTGTTCGAAGTTTTTTACCGTTCAGCCATCGCGCACCCAGTCTAGGCTATATTTATTTATTGCTAAGTGAGCATCTGAGTATCTATATTTATATATAATTCTCTTCATGGCTCAAGAGTTTGGACAAGATGTAAAGAAAAGATCACTCATTTATTTCTGCAAGTCGGACTAGAGTTAGCCTACGAAAAAAAAAGTGTGTGTGGGGAGGGGAGAACAAGTAGTATTCACCCGTCACAAAATAGCAGGGTCGGACTTAACCGTTGTGACCAGGAAGTCATGGAAAGATCACTCTTTTTTATTTCTACCCCACGTAGTTTTAGCGGTGGAAAAAAAGAGGGGGGGGGGGGAGAAAAACAAGTAATCTACTCTGTATTCACCCGTCACTAAACAACAGGGCCGGACTCAACCGTTGTGGGGCTCTATGCGAAACGAATTTCGTGGGCCCAAGTTTGGGTATGGATACGGATAATAAGTGAAATTTAAGAGTTTGTGTTAGAAAATAAATTCGTCTTTGCATTTTATTCATTCTTTACTACGTCCAGAACTACTTTACGAGCCTTGAGTGTAGCAAAGTTATACAGTATATCATAAAAATGTTTCAATCTATCTTCGAGAATTGTTGACCTGAAGTAATTCTTCATTAGTTTGAGGCGCGAGAAGCTTCTTTCACCAGATTCCACAATTACGGGTATTGCATAAAGCGTTTTTTTTCATCGCGCGTAGGAGTGGCGTTTTCCATTTTGCATGACACCCCAAAATGACAATTTTTTGTCTATATATTTCAGGAATTTTTTTTTTTTTAGTTTTCAAAAGATTTTAATAATTTCCGGAGATTTCCATGACTTTTCATATATTTTGTAATTTCAGGAGATTTCAAGGAGCTCCTGGTAAATCAGGAGGCTGAGGAAATTCTGTTATAAGTTATAAAATGGTTTAATTTAATAATTTACACATTGAATTAGCGCGGGTCCTTTGAAAGTGCGGGGCCCACTGCGGTCGCATAGGTTGCATTGGCCTAAGGCCGGCCCTGCAAAATAACGGCGTATGCTACGCGTGGGTCGACTAGTACCATTATATTAAATTACCCACGACTGTCGCGGCGTACAAGAAGTAGGTTACGTCGACATTCATATCTGTGTCATTCGGATATCAGTAAAATCAGCCTATAATCATTTGTATGCAAAATTAAACCCAGTCAAAAGAATATATTTCTTGTGAATTTCACCTTTCTTAGTCTGCTTATTCTAACAAGTAATGTAGAAAAGTTGTTTTTTTTTTAAATCAGTTACTACGTTATGAAGCTGATGGTGGGCTATCATTCTATTTCTTGTAATGTTTTATTATTGCAAAAATATTATATTACGGTGGGAAGCGTGGTCGAGAGGCTAAGTATGCTCGAGTCAAGTGCAGCTATTCCCGCTGAAGTCATCTGACATAATGTACATGTATTTAAATATCTTTTCATTCATAAAAAGACTTGGGCGAAATTTAAATTTGAGATGATTAATTAATTATGAAAAATTATAACGGTTAAACCAGAGTTTTCACAGTGTAGCCAATTAGCACGTCATTTTTTCTCAAAGATAACAACAAAAAAAAAAAAACAACGTTAGAGTCGTTTTCAAAATACTAGAACTATTTCCTTTTCCAAGTTTTTCCATGAAGAAAGTGCAACTAATGGTAGGAATTGAAATATAATCGTAGAATGCAAAATACGAATACATTGCAACTCGTATTTCCTCCACAGACACACACATACACAGACATTTATCTAGTAGTCAACATACCCATGGTGCACTTAATGGAGGTAGATGGTTAATATGGGGAGGTCTGTGTTGGAGTTCAAACTCATTTGGCTGGGAAACACTTGCTCTGTGGAACTGAAAATAGATTGAGCACTGCACTATAAAATAATACATTGAGTATATTAGTTGCTTTTCAAGTTACAGATATCCCTTCTTAATACTAATTTACTATTAACCCTAAACAACCTGCACAGCAGTAGGAGATAATGTGCGAATTATCAGCAAAATAAGGATTGAAACCGTCGAACCTGGCTGCTAACGGTATTGGGTGATACTAATTATCCTCTTTATTATCCTTAAAGAAATGTTTCTTACCATTGTGCATTAAACATAACAAAACATTAAAAGATAACGATAGCTCACACAAAGTATACTTTCATAACCACCACACTTTCAATAAAACATTACATAGGAAGTTAACATTAAAAAAGTTGGTCTTATGAAATGGTTTCATTGCTGAGGTTTTTGTGTCTGTCGTGATCTGTGTCTTGTAGTTTTTATGTGATGGTGAAATATTACAATTGTTGTTTATTTATGTTCTAAATTCGTAAAGCTTTCTTATAAACATTATCTCTAATATGTGTCCAAATTGTTTGTTTGTTGTCAATAATCTATGCAACAGCACTTGGGATTTCTTAATTGTTTAGCGTTTTCAGCGTTTGCAAATCAAGCAAAGATTTTTATAAACTTAAAATAATGCAGATGTGAGAATTTATCTTTTGCTAACAATAATCTGTGTTTACAGTGAACTAAGGCAGTGCAGAGATACTTAAAAGCAAATAGACAATTTTAATGTTCTCTCCAGCTACAAGATTTATAAAAACGAATATTTACATTTGATTACAGTAATACCGTTAGTAAAATGCATAAATTTAAAGAACCTTCAGGACAAAAGACTAAAAAGTAAAGCAATAATAATGCATACAACACTGAACCATAATTTAAAAATAAAAAAAAAACTAATAAAATACTCAGAAAGACACAAAGATATATGTTATAGGGTATAACACATGGGCGTAGCCGGGAGGGGGGTTCAACCCCCCCCCCCCTCCTGGAACGGAATTAAGTGACTGATTTTTGATTCATTTTGTTTATTTTAGGTGAGATTTTAATACTAAATCATCACTTACCACAGCACAGCCGAGGGGGGTTTTGAGTTAAAAACCCTCTACCAGGGGGTTTTGAGTTTAAAACCCCCTACCAGGGGGTTTTGAGATTTAAAAAACCCCTATCAGGGGGTATTGAGATACAAATCCCTCTACCAGGGGGTTTTGAGTTTTAAACCCCCTACCAGAGGTTTTTGCAGTTAAATCCCCCTCTTCTATAAAAGAAAACAAAAAAATGCAAACAACAATCCCCAAATTCCATCAGCACAATTAAGGAAGATTTTGATTTTAAAACCCCCTCCAAAATTTACGATAAACCCCTCTCCAATATAAAAAAAGCAAATTACACACTCAAAATTCTATGAGCGTATCCAAAGGGGTTTTGAGTTTAACCCCCCCCCCCCCTCCAGTTGGGGTTTGAAGCTAAAAAGTACCTATTCAATATAAAAAAAAGCAAATTACACACTATAAAATCTACTAGCGTAGCCAAAGGGGTTTCGAGTTTAAAACCCCCTGCCAGCGGGGTTTGAAGCTAAAAACTACCTCTTCTCCATCCCCCTCCTCCAGATGGCTTTTTCTTTAAAGTTTAAAACCCCTCCAGATGGTTTTGAGTTTAAAACTCCCCTACAGAGCGTTTAGAGTAGAAAACCTCTCTCTTCAATATTATTTTAAAGCAAACTACAGTCACCAAATTCTATGATCGTAGCTAAATGGGGTTTTGAATTAAAAACAAAACAAAAAAAACAGAGATTTTTTAGTTTAAAACCCCTCAACAGATGATTTTGACGAAAAAACTTTCCTTTTCGATATAAAATCTAAAACTATATACAGGCATATAATTCCAAAAGCTTAGTCAAGAAAGGTTACAAATTTCTACCAGTGGCTTGGGCTCCATTAATAAAGTGTGAGTCTTCTGCCAAAATTGAAAAACACTAAATGTGGCTCAACAAAAATGGCTAAGACAGATTTTAGGAGTCAGTTATAGAGATCGGGTCTAAATCAAAGAAATCATATGCCGAACTGTGAGTCGAACCCTTGGTAAGGTTGTGACAGCGTCGCATGAGGTTTTGCGGGACATATTCTCCGACAAAATGAATTACGCAAAATAAGAGTTGCGGAAACAGCTTGTCAGAAAATGCGCCGAACGGCGCGAGAGGGTCTAAGTCAGTAAGAATAGCACATTAGGTTTTTGAAATAAAACTTTTTAATAACAAGATAATGCACTGTAGATACCTCAGAATATGCATTTTGTTGGCTTTCAATACCAGAAATAGTGCTTGGCTCGCAGCGCTCCCCCCATACCCCCTTGCTAGCAAGGGCGGGGAGTCTACAAGTTTTCCACTAATCCCAGGAAGAATCTATTCTAGGGCATAATAAACGTCTTCCGAAAGGGTCAGAATGTAATAAAGATTAATTATGTACGCACACACACTCACACACACACACACACACACACATATATCATATATATATAATTGTTTTTCGCGCGGGGGGGAGGGGGGAATCCCCCCCAACCCCCCCCCCCCCCCCCCGAAAAAAACTCCTGGCTACGCCCATGGTATAACATATACATATATATATACATATATATATATATATGTTATAGAAATATTTTTATATGTGCTCCTTCTTTCCTAGTGCTATTAGATCATGGAATGGTTTGCCTGAGCCAGCCAGGAAAACCAACAACTAGGCAGATTTAAAGTCATTGATTAACATACATGATTAGATTGACACATGGACGTAGAACGTAATTATCTTCTATTTTGAAGAAACGTCTGTAATTTATATAAATACAAAAAAAAATTTATAGACTGTTTTGAAAAGCGATATTAAAAATATTACTCTAATGCCAGTAATAAGCTGTACTTTGTTTATATGCATCGTTAGATAAAACGTTGATTTTAACTATTTGAAAGCCTTAAGTGGAAGTCATACGTTATGTATGCCTATATCTGCTTTTATGTTTACATTTCTTCAGAATAAAATCGCTTTGATTTTTCAGTAGCCTATCCTATAAGCTATATTACTGTGAAAAACTAGATTTATATTTCAACACAGTTATGGAGATTATGTGCGTGTTTCTGATGCAAGGGTGGGCAGATATTTTGGTTGTGTACGCTGAATCAATTCTGATGAAACCACGAATTGCTCTGTCGTAGTTAAAGTTAATAAATAAAGCTATGAAAGTTGAAGAAGAGGAGAACTAGTGAGAGACGCGTGACATCTAGACGTGAATCTTTCTCAGAGTGTGTTATATTTGATTAAATATTCAAGATTATTTTTAACTTGTGTTTTTACATAGGCCTACACCTACATTGAATTTGAAAGCTGTGTATGTTTATTAATAAAAGTTATAAAAAGAAGTTTGATCAGGTTTACTTCAGGTTCTACATTAAGAACATAACACGCCTACATCAGTTTAGCTGTGCTAGTATCGACAAACACCAAAATAACTGTAGACTATTAAATAAACACAATCGCCAGAGCTTAGTATGCAATGGCCCATTACGTGAAAGCCATAAACATTTATAGAGTCTGTGGGAATAGGCTACATGTAGCATAATCGCTTTTTTTTTTTTTGCGAAGAGACATGAATCTCTACTGGTTAAGACAAACCTAAGTAAGCAGTTAATTATAAACTGGCTTGAAAAAATGATTTACAGTAGGCTTATTAAATATTTTTTTTAACTCGTAGCAAAGATTGCTAATTGGAAGTTATAATTAACGATACACTAGCCTAGATCTACAGCTTAGACAAGACTAGTCATTAGTAATACATAAGAAATTTCCGAACTTCGCCTAACAATAATGTCTATGAGCAAACACAAACGTTACTATAAAAAAAAAAAAACAAGTTTTATTTTTTAGTGGTGTAAAACGTTTAAAATGTATATCTATTACTGTACAATAGAATTACGAACGGAATACAGAGACTAGAAATCTACTTGTTCACTTCATTCGGGCAAACTGAAACTTTTGATGGATTACTAAAAAAGACATTTGAGACTCATGATTTGTTCAGTTCATTTAAGAAACATGAAGTATCAGGCTAAGTGTTTAAATCACGCACTTTCATCTTCCCACTGCCGAATGAGGCTATATAAATGACACGGCTCTACATCGAACATCGGATACAGCGAATTAAGTTAAGCGAAGTTCAAGTTCTTACTGTATGACTTTATCGCATTTTCGAACTGCAATGTGACCAAGAACGTACCAAATAAACTTAAACCCTACCTCCCGCGTAGACTCAATATATTGTATTTGAATGTGACCAGCTATGCCAGTATGTCAACATGATTGGATTTGTTTTGAATGTAAAGTCGACACAAAGTAATATCTTATCAACAGACACTTTGCCTGTTAGCTAAGTCAACACTTTCTATCTACTAATAAGAAGTGGGTTTTTTTTTTGTTTAAGCATTCTGTACACTTTGATAATAGTACTTTTAGCGTCGACACAATCAACGTACAATTCCTTTTTAAGTGTTTTCATTTTGTTTTGTGTGACATAGAAATAAACTTTAGATAAAGTACACTCCGTTTTGATGCTATATTACGTCTAAGATCACTAATCTGCTTCAACCCTACTTAAGGTTACATCAGAATTCATCAGTCAATAGAAATACGCACACACACTCCATAACAGACACTATACTGATCAATATATAATTTGTAATATAATCCAGATCTACATGTTTTATACAATCTAGAGTATAGGCCCTACTTAATAATTATTTGAACTTGCTATTTCTTTACTTCAAAGCGCACGATATTTTAGATTTAGAGTTCAAAAATAATAGTCTCTACCTTTGGTAATGCAATATAACTCGGCATTTATATATAAGTGTCTGCTCGGCACCAACAGAAAGAATGTTTAATAGAGTTTGGTATGTGATGGTAGATTAGTGGAAAGATAAAACATTGTTGACGTCATCAGGGTCATCTTTAACAATACAAACAGTTTAGCATTTTCTCAGCTCGATGTACCAAGTTGGAGAATGTCTGCAAATGTCCGTCGATTTATGATTGCGTTCCGTATGCATTACCTCAAGGTCATTCAACATTTTCTTGGTGGAAGCTGAGGAAAGTTTTACTCAACTTGATCCTGTACAAGCGACCCATTTTCAAACTGATGACAAATTTAGAAGTCTTTGGTGAAAATGTGCAGAGCTTACATCCAGTCTGATGCTGCAATTAAATCTGTTAGCGTGGAAATAGTAATAAGAGGCAGGGATAGGCGGAAGTTCTTAGATAAAACTATTGAGATGAACTAGAACAAGATCTAGAGTAGGCCTATATGGGATAGTTTAAATAGATCGTCATCATCAAATTTCTTTAAAATACAATCTGAGGTGCTCTAATTTTCTCTTTTCTTTAAGTCTTGAATGAAAGAAAAAAAATATAATTGGACTAAACCAATTCAATAATGATTCATAAAAAATAGGGATTTAAACATCAACATCGACCTCCCAGAAAATACATGTAATACAGAATCGTTCTTGACAGGCAATAAGAAAACCTATTTGTCCAACGTGAAAGAACGAACAAGCCCATCTCTTGAGAAACTACAACTATTTTTAATTTACAAAAATGATTTACCAAATTGCATTAGTTCAGGAACAAAAGTCAGATTATTTGCAGACGATTGCATAATATATCGAACAATAAAAACAACACAAGATACAGACATTTTACAAAGAGAATTAGATGAATTATAGAAATGGGAATTAAATTGGAGCATGTCTTTCCACCCAGAAAAATGTCAGCTATTAAGAGTAACAAAAAGAAAACAACAAATAAATTCCACTTATCTTATTCATGGTAAACCAGTAACATAGACTAAATACGCAAAATACATAGATGTTATAATAAATGAAAAACTGTCATGGAATCTCCATATTGAAACTAAAACAAAATCTAGTAAAATACTCAGAAAGACACAAAAGATAAAGGCACATTCCTCGTTTCATATGCTAGGACAAATTAGTACAAATACTCCTTCTTCCCTAGTGCTATTAGAGCATGGAATGGGTTGCCTGAGCCCACCAGGAAAACCAATGACTTGGCAGAATTTAAGTCACAGATCAACATGCATAACTAGATGCATGACGCGTAGGACGTAATCATCTTCTTTTTGAAGTAACGTCTGTATTGTACAAGAAGAAGAAACTTATACGTTGTCTTATTACTGAAAAGAGTCACAAATATTTTTTGCGTACTTAACGGCATTAAGAAAATGAAAGTCGATGGGCTAATTAAATACAAAGGCAGATACTAGAATGTGATGTGTGGCCGAGAGGCTAAGTGCGAGGTTCGACACCTGACTCGAGCAGAGTTATTTACTGAGCGCCTTAAGGCAACATGGAAACCCCCACCCTCACTGGCCCATTCGAAAGATTGGACCATAGCGCTCATAGCACGATATAAGCATAAAAGTTGCGTTATATAATAGCTATTAAAAAAATACAAAACTGTAATTCATTGATGAAAATAAAACAATTAACAACACATACGGTAGGCCTACATTTCTTGAGCCTTGTATTTTCTAAGCCGATAAGGTTAAACTCTCTTTATTTAGTCTCCTCATGTTGAGCAGTTTAAAAACATTATCTTTCACAATTAAGGAAACCCCCCCCCCCCCCCCCGCAAACACCTCTACCCGGCCCATCATTTGTAGACCTTGAAGTTAACTGAAAAAAATGAACCGCCTCTTGAGTCACACAGACACAGGCACACACAGACACGGACACACACGCAGTCCTGGCATGTCACCAATTACAGTATGTTGTGAAAGACAATTGCCAATTAAGAAAAAAAAAACAGATACAGTAGAGAATGTAGAGAATAACATAGTTCACACCTGTATTTGTTTACAATATGTCAGCCTATTTACATTGCACTTTTGTCTAATTAATAAGTCCAAACCTTTATCCAAAAAAAAAAATATTCACACTCTTTAGTACTTATCGGTACTACTTTGATATGACTGAATAATCATATAATTTGAAAAAGAAATACCATTGTGAAAATGTACAGTTTTTAGAAGCCCTCTCTTCATTTCACAAATTTAGCCTCGCTGCATTGAATGACACCCGCCTGATGGCTAAGTGCAGATAAGGTCAAGTTTATGTTATTGCATTCTTCAGATTAAAAAAAAAAAAAGCCATGCAGTGGCGTAGCTAGAGTGGGGGGGGGGGAGAGGATTTGAAAATCGCCCCACTATAAGGGTCCCCCAAATGAGTGTTCGAATTTTTTTTACATTAAATATCAAATATT
Organism: Biomphalaria glabrata; assembly: GCF_947242115.1. Classification (NCBI taxonomy): domain Eukaryota; kingdom Metazoa; phylum Mollusca; class Gastropoda; family Planorbidae; genus Biomphalaria; species Biomphalaria glabrata. Next base: position 10,575,489 of record NC_074714.1, read on the forward strand.
ACTCAAAATGCATGGCCCCAAAGAGGTCAAGCCCCCCCCCCCCCCCTCATCCCCTAATGATTGCGCGAATTCCTAGCTACGCCACTGAAGCCATGGGTTTATTTACTTGGCTATATTCTAAAGCACTTTGTATTCATGCATTAAATATAATGTAAACTGTATTCATATCGCAGCATTTACGACCTAAGACAGTCAAGTACAATTTAAACAAAAAAAAATCGATAAGAAGATATAGATATATAATATACATATCTACATATTTACGCTCACAATACTTGCTTTGTTTAGACATTCCTTTAGAAAGGAGGATTAATACTTCCTAGCTTGTGCAGGACTGCAGGGGTGGCTAGGGGCGGGGGCTCGAAATTGGGGCCATAGTGATAACAGACCGAAGCGCATGCCACACGGTCAGTAGGCAATCTTTATTAAAATGTTTCATTAATAAAACATAAAACATTGATTGGTTAAACCCGAAAGGCTGCTAGACATAAGGAGTTTTAGATAGAATTGAACCAGTGGCGGAGCTAGAATATGCCATCGTTTGGGGACCCGTGGGGATTGACTTCTTTAGAGGCCCCTCTGCTTCGACATTTGACATCATGGCATTAAATAATGGCGCAATATTTAATATAAAAAAAATTTGAACACTCATTAGGGAGACCGGGGGGGATTTTCAAACTCTTCCCCCCTCATAGCTATATATATAAGAAAAATCATTTTTATTAGATCCTCCCACGGCGTTCGGCAAAATGGAGATCGGCCACTGGCGGCGTCATCCTAGCCGGCGTCCACTGCTGTGAGGTCCTTTATGAGTGTACATCGCCAAGTTATATGAGGACGCCCCTGTTTGCGCTTTATCGGCCGCCATTTCATCGTGATTTATTCTGTCGGAGAGAATGTCCCGCAAAACTCATGCGTCGTTCGGTAATAACTTCATTAATTGGTGAAGTACCGGTTTTATAACCGTACTACTAGTGACACGACCTTCGTAGGTGTCTATTTATTAAGAGAAGAACAATCGTTTTATATTCTCTATAGTGTATAAGTTGTTTAAAGGCGCTATAATCTATTTTAAAATAATTTTTATGTTGTTATTTTGTTGTTATTATTATTTTTTTTTTACCAATGAATTTGTTTACATTCAGTGACTTCAGTTATGATACTAATAAAATAAAACACACACGCTGACCTTCGACTCTTTCTGCTATCATCTATCCCGTCATATTTGTCCCCCTTTAACCTGTAATGTCACTGTCTTTATTGTCGTACCTCATTATTTCAAGGGACATAATTATTTCTTCACCCGCCAAGATTTCTGAATGGCAAAGTTCTATGCATGCAGTTAATACGAATGAAAACAGTATCGATTTATTTTTCAATGTAAAGTGCGCTCCCTTCATGCCCGTTCCCACCTTTACAAATGCATGTATTCTTATTTCAAATGTAAGCAAACAAAAGAGCTGTGATTTCCCCCGGGGTCTTCGCGTGTTCGTCAACAACGAAGCACCCCCCATTAGAGTTCTAATACCCGCTTTCATTCTTGGTGCTGGGTTTCTTGAAAAATAAATCGATCGCAAAGGTAGTACCGATCACTATCGATTTTTTTTCACCTAAATCATCTACTGTAAGTGAATTCGACTACTGGAATACAGCTTATTGCCTTGGAGCTTGAGTTTCCTTGGGACATAATATTTAGATTTGGCTGTCAAGAATTGGAATGCACAATATCACTGACATATACACAGGGTGGGCTTTAAATAATACAATATGCCTGAAATAGAATGTGTATGTAGGCCATATTATATTATATTAGGCCTATATTATATTAAATCCATATACAATGTAATAATAATAAAATGAAAACTTTAATTAGTTTGATGGTTTCCAAACGATATAGTCACAAAGATTGGTGGTAGGATGCTAAGGCGGACTGGCTATATGGGTCGGATAAATGCCAATTAAATGTTTTAAGGTTTTATAATATTCTCTTTAAAGGCGACACTTTAAGCGTCGTGATTTAACAAAAAATCTTTTACAATTTAAAGTCTTATACTAATATAAAGCATTGTCGTAAATATTTTACATCCGTATAGAGTATAGGCCTAGGGCCTATAGTGCTTCTAGTAGACGTCAAATCGTTATACATACTAAACGATAAACAAGAAACTTAAGGTCATTATTTCTGATAGAGATCCACTTTAGTGTGAATATATTCGGATGAATCTATAAAGAGACCAACAACGTAATGTAGTAAAATTATGAATGTTTTCTTGCAAGCACTAGAGATTCACCAACGTTATGATTATGACAACATTAATGAATGAGCGGGCTCAACGCCATAAGACGACAAGGATATGGACTTGGGTCGAAATACATAGAGGTATTGCTAAAATATGAAATGGTCTTGACAGCATAAGTTTTGCTGAAAGTAACGATATGAAATTACCGTCAAACAAATTGAGTTAATGTTCTGTTGTTTGTGTAGCCAGCTCTAAGATGCAGACAGTCAAACTGGATTTTCAAGTTGTTGAGAAAACAGTATTTGACCTTGAGAGTAAAGTAAAATTCCCCTTTCAGACCTTGCGAATGGTAGATGATGTTAAGGTCATCTGCTTCTTTGGCCAATGGTTAATAAGCAGCACAACGGCCAGCCGCTTTTACTTTCCACCCAACTAAAGTCAACAACCCGCTAGAGTTGGGTGGGCTAAGGGGCGCAATGAAAACCCCGAAATTCAAAATATAATGTACGAATTGCCTTCCGCATTGTGCAATTATGCTTGTGCTTCACATTTTCATTTTTTAAATGTAATAAACTCTGCGTTTTGAAACAGGTTATGTGTTAGTTCGTGCAAACAAATCGATAGTAGCTATCTGCATGATCAAATGATATGTCAACTTTTTTCTATTTTAATAATTAAAATATTAAAAGTAATATTGGTTTTCAATAGAAATGTACTTCATTCCTAAAATTTGACTTTTATTACAATAAATAAAAAAAATAAATTTCATTATTTTTATAATAATGAATTTTAAAAACATTTTAATAATATTATGCCATTTGAACTATTCAATGTAAAAAAAAAAAGATTTATTTTCAAATAAAATGCAAAACAAAATTTTTTTCGTTTTAAAAGGTCACCATTCCAAGTGTTATACTTTATTCATTTAGTAATAGTGCTTATCCGATAGTTTCGATAAATTATTAAACTTTACACAATGCTTTTAAGGTCAGATATGATTGGATGCCCATCATATGGCATACAATTTGTGGGCCGCATCATATAGAAATGCCGGGCCGATTATGACACCCAATCCGCCCCTGGTAGGATGCCTACCCCCATCTCAACTATCGCAATGAGTCTTCTCTACTTCTGTTTTGTTGTTTGTCTCTGTTTTGCTAAACTGACATCTTTTTGCTGCTAAGTTTGTCCCTGTTTTGCTAAACTGACATTTATTTTGCTGAATTTGCCACTATTACTACAGGCTTCCCGAGAATGTTTTCACACCCTGTGCAGTGCCAAACACCCTGTTTGTGTAGACCAGTGACCTGTGACACCTAAGTTCATGGAGAAATGGTTGATTTCTAAGCATTGGCTTGTAAATTGCGTAGATCTAAAATGCAGCCTTTAAGAGTCTCTATAGTTGAATTGGGGGAAAGGAGAACTTTACTTTTTTATTTTAATGGGGGGGGGGGGGGGGATGGGAGCTTTACTTTTTTTCTTAAATAGTTTAAGCAACAGTGCCTATAATCTTTTGGTAGCATAAAGTGACCTAATTTAATATAATTCATCACATAAGCCATCATTTGCAAAGTTACTAAACGTGTGAAAAATAGACATCAACTTCCCACGAGTAGCATGAAAAGATACATTTTAGATACCGCTACACGACAAGAGGACACATAAGTTTAAGTACAAAAAAAAAAAGAGTATTGAAATCTACAGGGTCGGTCTTAAAAAATTGCCGGGCCCAATTTAATGGTTACTTGCGAGGACCCTTTTCTAATTTTTAAAAAATAATAACAACTATTACTATTCATTAGATCAGTATATCAACATTTGTTGCACATACATTATGCATGGAAAGAAACTCTAATGCAATAGGTGACAGTGGGTTAATTAAAGTTACGCCATTCGTTTGATACACTTAATATGTTAAGCCTTTAAGTGCAAGATGCTAATAGCGAGGACCCTGCCATTACCTCATCTGTTGATGACACTACCAAAGATGATCAGTTAGAATCCTTTTTTTTTTCTTTTCTCTGTACAAGTATACTCCTCTCACTTATAGATAAATAAATACATTCGTTAGTATTGTTAGTTCCATTTGTCGACTGGTTATTGGTATTGTTAGTTCCATTTGTCGACTGGTTATTGGTATTGTTAGTTCCATTTGTCGACTGGTTATTGGTATTGTTAGTTCCATTTGTCGACTGGTTATTGGTATTTCGTAAATTATGTTTACAGCATAGAGTAACCAATAACAGTGGCGGCCTTTTCATTAAGTGGGGTCTTATAGGAGACACCGCATATTTGTATGATGGGCTGATGGTGACTATGAATCTCCCCATATCGCCCCCCCCCCTTTTTCAGGCACAGGCCTGGGGCGGTTTCCCAAATCGCCACTCCGAAAGTTCGCCTCTGCTATGAGGAAAAAAAGCGCATTGTCTTGTCAAGCGTAAGATTTTCTCAAATTTATAAAATATAATATAGGCAATCTGGCGTCTGAGGACCTAAATCAAGTTAGTAATTAAATTATTGTTGTTTGTTTTCGTTATGTTCGTGTGTCTCTTCAATGTGTCCTCTTCAGTGTGTCTCTTCGCCGTCTCCGGTGTGTCACTTTAGTGTGTCTCTGTTGTTTACTTTGTGTTTCTCTCAGTGGATTAGTTTTGACAATTGTTATAATTATTATAGTTTAATGTATCCCCAGTAACAATGCAGCTGACTGACGATAAGTCTGAGCACTTGATTGGTTTACCATGAATGTGACTGGAGATATCTTTTTTTTTTTTTTTAATTAAGAGATTTGTGTGCATACTATTGTTTTTCATGGGCTTAAGCCGGGAAACAAAGGACGAGGTGTTAACACATTGACAAGTAATTCGAAATAGGATAAATCGTTAATTAATTTTTTGTTTCATTGAGCATGTACAAATATTATTTTTAAATCACAAATCAATGCACAATACCTAAATACATATCAAGTGTTGGCTTATGGTTTTTGTGTGATTTTAATTCTTCTATAATTGGTTTCATTCGTTCATCAAAGAAGGTTCTTCAATACCTTTGACAGTAACTACAAATAAATAATTTAAAAAACAAAACAACAACATTAAAACTAACTCGATTGTCATCAAAGAAAAAAAGAACTGTTAAAATTGCCGGACACGTGTTGAGCAAAATCTATCTCGTTTGACTTGCAACGATTTATTTCAAATGTTGTTTTAAAATGTCATTGTCTAGCGCGTCTCCGTCTCCCATCTAGGCAACACACAACTAAGCTTCAGTTAAGGATTCCTTTGGGAATAAATACTTGAAGATATTGTTTCACTTATGTTCCTACATACATCCAATGAGAGGATGGCTGCCTGGTCGTGAGGTGTGCACGCTGGACTGTCGTTCGTTCATACCCTGTCCGCTGCCAACCCCCGTCGTTCTGCGGGAGGTTTGAACTAGGACGTTGATTATCGTCAACTTTGAAGGAGCATCCGAAACATGTCAAACATTTGACACAAGCAAATGAAGTTGAAAGCTGCGTACATACTGTTAATAAAGCGTACGTTAATTTTTTATAAGGAAGTTTGTTCAAATTTTGATTAAGTTCGAGATTAAGAAATGAATGCGCCTTAAAACGGTTTAGATGGACTTGCCCTTTGGAGCTAAAACCCAAGGACCGTGCTCAACACTGTTACAACATATTTTGTTCATGATGGTCATTTTATTAAAATTTGTCGTCGCTTCTTCTAGTTCACTTAGGCCTGAGTATTTTAAGAACGTTTTTAGATGATTGTTGTGACGATACTGTTGTATATATTTGATGAAAGGAGATTGTGTTCTCGATACAACTTAGGTTTGTGGGCTGTATGTGGCGTTTTGTTATTCGTCATAGTTTAAAATGTGATCGTTTCACTCCTTTGCCGTATCCTCGTGAGTATATTGTTATAGATAGGATAGAAAGATACAGTATACATAAAGATATGATGTATAGCTATACAGTGTGGAAAAGCCTACATTATGGGGAAAAAAAAGAAATTATGTTAGAGTTAGAAGGAATAAATAAAAATAGTTTAAAAGATGACAGTGTGAAAGGAGAAATGATTTTAAATATAGTGTAAATAAAGAAATATTGAGAGACAATGTTGAATTGTATTGTATTGATTTTTAGAGAAAGAGAACTACAGTGTCATTGCCCTTTGCCTTTGTTTAACGTTCCAACACTATATTATTATGGTACTCTTATTGTTTGCAGACAGTGACACTTGGCGGCAAGTATAGCTATTTAAAAAAAAAACAAGATTATAAAGAGAGTTTGTGTTATAACACAAACTCAGAGGCGCCCCCCCCCCCCGTCGAATTCACACAAGGAGCAGGAATATTCAAACTTGTTTTGACTTGGATTTTTCGGGACTATACATCGTGTGTACACTATTTTTCAGCATCTACAAGAGATGTCGTAATTCAGAAAGCATGTTTCCTATCTGTCTGTCAAACCTTTTTGCGAAACACTGTGGCATAATGTAGAATTGATAGTGTGAAAGTAGGCCTACTTCGTTATCAATTGACTGAAATTTGGGACGCACTCGATGAATTAGCTGAAGAGACTAATGATGCGATACTTAAAAGTGAAGCAGAAACACTGTATGAAACATTAAAGCAGTACAAATTGGTACAACATGAGTAAAGAACTGCAAAATGAAACAGTAGATCTGAACACTGCAATGGATTCGTACAACAACTTGATGACTTGGCTAAGGTAACTGAGAAGTAATGGGTTTGTTCAGATTTGTGTGACAGCAAAGGAATTGACTAAAACATGGAAGTTTTTTTGTTACAATCTTTCCAGCCAAACGTCAACGGCAGTATGATAAATATGTGGAAATGCTGAACATGACTACAGGATAAATTGCTTCAACAGGATTGTGGACACTCCAATTCAATCCTTGGTGCCGAGATTTGAAGAGCAGAAATCAAACCACAGTCTATTTGTGTTTCTCAGCTACAAGAGCCTTCAGCGTGATGACATACGAAAGTTTACAGCGAATGTTGAGTAAGCATTGACGTCATCAACTGACCAGTCAGCAGATAATTGTGGGCAAAAATTAGCAGATGAAATGGAATCTTTAAGGCATATTCTACCAAAATACCGCCAAAATCCCAAAATTTTAGCTTATCTGTTCACTAATGAAAGATACACTGCTTTCCCAAACTACTTTGTTGCACTCAGAATATGTTTAACAATACCCGTAACTGTGGCATCTGGTGAAAGAAACTTCTCGCGCCTCAAACTAATCAAGAATTACTTGAGGTCAACAATTCATGAAGATAGATTGAACAATTTGGCAATTCTTGCTAAAAAAAAGTGTGGTATGTGTAGGAAAATCAATTTAAATGATGTACTGTATGACTTCGATAAATGGAAGGCTCGTAAAGTAAAGTTAATTTGATCGTGATTTTGTACTTATTAAAGAATAATACAAAATCTATAATTTCAATTATTAAATATATCCTTATCCCTACCCACAGACTTGGTCCCGCGCAATTCGTTTCGCATAGGGCTCTGCAATTGTTATGTCTACTTTACATTCTCGCAAAGGAGCGGGCTAGACATAAAATGTCTATAAACTTGATAGTTTCGAATCTGAAGCCAAAATAGAAATGGGAGAGGACGTGAAGCTTATGTATATATTTACATTATAAACCAGTGCACACAAGGCTGACCCTGGATTGACCAGTCGGGATTGCCGCACAAAGCCGCATACTTCATTTCTATTACTTAGCGTAGGCTTACAACCACCGACGACAGAAAGACTCACCCCCCCCCCTTGTATATAGGTCTATAGGCCCTATAATAAGAACCAGGCCCCACAATGGCCGGAACTGGTAGGCCTACATCTAATAATATTACATCATGTTGCGTGTTTAACTATAATTTAACTCTTTTACTATGTACTTGTAGACAACAACTCATTGATCCTTAATACCGTTAGTACGTAAGACTGCGCACACAGACTTTTCGCAGCAATAGTAGGAGTCAATATTACAACAGGCTAAACATATAATATATATTTTTTTAAAAACCTATTTTATATTGAGTACAACTGCATCAATTATTTTGAAAAAAAAAAGAAAAATGAAATTTACCCGAATCGGAATTCAAAATTCAGTCCCCATGATGGAGCGCGTATTGATTTGCCACTGAGTTATTCAAGTAGCATACTTGTAAACATAGAAAGTTTTATTATTCTATTGTTAGCTTATTTTTATTTTTTTTAGCGAACGCCCTAACTCTGTACATTAGCCTTGCCCGGTGTCAATATAAAACAACATTAATTAATTACGACTTATTTTTTTTTTTAAATTCACGATAAGTTATCGACAATGAATAAGGCTAATTGTGCAAAGTTTGAACTTGATCCGTGAAGGGGAAGTGAGATAAATAACGTGTACAACATTCCACCCAGACAGACAGACAGGCAGACGGAGTGTGTTGATATAAGTTCGGTAAAAGTATTGTCAACTTTAACAACATATGAATATATTTCTTATTTTAAAAAAATGCATATTATCTATCAAAACTATTAGAAAATTAATAGGTCTAGCTGTTGGTCTAATTTTTTAAAATCCTTAAAAAGAAAATGTAAAGAATATTTTAGTACATTAATAAACGTCAGAATCATTAATGTCTGTAACAGATCCTTCAAGTTTATACTAAATATTTTTTCACAACATGAACAACACTGGAAAGTAACAGGATTGTAGGCCTATAATTGGAACTCATGAAATAGAAATGTGCGACCGGTTCTATGTGTGAGATACAATCTTAAAACAATTGGACACGCTGTTCATTGAACATTTATAGAGGAAGGGAAAACAAATAGGGTGGGTGTGTGTGTGTCGGAGAGAGAGAGAGAGAGAGAGAGAGAGAGAGAGATCTAGACAGGGGGGGGAAAGTACTAAAAGAAATTGTAATAGAGAAAAAGAATATAGATGATTAATGGTAAGAGAAAAAACAAAAGGTAGAGAAAATAGTTTGTTAGCGTCAGAAAAAAGAAGACTTCAAGTGAACACGTTTTATTTGGACATCACGAACTTTTCTACTATGTAGAGATTATATATTTTTTAAGAATTATATTCATATTTGTTTCAATTATAATATTGATTCTTCTACATTTTCTATAAATATTTTGCGTATTGCTGTACGCCCTTAAAAACAACTGTAACTATTATATGGCTGCGTAGCCACGGGAAATACTGCCTTCCTCATTAATCTTCGGAATCGAAGGCAAACCTTATTATTATTTAATTATTATTTAAGCCTACGTGTTTGTTTCATTTTATTTTTTGTTGTAAAAAAACAACAACAAACAAACAAATCAATTAAAATAATCAATTCTAAGAAAGTAAAACTAAAGAAAATTGGGACTACAGTGTTGTAGAAATACCTGTTTGTATGGCATCCTTCATGGCATGTCATTTACTCCAGAAATATGCTCATGATGTCCAGAATAACAAATCTCCCTAGCAGTAAACGTTCCAACCACAGCCAATGTTTGTTGTGGGCCTTTAAGTGTTTAACTTTGCTTGTTCACGGACATCATGGAAAATATATTATCGCAATGGAAGAGGTTCGTGTAAGGATCAATTTTCAATCGATAAAGTTAACCGAGTAGAAATCTCGGATTTCTTTGACATTGGAAATCAACAATATTGAACACCGAGCCACCTTTTATATATACCCATTACTTCCTCTTGTTCCCCCCCCCCCCCCCTCTCCAACTTCTCACTACCCGCCCCTAGCCATTTTCTCTTCGCCTTTCCCACAACAATGCCAGTCTAGCGATACCTGTCTGTGCTACCCACGCCTACCTCCTGTACAGATATAAAAGAGATCCAATAAAGGTTATGAAGCAATAAACTTCGAGGGTACTATTTCACTTTAGTCATGCTGTATTTTTGTTCGATATCGATCTACTATCTTGAATGATTAGCTAATGTGTAACTTCGTGTACACTACGGACAGCGGCGTTGCTAATTGTTTAAGACAGAGAAAATACTTCGTTTTTTTTTTGTCCCTGTAGAAACATTTTTTCCTTTCTTTATAGTTTTTCTGTCTCTCTTCATATCTTCCCTTTTGACCAGCCAGCTACATTGTTCCACTATATAGCCTATCTATATCTCTATCTCTATATATATATCTATCTATCTATCTATCTATCTATCTATCTATCTATCTATATATATATATATATATATATATGTTAAGGATATCTTGTATGTGTGTATAAGTTTCCATTATGTTTGTGTTGAGTGCTATCGAACTTCTACCCATCAATAGGCTAGTTATCTAACTTTCAATGAACAAACCGATGAAAAATTTTCAAGAGACACAATTTTATATTTCAACAGTAGTACATGTAAACAGAAGCAAGATGTATAACATAATACATTTTTACAAACTGTATGATCAGTGTAAAATGTAGAAGAACAACAAAAAACAGACAGACAGACAGACAGACAGACAGACAGATAGATAGATAGATAGATAGATAGATAGATAGATAGATAGATAGATAGATAGATAGATAGATAGATAGATAGATGTAAAGGTTTAACATTGTGAGATTAAAATGAAAATGATGGAAACCTATTTTGGAAATGCTAGGTCACAACAAATATCATCACCTCCACACTTTGTGTTTTTCATTCCTTACCTGTGCTGAGAAAAGAATTTCTTCGTATGCCTGATGTAAGTCTACCAATGAGAAGAGACTGAACTTAAAGAAGACGATTTTCTGATATATAGTGAATGGGTGTTTTTACAACTCACTTTTGTCTGTCTGGTACAATTTTCGTACACGTTATTTCTATTATAAGTAACATGTCATTAATTTTGAATGTATGGATAACGTTAATAATTATTATTTAAAAAAAAAATAAGTGTACGCTAAATGAATATATGGAGGTGCCGTGGCTGAGTGGTAAAGCACCTGGAACCAGAAGTCCCGTGTTCGAATCCTAGTGAAGACTCTAGGTAGACCACTTCGGGGGCCGATTTTGAGTTTGTGTTTCCACACAAACTGTCTTTGTAACCTTGTGTTTTATTTTACAGTTTTTCTCCCACTTTCCATTCCGGAATCAAGTTGAAATTTCGCATTATTATCTATAGTCAATGACAATACACGAATCAATAAAACAAAATTAACAAATTAGTTAATCAATTAGCAGTAATTCATTTTTGTAAATAAAAAGGGAGCTTATTCCTGCTGTATTGAGATAGTTCGCTGTGATTTTGTGGTTCTTTCTATTATATATGCTTTTTTTTTAAATTTAATATATTTATTGTTTTCTTTTAGTTTTTCTTATTTATCTAAAGTTGTAGGCCTAACTAACATTGTCCATTGTGTGTTATGTTTGATTTAAAGGTGTGCGTGCTAGGAGTCTGGAGATTTTGTTATGCTTTTAGTTTTAATGAAGGGTCGACTTCTTATCGACGTACTTGACTCTAAAGAGTTATTTCGCATCTTTACTTGGTTGCAATTTTTGACTTGCGTGCTGTGAGAGCTGTGACAATATATATATATACAAAACATGGATCTAGCTCCTCCGAGGTATGACGTTAACAGCAGTGCTAGCGTGTCGAAATATAGCGTCCAGTACCGGAACCAGTTAGTCTACATAGAATTGAAGCAAAGTGGCTTACAGAAATGTTTTGTCGCTTTGATCTGTCATGAAGTCAGCTAGTAGAGAAAGAGTTAATGGAATACCTGTTCCTTAGTTAGCTAAATTTGTTGTACCAATTTGCTAATTAAAAATTACTATGATTACGCATTATTTTCGTTGTCCTATGCTTAACATATTTTCTGGGATACAAGCTTGTTTGCCACTGACACTTTCATCAATGATGACAAATTTTTATAAGATAATCTCGAACGGTGAGGTATTTTTGTAAAAAAAGTTCATTATGGAAAAGAACTGCTCACAGAGATCAGTTCTTGCAAACGTAGCAAGAATTATGGCTGCAAATTTCCGCTATTCAACGTACCGTTCAAGTAAATAACTGCCAAATTTTGGCACATCCACTTTCAACAAAAAATCTGACTGCAATTTTGTCAGTTCTAGTTGTACATTATCAGCAGCATTTTCAGAATCAAATCTTGTTAATATGAAACGAAGTCACGAAAACGGTCATTTAAAGCATCTAATAACGATTCCAGGTGTAGGACATACATAACTAATGTTGTAGCCGTATTTAATCTTTTTAGTTCCTGACACGTTGAGAAGTGAACAAAGTTTTCTCTTGATATTTGGTTTATCCACAGTCGTAATTTTGCTTGAAAGCATTTCATATCATCACATGCAGTTGCGACAATTTTGTCTTTACCCTGAAGTTTCAAATTCAAGTCTTTCAGATAACCAGTGAGATCAACTGCAAATGCCAAATCCTGAACCCACTTCGTCAGTTTCGAAATGTTCAACAGGTTCACTTTTCATTTTCAGAAACAATACTATTTCCTGATGCAGTGCAAAAACTCTCTTCAATACTTTATGACAGGAGAGCCAGTGGACTTCTGTGTAGCATGGAACACAATCAATTTTATGTCCAATGTCATCCAGAAACATTTAAAATTAGCGTTGATTTAAGCCACGGGCACGAATAAAATTGATAGCGACTGAAAATGGACTTAGCACATGTTGAAACTGTAATGGCTTTGCGCATAATGTTTCTTAGTGATTGTTGCTTTAAAAATGATCAAATTTAAAGTTAGCATAAGTCTCTCTTATTTATCAAGCAGCTTTGCACCAACACCATTTCTAACCCCAATCACAGTTGATGCTAGACTAGCTAGCTTTACCATTTACCAAAGATAACTTGTACTGCAATATCGCATCTGTAATTTCTCAAAAAAAAAAAAAAAAACAACAACATCCTCTCTTGTCGTGGTGTTATGTATAGAATAGAGCTCAGTTAGTTCCTCGTGTATCTCGAAATTCCTGTCACAGGCCCTTATGGATATAGCCAACTGTGCTACACCAGTTACATCAGTTGAATCACCGAGAGCCAATGAAAAGAATTCAAAATCAACTATTTTGTTCTTTAATTGTTCACGCAAGCTGACTGCCATGTCATTTATTCTATCTGCCACAATGTTCCTAGTTAACGATATTTCTTTGAATGCTTTCACCTTTTCTAGATAAATTACTTCGGCAGCTTGATCGACACACTCATCAATAGAATCTCCTTCACTAAAGGATTTGGCTTGCAATTAAGTTTGACAAAATGTAGCTGGCTTTCACTGCAGACTCGCTCTCGTTGTTCAGCTTAAACTATTTTTCAATTCAAGAAGCTTGTCATCTCTCTGTTCTCGGTGTAAGCATTATAGACATTTTGTGATTAGCTTAATGTTGTTTGACATTCTACTCTTTGGGCACACTAATGCAGGAATTGCATATTATAAAGCAGTGAATCAGTGAATGTGCAGAAATAATTTAACTCCCATAGTTCTTGAAACGATCTATTTTCGTCCTTAATTTTTCTTTTAGTAGCAATAGCTACTGTAGTTATTGATTCTTTGTCAGTATTTAAATTCTGGGAAATTAAATTGTCAGTAAACTAGTGTAAATTGTCTTGTGACCGCAGAGAGTTCTAAATAAACTGATGAATACATAGTAGGAGGCCTAGTAGTCACAAAAATAAAATAGAATTACAATAGTAATCACTGATAATTTTTCTGTAAGTCTAACTCTTTTATATTGGATTATTTATGATGTGATTATTAACAATTAAACTTAAAAGATAACTGATAATTCGAAGTTAATAACTAAACGAATCTTTTTAAAAAATCTGATCATTAAAGAATACATAATAAGTTCAACGAAACTGAACATGTTTATTTATTTATTTTTTTTGCAGTAAATATTTTACCTGAAAATTAGTGGTGACTCTAAAACTCTTAATAATTTAACATTCATTAAATAATTTTTGAGGTGGCCAAGCGGGACGCATGCAAAGTGGCAGTGCCTGTATAGTAGCATTTTCTTCAAAAGAACACTGCATACAATAACGATTTTTATACAGTTTACTTTCTCTCACTGAATTTGAAAAGCAATGCTTCGATTAAAGTTGAGTTTAACTAGTGGAAAGATGTCTGATGCAAAGAGGTGGGCTACATGGGGGGAAAAAATATTAATATATTTTGTTTTCACTCCTTTTCCGAAACTTATATTTTATTTGATAAACTCACAGATTTTCCGATCCGAAGTGTAAATAAAAGAACACAAGATGGCGGAACTAGGACCACCAGATTTGGCTACTCAAAAAAAGATTATTGAAGAATACCTTAGTCAGAGTTTGAAAAAAGGAGAATCATGGTATGTGATCATAAAATTAAATGACCAGTAATGCTTTTGGCATTATTTTTTTTTGTTTTTAAGTCGTTTATACAGTAAATCGGCGAAGTTTCGATAATGAATCTTCATTAACTTCTTGTTAATTTATCTTTGACTCTCGTCACTACACTGACTGAGTCATTGACCATAGACATACTTATAGATCTAGATTTCGATATTTTAATTTTTTGACAGCCGAGGGCTGTTATAATCTCCGTTATCCACTAAACGTGTTAGTTTAGTGAAGATGCTCTAAGAAAGAGTATGAGACCATCTATCACTCCTTCTTCATTCCCTCTCCTTATATAAATTATTCTTGCAACAGAAGCATTTTTAATTTCTGGCGCTGCCAGCTACAGGTAAGTGGCAAAGTCTGTTGTGTCCAATGACCATGGTGTAACATCAGTTACAAGCCGAGAATGAAGTTGTAGAGCATGGTAAAGGTGACAATGGCTTGTGTTATTGCGGTGGAGTAAAAAGAAAAATGGTGACAATTAAAAATTAAAACATGTTTTAGAAATATTTTCTTTGACCAACTCAAGACTTCCATCAGTTGTGCTGTTAAGGCAGCTCTAGAGTAGAGGTCTAGACTTGAGATCTAGATCTTGGAATGTGACATTAAAACAAAAAAATAAACATCGATATCAGATATCTAAGTGTTGATTTCTTTTATAATTATTGAGTGCTTACTTCTTAGCAGATTGAACATATCTTAGCCTATTGTATCACAAACTATTTCAGTGCTTATTAATGGATAAATGTATATCTTTTTTTTTTTTTTGATGTGTTTCATTTCAATAGTTCCACCACTTAAATTTTGTTGGTTCTATGAAATATCTTTACTAAATTTAAATGTCTATCTTTTCTAGGTATCTGATTGACGTTCGGTGGTTCAAACAGTGGAAGAAGTATGTTGGTTATGATCACTGGGAATCTTTCTGTGTTGGAGATCAGAGTGTGCACCCAGGACCCATAGATAACTGCTCATTGTTTAAACGTAAAATACCATTATTTATATATTAATTTTTTTTTAAATGACTGTTTATTATACTTTATCTAAAAGCTCAAATATAATAACCTTTAGAAAAAATAATACACTATCTTATATAGCATGTGCTGTATTTTTGTGAAATTCTCCATGTAGACTTGTAAATAGACATTATTTGATTTATTTTTCTTTCAAAACATTTAACAAAACTATTACAAAACAAAATAATAAAAAATTAAAAGAAAAAAAGTAAGCAATTAGTTGAATGGTAGTTCATTCTTGTAATTTAACCCATACTGTTTGCTTGCAGCTGATACAAATATCTTACGTGAGCACCTAGTTGATGATCTTGATTATGTCTTATTACCTAGTGAGGCGTATGAAAAATTAGCCTCATGGTATGGAGTGGCACCTGGTCAGGTTAGTAGATTCTAGAATCTACACTTACTTTTTTATTTTGTTGATTTACAAAAGCTTTATAAAAATTTTGCTGAAAAATAAATCTTTTTTTCTTTTTCGTTTCTTAAAATTGTATAGTTTTATGCTTGTAAAGTTTGACCTACTATTTATTGTTTACCTACTATTTATTGCTGCATTTTTTTTATTTGATCTTAGAGCCTAAAAAGAACTATGAACTCCAAGTCTAAACTGTTGGTTTTGTTTTGTTTATATTATCTTTAGGAACCAATTGTACGGAAGGTGATTGAACAGGGAATGTTTGTGAAGCATTGCAAAGTAGAAGTGTATTTGATGGATTTGAAACTGTGCCAGAACTCGGACACCACAGCTGTGATAACTCATGCTTTTAGTAGAGCTGACACTATAGGTTTGTAAGCAATACTTTTCATTTGACTTTTTGTAGAACTGATATTCTTTGTAAGTTTTTATTTCTTGTGATAGTTTTGTAACTTGTTGTCTCAAGAATGAACTGTCAACCTTTGTTTGGAATGCAATGTTCCCATTGTCTCTGCTTTCAAACTTATCTGTTTCATTTTATTTCTTGCCTAAACGTTTTTCAATTTTTATTTAATTTGCCATCTGAATGTTTCTTCTTCAACATGTTTTTACCTTTAAAGTTTTGTTTTTAAGAGTTCATAGTGTTTATAGTTTTTTTTTTTTTTTTTTTTTACATATAGATAATGTCAATAATAATCATTTTTTTTATTCAGTTTGGATAATACAATTTTTCTTGAACTAGATCTTAATGACTTTATTATCTAAATTTAAATTCATTGTGCTTGTTTGATTTAAAATGGGCCCACATTTTTCTTTGTTCTTTAATAAATGGAACATTTTCAGATAAAAGGTTAAAAAGGTGTGGTGAAATAGTTGATACCTGTTGTATAGTGTCATGAGAATGTTTTCACAACATTGATTTAGTGTGTTATGTTCTATGTATCTTTCATCAGTTCATGTGTCGTTCTAGCTTATTAAAATTTTGTTTTAGGTTTCTCTACATTGTAACTTTAATTCTTATCATTAGGTTTCTCTACATTGTAACTTTAATTCTTATCACAAAAGTTAATCGGGTATTTGAATATGTAATGTGTAAAATAATTCTAAAGAAAAAGAGTTATATATAAACGTTATTGCTTTTATTTATTTTTTAATTAAATAGACACAGTCTTTAGTGCATCTTCTTACTGGCTTATATTTCAGCTACCATTGAACAAGAAATGCGCAGAATTTTTTCCATTCCTGAAGATGCGGAAGTTCGTTTATGGAATCGCTACATGAGTAATACTTATGAACTTCTGAGTAAAAAAGATGTTACTCTACAAGATGCTGGCTTATACCAAGGACAGGTAGAACTTGTAAACTTGTAAAATGAGAATTTTTTGTAAGTGAATCTAAGTAGCACAAGATAGGAAAGGGAGCTAAATGGCAAACTCTGGGACAATCATTGCACACTAACAGATCACATAGAAGTTAATTATTAAAACAAAATAACTATTCAATCTTGCTTTACAAAAAATTGTTTCTGTGTCTCTGTATACAATATGCAAACTTAGTTTTTGAAACTAAATGTGTACACATTCAACTGAACAGAAGTAGCAGTTGTGCCAATCAATATATATTCTTAATATTTTTTAATTGTTTCAAAATTACATTTGCCATTTCATTTTCAATAGTACTTTTAGTCTTTGAGATGTTAATGTTATAGTCAGACAACACAAAGTAATAGCAACTTTTTTCCTGTGGGTTTATTGTGTCATTGTTTATACAAATTATTTGATGTTAATCTCAGTTTTATTTCTATTTGATTATTTGACCTAATATTCATTTTAAAGCAATAAATGTATGTGTTGTATTTAAATTAATTAGATTGCTGCACATTTGATTTTATGCACCATTTTCTTTTATACATGTTTATTTCTTTTAGCTTGTACACTGTAACACATAAATCAGAACATTAGTATTGTTTGTGTTAAGTAAGGCTGAATTCATTTTCAGGTTATTGTTGTGGAAGTCAAAAATGCAGATGGTACCTGGCCAAGACAAGCAAAGAGGTACTTCATTTTGCTGAGAATCTGTCATTCATGCTACAATTCTGCATTTTTCAAATCGTCTTCCAAAATTAAATAAAAAGAAAATTCCATTTCTTTTGTGGTTCCATGGTGGGGCTTTAGTGTTCCCTAAAATGGCCATTCCTCTAAAAGTTAGAATTTTATTTACCACAATACATTTTGTTTTGTTAATAAACAAATATTTGAGCAAGCTTATTTCATTGAATGTTTTTCATTTGTTTAAAAGTGGTGTAATGGTTCTTTTTGTTTCTCTCCTTATAAAAATAATTTTGAAATATACTCACACGAGTTCAAATTTATTGCTCCACCAATGAAACTTATACTTATGTAGTTTTCAGATCATGATAACTCACTGGGACAAATGACAGTAATCATTATTTAACTGATCAATATTTAACTTAAGCAATTAAAATAATGATACTAAAAATGTTGTTTCTGGGATATTTTAATAAATCAGATTTTTTGTTCACAATAGTATTATTTCATCTTGTTCTTTTCCCCAGTACTAGTACTTACAGCTCCAATTATTCATCCACATCACAAAGGTACATTTATCTTTTTTTTTTTAGGTAGAAATATGTTGTTTTTTAATAGTATATTTATTACATGCATATTTTAAACATGTTTTTTTTAAATATTTAGATCATTATGTTTCAATTATATGGATACATTCTTACATATGTGTATCTAACCATTAGATACAACATTAATTTTGTACCTGTTCTTAGATTGTAATTTATTTATTTAAAAAAAAAAAGAACCAATTTAAATAAACACCTCTACTGCAATAGAATGCAGCGTTTAGTTTAGACTCCTAATGCAGTACAATGCTTTATAAAATTACCAGCTGTTTTTTTTTAAAACCTTTGCATTAGAAGACCTATTCGTGTCTCATTCAGAATGAGAAAAGTTTCTAGCTAATCATCTTTCGTAAAAACCTGATGTTTATAGCTTTTTTTCTCTTAAAATGAAGAGTCAATACCCCAGTGTGTAAGACCACCCATAGAAATTATGTGTTTGAATAAGTTTTTTGTTTTTTTTCCTATTCTAAAGGTATTGAAACTATATACATATATTTTTAAAATAGAATTTTTATTTCCAAATTGTATACAATTTTGTACCCCCAAAAGATGAGTTTTCAACAGTCTATGTAAAAGTTAAACAAGTAAAGATATTAACTAGCATTGTGATTTTAGCTAAATAATTATTTAGCTGCTGGTTACATAACTTCATGTAATAATTCACTTTAGACATCTACACTAACTCTTAACTAATCCTTCTTTTTCTCATCAGAAGTTCTGGTTATAGCGGTGCGAGTGGCTCCTCCTCTACTAATGAGTCTGGTAGTCAGTCAACCAACACAAATGTCTATAGCAGCAATAGTGTCAACAACTACTATAACACTTACAGTGATCGCAGCGGTACTAGCAAGCCTGGCCTGTGTGGCCTGGCAAACCTAGGAAACACTTGCTTCATGAATTCTGCACTGCAGGTAGGAAAAAACGGAACATGGCTACTTATTTAACACACATTTTCTTCAATCTTAATCATCATCATTGTTATGAAACTGTTTATGAGTGAAAGCACCAAATACATTTGATCTTAAGCAGATTTCCTAGGCCAAACCCTGTACAAAAGAACATTTAGTAAGGCTTGCAGTTTAACACAAAAGTGCCCATTTCTGGTTTGAACAAGCTACCCCTAAAACTTCAGCAAAAAAAAAAAAAAAAATATAACTCATTAAAAAAAATATTTACAAATAAAGACTGGTGTATTGGGGTACTTTGTTAAAACAATTTTTTTTCACTTTAAAAAACAGTCACCACACTTATGTTCTTGTTATGAACGAGGCATAGTGAGCTCTTCTTAAGAGAAAGTAACTTTCTATTACATTTTACTGCATAAACTGTCTAACATCAACACATCCTACAGCAATAGGTGCTATTGGTTCAAAAAAACTTTTCTTCATCTGATTTATCATGATTGTATTGATTTTAGTTGCTGTCTTCGAGTATTGTACACTAGTTCTTATAAATCAATAATAATAGCACTATTTAGTAAAAAAAAAAAGGACAAAGTTTCTATTATTCAAAAAAGGTGATGCATAAAAATTCCAATTATTATCTGACCACTAATTAATTTTTTGTTTTAACAAATTATTTAAAGTAAAATTTTTCTCTTTAAACTTTTTGTTTTCATCAAGATTTTCAAACATTGTTTCATTAAACGTATATTTTCTTTTCTTTTCAATAGTGCATGCTTAATGTCAGTCGCTTAACAGATTACATGCTAAGTGGCAAATGGGAGAAAGAATTAAATAAGGAGAATCCATTAGGAATGAAAGGAGAGGTAGCTATTACTTATGCTGAGCTTGTTAGAGATGTATGGTCTGGCCAGCGGAGTTATACTGTCCCTAGGAATTTCAAGGTAATTATATTGATTTTTAAATTTATTTTTCAATAAATCTCTTAAATAATTTTTGTCTTAACATAATTATTGAATACCATATCTCTCATTCAGGTGGCAGTGGGTAGGTTTGCACCTCAGTTCTCAGGATACCAGCAACAAGATTCACAAGAATTAATGGCATTCTTGTTGGATGGTCTTCATGAAGATCTAAATAGAATTAGAAAGAAACCATATATAGAACTCAAAGATTCAGGAGGAAGGCCAGACAAGGTATGTCTTAGTCAAATAGTTTTAGAGTTATTTTAGTGGTTACACTACCAAGCCAATTTGACAATTACTCTTATCTTTAATCATGCTTCAGTTTTATCCCATCCAGATTTGTTATAGTAACAATAACGTATATTGATAATGAAATTTCTATTTGAGTAATAGAGTTGAATACATCTTAGAAAAATATTTACTAAGTTTTTTAATCATGACCTTATTTGGTTAGAATTAAAGATTTATTACTTTCTCACTTCACTAAGTTCATTAAGAAACATAAAAAATTATTCTTGTTGTTTCTTCTAAATTTCTATAACTTTTCTAAATATGTCTATATTGGATTATCATTTTTAGATTGTCGCTAAAGAAGCTTGGGACAATTATAAAAAGAGGAATGATTCTGTGATTGTAGATATTTTTCATGGACTTTTAAAATCAACTGTTCGTTGTCCTGACTGTGAGAAAATTTCTGTGACTTTTGATCCATTTTGTAACTTATCCTTACCACTTCCTGTAAAAAAAGAGCGCCAGATGGAGGTCATATGGGTTCCATTACCTCCGGAAAAAAAACCTATGCAGGTAAAGTCAAGTTTGATTGATTTTGCTAACCTACCTAAGTTGGGAAAAAACATTTTGGGAAAATATGAAAAAATATATTTTAAAAAAATATTTGAGGAATGTGGAGAACTTAGCTACTGGCCTGCCAGGCTAATATCATTACTAGATTGGTCTAAAAATATGTATTTATACATTTGTTTTTTTTATATATTATTGAATAGTATAAACTGTTTCTATTTTAAGCTTAAACTGACAGTGCCTAAGACAGGTAGCATCAGGGACTTGTGTTTGGCTTTAGAAAGTTTAGTAAATGTATCATCAGACAAGGTAATCCTTAGGAATAGGTATTTTTTTTTAGTAATGTAAGATCTTGGTCCTCATTACAAATGCTTATATTAGCTCACTCTGAATCTAGCTATCTATTTTTCAACCATTTGTTACTCATCCAATCGTCATCAGATTTTGCATACAAGCTCATGCTTGATGACAACTTTATGAATCAATTAAAAAAAATCAATCAATCAATCAACCAATTAGTTAATCATATTCTAAAAATAGGGATTAGTGAGATTTTGCCCATTTTTGTATCTTAGTGTCCACAAATTACATATATATATATCATTAATAAAAAATGATTGTAAATCTTAAGAAGACAAAAATAATATATAGTAAAAATAAAAAAATTAAAAAATGACACTACACTTAGAAGTAGAAACAAATTTTGGCTAGGTCTCACTACACATTTAGCCCAAAAATTTAGATAGTAAAACAAAATCAAAGTGTTGGGTGTGTTTAGTATGAGTTAAACTGAAATTCATACCCAACGCCCAAAATAAAAAATTCCTGTCATCATTGAGATTCAAACTTAGGACCTTTCGGTTTGAAAGCCAAGTACTTAACCACTCAGCCACCACACCCCTACGTTAAAAAAAAATATTATTTATTATTTTTTTAAAACCCTTTTTATCAATCAGTTGATACTACTTTTGTCTGTGTTTTGCAGATGGTGGTGACAGATGTGTACAATCATAGATTTCACAAAATATTTAGCATGGAGGAAGGTGTACACCATATACTGGACAGAGATGATATATTTATGTAAGTCGGGTTTAATAACATCTTCATATCATTTTGATGATAAATAATCAGTCAAACCTTGTCGTAATGAATTTCAAAGATTGAACTTAAGTTTCTTTTTGATCTTCTTGAAATGACACGGCTTTGTTGGGGTTGAAAACATTTAGGAACGTTTGATAATAACCCAGACTTCAGTATACGGTTTGAATAATGTTTTAGTATTGGTGCCTTCTTTTAGCTCTTCTTCTTGGATTGCTTATATTCTATCAGTAAATAAAATGAATGAACAAGGTTTCTATAGTAAGTAAAGCAGTAAGTTGATTGAAAACAATCTTGTACTGTTTCAGCTATGAGATTCCAAATAACAACTCAGATGACCCAAACACCATGATACTACCCATTTATCTTCGAGATAAAATGTAAGTTAAATGTTAGAAGTAGCATGTTAGTTAAATGTAAGAGGCTTTGTGTGATTAGATATAAGTTTAATGATAGAGGTCACTTTCAATTACACATGACTGCATACTCAGTAGTAAATTTAGTAGGTTTAAATCTACCTGTATATTTTTATTCTTTTTTTTTTTCCAATGTTCTAGATACAGTGTACGCCAGTCAGATCACAACTCTGTGTCCAGTCAGCCATTGTTTGGTCATCCAATGCTGTTGGCTGTTCCTAGAAACAGCTGCACTTATGATAAACTTTATCATTTGTTGTTACAAAGAATGTCGTATGTCTTCTTTGCACCATATTGCTTCTTCATAGTTAAAAATTTAACGAACATTTTATTTACATTAAAATTAGGCTTTTTATTTTTTTTTATTTTTTATAAGTCAACACTTTAATTTACTTATAAATATTTTTGCTAATGTGTTTTCACAATGATTTCAACGTGAAATGCTGAACTTTGTAGGTAGAAATATTCTTTTATTATTTGTTATAGTAATTAAAATTAAAAAAAAATATTTTAAATGGATCCCTGTTATCCTAACTAGACGCTATGTGAAAATTCCTGAAGCTGGTGATGACTGGCAAGAGCCTTCAGAAGATGGAGAAATAAGCAATGAAGATGATTTATCCCTTGAAAACAACTCATCTTCAGGTGCATGTAATGATAACTTAGTTGGACATGGTTCTGAAGCTAGCAATGGAAGTGGCCATGATGCTTCAGGTTAGTTTAGAACTTTAAAAATGACAGGCCTTATTTTACAGTCTTACAATATTTACTTTAAGTAGTTATATTTATAGAAATGTACTTTTATCCAGTCTGGCAACTATAAACAATTTTAAAGTGTGTTAGTAGATTTTATAATTTTTTTGTATACATAATTTTCTAAGTCAGGTTTAATATATTTTATTGAGCTCTTTCTTCTGATCAGATCTATATATGGAGACTGTCAGTGGCCACAGTGAAGGAGAAAACTCTACAAACAATAAAATGCATCCAGAGGAAAATGTTGCCTCTTGCTCTTCTTCTATCAGACCATTACGCAAAGGGAAACGAATATTTGCACTGCGTGCAGCCAATAGCTTTGGCCGTGATGAAACAGGGACAGTTTTGGTAGATGATGGCAGGCCACTTACTTTAACAAGTAAGACTCCTGTTGAATTTTTTGTCTGGATGTGATTGTGTTAAGTAAAGAAGCTGCTAAATAATGTCATTAAAAACAAGAAGTATGAACAGCAGAAGCAAATAAATGTGGCAATCACTTCTTTGTCTATGTTTGTTGTTAATAGTGATGACTACATGACAGTCTAGTTTGAAAAGCAGGGAGGGGGCTTGTATTGGCATCTTTTGCTTCAAATTTATTTAAACTCCTCATTTTCATTTTCAGATCGTACATACATTGCTGTTGATTGGAGTAAATCTGCAAAGGACAAATTTTTTGACGACAAAGCAGCAGAGGTAACAATACAAATGTGAAGTGTTATAGAGAAAAAACATAACTTTTTGAACTGTTGTTGCTTTTTTGTAATAAGTGTGTGAAGTTTAGAACAGGTTAAAAACCTTTAGATCAGCTGTATTGGCATTCTACATTTACTATTAAAGTAAGCATATGAAAACCTACAATAGTATCTGTACAATTTTAAGGAGTTTGAAGAACATGAGAGCATGAAAGCACGACAGAAGAAAACAGTCATGCAGTTAGACGATTGTCTGAAACTTTTTATGAAAGAAGAACAGCTTAGTGATAAAGACCCATGGTATGTACTCAATTTTATGGAAGTTAAATATTGTATATTTTGTTTTGCTTTGCATCACATTGATCTATATTAATTAGGTTGTCTAATCTTATTGATAAAATCTTCTGCTCTGTCATTGTTCTTATTTTTTGGTCTTTGTTCATTTGGTCTTTGTTCATTTGGTCTTTGTTCATCAATTTAATATTATTAATGTTTTGTCCTTCAGGTTTTGTCCTGACTGCAAACAGCATAAACAAGCCACCAAAAAGTTTGATTTGTGGTCTCTGCCTGAAGTCCTGATCATTCACTTGAAAAGATTTTCTTATAACAGATACTGTCGAGATAAAATAGATGTACTGGTGGAGTTCCCCACTCAGTAAGTCTAAAAGTGTGTGGATGCATTTGTGAATGAAAGTTAAATCATTGCATGTTGATATTACATTATTGCGCATGACTTGAAAATGATTGATTTGATACTTATTTTCAGTGGTTTGGATCTACGCAAGTACATTATTAATGAAGATTCCACTGAATGTGATGTGTATGATCTCATAGCAGTAACAAATCATTACGGAGGACTGGGAGGAGGCCATTGTAAGTTTTTTAAAATTTAATAGAATAGTTGGAAGAGGTGAAAGTAAAAAGCATAATATGAGAATCAAACTCTAATAGAACCATCAAAATGTACAAGAATCAAGACTTAAAAATAAAAAAAAAATATATATTTATATTACAACTTATACATGATCGATCCAGACTTCTGTTTACATATATATGTCACAACATAACCATAGAAAATAAGAAATGCTCTTTGGCCATCAAATAAAGATATTTTTTTTTAGTTTGGATAATTGAAACCCTGTTTTCCCAGATACTGCCTTTGCTATGAACAAGGATGATGGTAACTGGTATTACTTTGATGACTCCAGTGTGACCAGCTCATCAGAAGAATCAGTTGTTGTAAGTTTTATTTTTTTCTTTTAAATCATGCTTATAATTGGAGGAGGGATGAGGGTTGTGATATTCAAATAATCAATTTTCTTAATTGAACCCGAGTTGATTGTATACCAGTTTATTATGTTAAGTAAAGTTCCCCTTTCAGACCTTGTGGTCTAAAGGGCAGATGATGTAAAGGTCATCTGTTTCTGTGGACTACGGTCTACGAGGGTGTCACAACGACCAACCGCCTTTACTTTTCCCAAACTAATGTCAGGTACCCATTAGAGCTGGGTGGACTCAGAGGCACCCAAAGATCCCAAAATTAAACATCCCAGTCTTTGCTAGGATTTGAACCCGGGACCCCTAATTTGTAAGCCAAGCCACCGCGCCTCCAATTCATTATGTAATGTTTGGATAATGTATCACTAGATCTACCACTAGAATTGTACAATACCAGCATCACAGCATAACCGTAATCTTATATTTATGTACAAAATGTAAATATAACTTTGAGTTACTTTTGTGCCAGAATGTAATTTTCTAAGGTGTAAATAATTTGTGAAAGGGGGTAAAAAGAGATCGTCATCAAACTCCATTTGAGTGAAGGCTTGAGAGGCTCAAATCCTATCTCGCAAAAAAGCACTTGACAAATACCCAAAATTGTGTAGTTCATGAATGTTACCATACAGGTTGAGACTTTGTGGTTTCTTAGACCCATTGAGACAGAGATCAGCAAGTCTGGGGCAATGAAAAAAAAAATGAGACACAGTTTCCTCTTCTTCCCTACAGTGAGGCACTGTGAGTCCAGACCTGCCTACCGTTACGCAAAATGCGTATTCGTTACGCAAAATCTCCCAAAAATGACCGCCAGTATGCAAATACGCATTTAACCCGTCGCGTTACGCATTTCGTATGCTTTTTTTTTCTCATCTCTAGACTAGCTTACAAGCGGTCACGGAGGTCACGCTAAGCCCACCTGTGGGGAGAGGGGCGAAACAGAAAAGGTGGGGTGAACACAATGTGCCCATATCTATACGTTGATTGGTACTTAATAGCAATTAGATGTCTAGAAACGAAGAACGCGTGAGTGAGGGAGTGGAGGGCTAGGTTGGTACCGTCAGTTAGCTGATACACCAAGGTGACGTTTTTTTTTTGTAAGTTCATGAGTAGAAATTAATTATGTTGGTGCATTCCTGATTCTCGTATTCATTTGTATAGAAAAAAAATCGAAGAGCTATCGATTCAAAACACATTGAGTGACATTGTAGATGTCTAATCTAGATCTGGATTCTAGATCTAGAATCTAGATAACTTTTTATACAGGAATAGATCTAGCTCGAGTCTAGCTAGTCATTACGTTATGATTCTCTACATTACCCTACAAACTAGTAACTAGTTATAGATCTAGATTTAGTATGATTTAGAATTTAGATTGACTAGATCTAGATCGATAACATCTACTACCATCTAGTCTAGATCTAGACTAGATTCTTAGTCTTAGTATAGAATAGATCAAGTATGAAGGTAGGCCTACAAAAGTTTGGATCTAGCTGATCCACGGCATCA
The DNA here is from genome assembly GCF_947242115.1 of Biomphalaria glabrata. NCBI lineage: Eukaryota > Metazoa > Mollusca > Gastropoda > Planorbidae > Biomphalaria > Biomphalaria glabrata. Next base: position 10,602,606 of record NC_074714.1, read on the forward strand.
GTAACACTTTTGAGCCCAGATCTAGAGTAGATTATATTCATTATATAGACATAGATCCAGATCTAGTCTAGATATCATCTCTATTGATCTAGATTTAGATTGTAGATCTAATGATGACATCTAATATTATATATATATATATATATATATATATATATATATATATATATATATATATATATATATATATATATATATATATATATATGACAAAATAGAGGATCACGTAAGTATTACGCATTCTGGTGCCAAAATACGCATTTTGACCGTAGGTGTTACGCATTTGGACTTTTTTTGGTAGGCAGGTCTGTGAGTCTAATGTTTGGCACTAGCTGTGCGAAATCTGAGTCAACAGTACTGTGGCTCTGGGCAGCCTCCACCACAGGGAAGCATGGTCAGGGCACCTCATGTCCTCCCAGACTCTGCAGGCTTTTTTCATTTCTTTGGATTGTTGCCAGAGCATTTTGGAAATTCTCAGCCTGCTTGGTAGTTGGTGTTAGCCCTCTGTGGTGGGCCAAAGAGTCAGCAATGGTGTTTCCATTCACACCTATGTGATTCGGTACCCACTGCATTATTACTGGGGTGCCATAGCATTGGTTTATATTGTGTGAAGCCATAAAGACAGTGTTGATTTTGGGGGCCATGGTCCAGGGCTTTGCAAAGCCTGTAGTACAGGTTTGGAGGTGGTGACCACAACAATCTGTGTTGCCCTCACATGTCCCTCGCTGAGTTGAGAGTTAATGACTTTTAAGATTTCACAGATCGTGATGGCCTCTGCATCAAAACTGAAAACACTACCACATGGTCCAAAGATTTTAACTGAGGGGGGCCAGACTGTTAGAATAACACAAAAGTAAAGAGTTAATTTTAAAGAGTTAACAAAAATATTTAAGAGTAACCTCTCTTTGCTTAGTTGCTAAACATGACTTTTTAAATACAGAAATAATAGAGCTTGGGGTTAAGCAGACAAGCATTTAAGTGAGACTTGGTACTTATAACTTCCTGATGAAAATGTTTTGTGATAGTATAGGTAATGGTACTTATAACTTCCTGATCAAAATTTTTTGTGAAAGTATAGGTAATGCTGTTTTAGAACTGTATCATTCCAAAGCTGAACACTTGAGCTCTTTCTCCATACATTTTTTTTTATCTTTAATTCATATGAGCCTGTATTATTGTGAAAGGGGAACAAACATTTTTTTTTACTTCACTAACTTTAAGATCAACAGCTTAAAACAAACTACGATTTTACCTCCACAGACTAAAGCAGCCTATGTGTTAGTCTATCAGAGAAAAACAATCAATCAAAATAGAAAGTGTCCTCGTTCATCAAAGGAACAACACACGAGTTCATCTTTGTCTATCAATAGTAACCACACAGTGTCCAAGTTTACAGACCCTTCAGTTCCCAATGGAGTAGGTGCGGCCAGTGAGGAAGATGATATGGAAACAAACTAAACAAAAACAAAAGCTTCAAGTTGAGTCAAGATTCTCATGTGTTATCAACATCAGCTGTCCCCAGAATATTTAAAGTTTCTATCTAGAGAACAGTTTTACACTTATATAATTCATGACTTAGTAAAGTCTATTGACAAGTAAAAAATTTGTCATGTTGGTAATTTTAAAATAACTCAATACTCAAATATACCTAAAATACCCAAATGAAACATTGAAGTAATCTTTAACTATACATCTTGTTTTTTTTTCCCAAATATAAATAAATATACAAGATTTCCTAGTTTTTTTTTTATGGACCACAAAGTGAAAATAAGAAGTCAATATTGTATGCGATTGTTTCCACAAAAAGTTGATTCAAATGTAGTGACTTGTAGCACATATATTTTTAATGTAGCAGCTCTGAATAGCCTGCTTTGAGGGTGTAAGGACATTATTTATCAAAGTTTAGTATCAATAGTGTGGCTGTGGATGTAATCATCATAACACTACTATGTTGAGAACTGTAAGCCAACAGTTTAACCAGGCAATTTTTCAAAGAAAATCAGAAGTTCATCTTTTTTCTTATTTAGTTTTAAATGTTAAGTCCTATGGTGTTATTATGATACTGGAAAAAAGTTATTTGTGATATTTTCTTGGCATGATACAAAAAAAAAGGATACTAGAGGCTTAAAAATATTTATTGGATTTACATTTTTTTTTTAGAAAGATTTATTTTTAATGTGTATTGCCATATCACACAGTCACTCTGCATCTAGCTTAATCTGTAGTTTTATGTACATTTCTTATATATTTTATAGTAAATTGAAGATTGGCTTAATTCGAAATGCACATCATTCATTACTGATACACACACTGAACCCTTGTAAAAGTTTAAAGTACTAAGAGTTTCTTATAAACTGGTATTAATTTTTGTTTATGGAAGAAAATAAAAGGTCCCTTTTTTGTTTTTCCTGCCCAGTAAAATGTATGCTATCAGTTCTCTTCAATTTATACATTGAATTAAATGCTTTGTGTTTGTTGAATTCATCTTTTCTAATTGCTCTAAACATGTACTGATTGGTCCATAGCAATCAACTATAGACATTTTATTTCTTGAATTTTTAAAAGTACCAATTCATTGGTATTTCCAATGTCCTGAAACTGTGTAGTGCTTACATAATATAGAAATGAATGCACTCCATTACCATTAATCATTTTTTGAAAATCAAAGAATGACTCATGACTTGAGATTTGAAATTAAGGCATTAAATTAGAGAGAAAATTAGTAGTTAAACTCCAACTTTGTTTTCCAAACAATGCACTGCCTCTGCATGGTAGTCTTTAAAGAATTAGGAACGCCTTTGTGTCTCAGGAAACATAGTACTCATATTATATCCTTGTTACCTTAGTTTCTTTAGTTTTTTTTAAATATTTTTTTTTTACTAAACATGTTCTGTTAATTTTTAAAACTTTCATTCTGATGTTCTGTTTTGCTTGTTGTGTAATTGATTACATTGGAGGTATATTACTTCCATTGTAAGCACCCTGAATTTCTTATAATGTCATAAGATTTATTGTCTCTTTAGATGCAGTTCTGTGGAGAAAGAAAGCTCCTAACCAATGGAAGCCTTTTACTTTTAACAAATAAGAATTAAATCACCATTGTACATTCAATACTTTAGTGGATTGTTGTATATAAAATCTTAGCAGCTGATATACATATATAAATATTTATATATATAGTTATATTTATTTATGTGATGGTAATAATTTTAGCATTTAAATCCGACTGGATGATTCAATTTAGGCCCGCTATTAGCTTTCTTGTATTGTATTACTTGATCCTATTTTCTGTTTTAAGCTCAAGAGCACAGAGTTCAATCAATCATTTTTGTCCTATTTGTCAGAAACTACAATGTTCCTATTTGTTTCTTACACATGAACGTTTCTTGTTTAGACTGGTGACTACAGAAAGAATCCATTCAACTAGAATGAGACTGACAAAAACTCATGTATTTATTTTGTAATGTCAATAAAACATGCTAATTTATTTCCATGCTAACCAGCGTATTTTTTTTTTTTTTTTTATATGTGACTGTCAGCCATAATGTATATCTTAAAAATTACAGTTGTTGCTTTCAAATTTCGAAAAGATTATAACATCCTACACACTTCCAATTACTATTCTAGTGTGTTATGTGAATTACAAATTTAGTATACTAGTTAATTTACCTGGCTGATTCAAGCAACAAGCTCCATGATTGAAGATTGGGTGAGAATACCTTTCTTAGCTTAGTAATTGAGTGTTGAAAAAAAAAGTTTCTTTCTGAATACTTACTGAAGGCAATCTTTATGTATTTGTAAGTTTCATGTTGATTGCTACATTACATTAAAATCTGAGGTGACACTAATTACATTACCAAATAAAAAAATATTTTTTGAAAGCCTATTCAACACTTATCTTAGTTTTTACTTCAACTAAATAGGCAGATTCCTTGCAAACAAATGAGCCAACTAAACAATTCCAATTTTTATGTAATGAACTAAGTTTTTAATAATGAGTGTGTGTGTTTCAGGAACTAAGTTTTTCATACTGAGTGTGTGTGTTTCAGGAACAAAGTGAACAAGAATATTGGCGAAAATACAGTTATAAAAAGTATTAAAATAAGACACTTAACTATAACCATTAATACATCTGTAATGCATTTCATTTCAAGCACTAAGTTTTGAAGTTACAAAATTATTAACATGAATGCCAATTATACATCTTTACCCTTAATCTCAATTGTAAATTTCAAAAAGGAGTTGCATTTGTAATACCTTGATTAGCATTGTTAAGCTAATAAGTGTTGTGTTAAAGCCTTGTAAAAGTAAGAGCCAAAATTATTATTTATACTCATGAACATTTGATACACACACACAAGATTGATTTGGTATTAAACAGGTTTAATGTAATTGTAGTAAGTGACATACTAATATATTAGATCTATTACTGTATAGCCTATCATTATTATCATTAAGATTATATTTTATTTTCACTAATGTTTTTTTTTTTTTTATGTTAAGAAGAGGTTCTAATCCTGGCACAACACTTTTGATTTCTTTTCTAGCTAATTAAATAAGCATAAATACAACTTTTTTCGTGTTTCTTAATGGTCAAGAGGAGTATATATAACTAATCCATGTGCATTATAGGCCTGCTAATCAGTGTCAGTTTATGAGCATACCATACTCCATAGCATCTTTTGTGGGGAAAACAAAAGTACACTGGAATGAATTTCTACTTTCTTACATTTTTGGATGTATATTTCAGTCATGTTGGGTTTATCTTTTTTTTAGAAGGAAAGTCTGTCTATATGTTCTTCAAGTCAACTTATAGCTTGTATCTAAAAATAGTCTAATAAAGTAAAGAACACGAAAGTTAGAGCAATATATTACCACGCCCTACTGAGAAACAATGATTTTTTTGTAATGAGGAATGAGTCAGTGACTTTTTATTAACAATTAAAATATTTTCGCGAGCATATCAAACATGGACTTTTCGCCTTATTAGATCTAATTTGTATAGATAACTAGACTCTCTCTATTTTTTAAAACATTTTAAAGATTGATTTGGTTAATTTTATATATATAAGGGGATTAGACAAGATTTATATAGATCTACTGAATTTAAGATTTGCATAGATTGCGAAATAAAAATGTGTCATCTCGAAATCTGGCGTATTGATTTACATTCCGGAAGTTATATCACGGAAAAAAGAATGGCGCAGATAAACATACTCATACAAGTACACTAAATTAATAGATCTAGATGTAAAGACTTAAGAAATTTTAGTCAGCATGGATTAAATAGGACTTGTCTATATATTTCAGAAACTCGACAGAAGTTTGCTGAATGTCGAAGGTATATTTATTTTATTTAAAATTTAGAACTCTAGCTAGAATCTAGAATAAGTAACTAAGACACTCTCACTAAGTATAGCCGACTATAGATCTAGTACTATAGGCTAGCTGCTAGATCTAGATCTAGAATCTAGATCTATACTTTCGTCTATACTTTTCTATACACTATACACTCCACTATAGAGTATAGTCTATAGAAAGATCTAGTATAGATCTAGATCTAGTAGTGTAGATTATATCTGAACACCGACTTACGACTTACGGGAACTAGGTCAAATTTTTATTTTATTTTTTTATTTGGTGAAGGTTTAACTTACAAAAAAACTGAAAGCTGATTCTTATTCTGCAACTAAACTTTACTAAACTTTGAACTAAAGTAATGTCTAAAGGACTATAAAAAAATTAATAGCTGTATTTCTTTGAATTACCACTCATAGTCAAGATTTTATTTTAAAATAAAGTAGCATTCATGCTCCTATATTGAACGCAGTTTTTGGGCTTTCTCCTCACTTGGACAGTGAGCACTGTCATTGTACACCACTATGTAATTGCTAATAAATTTTAGGCCCTATCTGTGTTACTTATAAAAAATGATTCACTTTTGCAATATAATGTATTTACAGTCTATTTCCTCATATACTCTGTCTCTCTCTCTCTAACTCTATGTATAGAATATATATATATATATAGCGTTTATAGTTTATATTATTTATATACCTATGTAATCTATGTGTAGAAACAGACAGAAATAAATCTATATAGATTATATATCTATAAATTAATTATTATAATTTAATAAACATGATATTTTCAACTAGGCTACATGTATTTTCTCTCTGTCTTTCTTTTAATTCCCATCCAAGGACCCTCTTCTTGTTTTCATAATTTGGATGTTCGTTTTGTGACACATTAACACCCCCTCCCTCCCATATAGATGCTTATAATTCTTTTCATGACTTTCTCCCCCTTCGTTCCACTGCCTGTTTGATAGTTTGTGACACTAAATGCTTAGTGTATACCTCTCCTCACCTCACTCAGCTGGAGTGATCACCTGCAGTGGGCATGGTCTCTGGCTTCAAATTAGCAGCCCTCACTTTTTCTTTCATTCATAAATTATATATTATTGATATCTCGATCTAGGTCATGGTTATTCATTGAAAAAATCATAGATTTATTAATCCCAATAATATTTCTTTTTACGATTTTGCTGCTGCTGTGTGCAAGGAAGGAGAATGAGCTGAATTCATTTTTATTCGTTGGACACCCCTTTTTAAATTTTATTTAACAGCTAAAGGTATAAATGTGATTGGAATGTCTTTCTAAAGATGTTTGGAAGCTTATTTTGATATGCCCATCAGCCTACGATCAAACAGGCTCATAATATAGCCTTCATCCCTTATATGGGTATGAATTGCCGGGGGAGATTAAAACAACAGCTTTACATACATGGTTGCTGAGAATCTAAAAAAAACTGCCATCTGCTTCAGAAAAACTGAACAAAATTACCAGAACTTTTCTAAAATTGGACATGCGCAGTCCCGAATCGTTGATTTTTGCTCCAAACTAAAAACAAATGAATTACAAACAAAAAAAGCGACACGTTCAAGGAAGGAGAATGTGATGAAGTGTTCAAAATATAAGAACCTCCTCTAGTAATAATTCTTATTCTAGACTCACTCAACAAGACTTCATTCACATACATTGAATTGATGAAGATTAGTTTATTTATTCAGAACATTACATGAATCCATACAACTCGCTGTTTTTGTGGTCATTGCATCTTTATTTTAATATTTAATATGAAAGTTGTGCACTCTAAAATGTGCATATCCATTTTCCAATGATTCTGACCCAATTTCTTTCCATTTACTAAATTTAGATTAAATTAGATTTTTAGATCTACTGATTTAGCCTTCTTTTCATGTAAAATGTAAAGTAAGAAAAGAGAATGACTCAAATTTAATTAAGGTTTTTTTTTTTCCCTATGCCTGCTATGTTACCAGGATGACTTTACCTCTTCCTAGGTCCTAGGGTTAAGTCAGACTATAATTTTTGGTTGGCTAAGTCTATGCTAATGACCCCTGCAATATTTATTCTGTTTTTGGAGCTGATTTATTTGATTCATTAGCCAAATTGTTTGATTCCATAAAAAAAATAATAGGGTATTCGTATTAAATTACAATTTTCTTACCAAAATATATTCCAAATAACCAGTTTTAGACATCATTGTTAATGATCTAATATTATATTTGTTTGTTTGTTGATTAAAAAAAAAATCTAATAGAGAATAAATGGGCAAATCTCCAGGTGAGCTTGATACATTGAATGAAGTTAAATGCCTAGAGATCATCTGTATTAGAAATTTATTAAATGAATAAACAAAAAAACACAAACAAAATCATAATTTAATATAAACACCCAATTAATTTTTTTTGGTATGAAATCTAACAACTTGGCTTATGAATCAAATAAATCAGCTTAAAAAAAAAAGAATTTAAATGTTGGCTGGCTCATGACTTAGCCAACCAAAAAAATAGTCTTAACCATAGGAAGAGGTAAAATCATCCTGGTAACATTGAAAAAACACACCTGACCTACAAATTTAAAATTCTTTTTTCTTACATAAAAAGACAGCAAAATGGAAAGAAATTGGGTCAGAATCATTGGAAAATGGACACTCACAGTTATACAGAGTGCTGGTTTTGTTTTAAATATAAAAATAGATGTACTGACCAAAAAAACAGTGAGTTGTTCAGATTCATGTATTGTCTGGAATACATAATATTAGTTTACTAAGCAGAGTACATTGTCATTGATCTCACTCTATATGTATGTATATATATATATATATATATATATATATATATATATATATATATATATATATATATATATATATTTATATACATATATTCTAGATATGATAGGTCTTGATAAATGATGATCAACCTAATTTGGCCTGCATGCCATTTCTGACATTCATGTTGCGGGCCACATCACACATCACAGAAACGATTGAAAAAAAATAAAATAAAAACAATAAATCAATATTATTAGAATCCCGTGGACTTAGAATCTAGTACATGTATACACTAATTTTGGGATGTTCTGGCAGCATCTTTAGTCACTCTAGCTAATTTACAGAGAAGAGAAAGTTCCTCCTTGATAGTTGAAGCTTTGTTGAACAGGTCTTCATCACTGGTGTCCTTTTTTGATAAATATTATCCTCAAAGAAGGCCGCCACAAACAGCTTTACGATTTAAGTGCCACAAAAAGTAAAGATCAGTCAAAACTTTTCTTTGAAGTTTTAAATTCAAAGTCTACTTTTTGATTTTCTTTGAATCTCCCTTTTCATTTAACACACACACATTTTAAATGGTATGGTACTTCTAGTGTTGATGCCAAAAGATAAACAAAATGATGCTCCTGTTGCACACACAAGATGTCAAGGACAAGGCTAGCTTAAGACAGCAGAGAACGTTCAAAGAATTCAAAATAACTGTAGATTCATGCTGCTTAAAAATTAAAACATAATTTTTTAATGTTTTTTTTTTACAAGAACAAAAGAAAATGAATATTAGAATGGTGAGCGACCTATAGTATCAGACACATTTTTGAACCTTTTTTTGTTTGATTTTCCACATTTTGTTCCAATGTTGTTTTAAATTTTTGGAGAAATAACAGTAATTGAAACTGCTTTGTTTTAAAGATATACACATATTTATATGCACACATATATTATAATATATAAATATTAAAGCGCAAAATACCACTTCTTTATGTATGTATCAACAGATCTCATCAATTTCTGTAAGCATGAAATTTCTTACACTGGTTCCTTTTACCTCTTAGTACTCGCTAAGACACAGTTTTAAAAGATATGCAACTTTACATCGCCATTGGCAAAAAAAACAAAACACACGCTTTCTTTCACACCTTAGTATTATATTTTCGGTATTTCCTCCAAAGGCTGCAGTGTATATATAGAAAGCATAAATAGCAGAAAAAAATTAGTCCTACAGTATAGAGTCTTTATTTTTTTTTTTCTCGGGAGAGAGAGAGAGAGCAAGGAATGATAGTTTGGGGCACTATCCATTTCTCTACATTTTTGAATCAAATAAACGATTGCATTTAATAAAACCAACTCGATATTTCCTTATATTTTAAAGACATAAAACCAAAATAAATGTAGTGTGGTAAATGGGAATAGGGCATTTAAGTGGGCCTTCTGAAACACATTTTTTTTCCCTTTAGGCCTGAAACTTATGGTCTAAGGAAATGTTTACAGACCGTATTGTGTTTAAAATTTTGCATGTAAAGAAATATGTACGTTTACACTATATTTTCTAACCCGACAAATTAAGTGGCAAACTTGTAAAGCTATGTACGGAACAACTGGCTTATATCTTTTGTGCTATATTCAACAAGTCCTGGCAAACGCACAAAAATACCTTCCATTTGGAAGACATCTGAAATAATTCCAGTACCCAAAAAGAAGATTATTGCTTCCAACAACTACCTACATCCCGTAGCACTTACATTAATTCCAATGAAGTGCCTGAAAAAAATGATTTTTAAACATCTACTGAAAGAAGTTGAAACACGTCTTGACCCGCACCAGTTCGCTTACAAACCGTCAAGATGTACAGAAGATGCAATACTATTTATGCTGAATTGTCTATAGATACCATTGTATAGATACCATTATCTTGATACTCAGAGACACTGTGCCAGAGTATTATTCGTAGATTTTTCAGCTGCATTCAACACCATCCAACCACATCGCATGATACAAAAACTATCTGAATTGAACGTTAGCAAAAACATACAAGCTTGGATTCTAAACTTTCTTATCAAACGCCCACAATATGTAAAGGTGAACGGGCATGTGTCAGGCACGAGAGAGCTTAGCACTGGAGCATCGCAGGGGTGCGTCCTGTCACCAGTATTGTATACCATATACACTAATGACGTTCAGAGCCTATCAGTTGACGCTCCCATCATAAAATTTGCTGACGACACAGCAATCATTGGCCTTATTGCAGGTGACGAAAATCTGTACCATTCAACAATTAACACCTTTTACCAATGGTGTATAGATAACTTTCTAATTTTAAATGTTCAGAAAACTAAAGAAATGATTATTGACAGAAATAAACAATCAAACCATAGAACAAGTACAAGAATATAAATATCTAGGAACAACCATCAACAACAAACTGAAATGGAGTGAACACTGTCAAAACCTCTACGCAAAAATTCACGTCACCAGCGACTCATCTATCTCAGAAAGCTAAGAAAATTTAACATCGACAAAACAATTATTAAACTTTTTTATACAACAACCATCAGCAGTCTAATTAACTTTGCCATCACCTGCTGGTATGGTAATACTTCACTGGCACAAAGACTTAGACTAAATAGACTAATTAAAAAAGCATCGCATATCACTCGAATACAGCTACCATCTCTTGAAGAGCTTTTTCATGAAAGATGCCTTTCCGAAACACTCTCGATTCTCAAGGACAACCTGTAAACCACTGTTACATAAGATCTGAACGAAGTGGTCGTCTCCTTTCCATTAGGACTAAAACAGAAAGATTTAAAAACTCCTTTATCCCACTTTCGGTCAGTGTTACAAGATCAGCTGTCGTCATCGAGAAGTACAGAGAAGTCTAATTCATGAAGCGCTGGTTGTGAAGGTGTATGTGTTTCGTGTGTGAATGATGTTCGAATTTTTCATCTATACTGTTATTGTACAGTTTTTACGCTGATGTTGTCAATTGTAGTCAAACTGAATTTCCATTGGATTGGATCAATATAATTATTGTATCTTATTATCAATGTTGCTATGACTTTCTATCTAGCTCTCTGTTGGCTTGCCTAGGTTGTAGGTGATCCTTTCACACTACACAATTTGAATTTACATAAAAAAAATTCAATTGAAAAACACGTTTCTTTTCCTTTCAAATTATTTACATAATGAACCACTATCGGCTACAACTGACTGGCTAAAAAACAACAACAGTGTATCTGTAATGGGTTCTAGGGGCTAAAGAAGAGTGCACGTGTAGTAAGTGAGGGCCAAGTTGTGTCCCCCTATCGGACTTGTTTCATGGGAGGATTAAAGGGCCGAAATAGTGTGTAGCAAAAGACCATCAGTTGTCACGTGAGGTGGTTATAGTAAAGATGTGAAAATGTAGTTTCACCTCTTCACGTGCTGCGAGTTCGAAGTTGTTGACCTTGTGATAAACACTGAACCAGAAGGCACAAAGCTGTTGCGTAGATTTGATGTCTTGGTTTATTAGACTTGAATGATTCACCCCTTAGTTAATTATGACTCAACGCGCTCTACAAATGTGAATGTATTACTCCTACCATTAAAGAACTCAATTGGCGGGAGAAGGCGAAGACTTAAACTGACTGAAAACACAAGGGGCTTCACTCTTTATGGTGTTTTTATTGTCTAGATCTATAAACTGTCATTAGACTCATTTTCAGAAGCTCTCGCATCCGTTCGTTGGTGACAAGTAATTTTTCTGGTCAATCAAAGCATTGGTCTGCTTATGCGTGCTTCTGGAAACATAGGTTTATACATTCTAGTTCATGAGAATATTGTAGAGTTGTGTGCAGCCAGTTATAAAGTTGCTCAATTATATTAGAAGGTAAAAAAAAAAAATAGGTTATGGTTTCAGTCCAATTAAACCACTTGTAGATCTAGATGATTAGATGACCACCTTTTTAACGTAGCGAAGCACGGTTAGTATCACTTAGAATCGATCACTTGCAAGAAACAACTTAAAGATGCATTGACTGCTAGAACAGCTATCTATTTACTCTATTGTACTGACAGTGGTGATTACTCGGGGTCTGAGTCTGCTGTACTAATCTCACGCTTTCTCTCTGTTTTCCCCCAGTCTGATGTTTTAATCTAATCCTGACAGTAAGGTTGAAAGGTGCCAGTTTGGATTACGGTTTATGTATTATTATTTTTGTGTGTGTTTTGTTTGTTCTGCTTTTACGAAAACCTCGTAACGTTTATCTTTGAAATTGATTTTGTTTTTAGCGATTGCTGCTTTCAGTTCAATGATACTCGCTTATTGTGCGACAACTCTGGCTACTAGTTAACTGTATTGATAGATTTAGCAGTGTCTGAACTCTTAACACAGGTCAACTCTTTCAAATCACCTAATCTTTATGAAACATTTCCGCGACGTGTTTGCTATCTAGATCACCTTAATGTCAGCTATTTGTATGTCCTTGTATGTGGCCAACATTCCTCAAGGAGGATACATATCAAAGTTCAGGGTTCACCTGCTGGCCTAGAACAACTTTGTAATCAATACCACGTGACACCTTCTCGATTGTTTGGGACATTTAAAAATAAAAGATCTTTTAGAGCAGTGTAGTAGGAAACACATTCATTGCCTGTATGTTTATCAAAAGATATAGACCAGGGCTTCTAATTGTGGATAATGCTCTAGTTTTATCTTGCCTAATTGTGATGTGGCCGGGGGGATACCAGGAACGAAGTACTATTTATATGATTATATTTACACGTTTATGTAGCGTTTTACCTATTTATCTTTATAGGATTATATTTACGTTTAGGTAACCTTTTACCTATTTATCTTTCTTTATCTAGGTATCTATTTTTTTGTGTGTATCTCTCTCAATGCTTCTCTCTCTGTCTCTGTCTTTCATTTATAATGTCAGTCTTTAGTTCCGGTAAAGCCCAATGGGATAGGCAATATGCACGGTTATATCAAATCACGGATGTATCAGACGAATAAAAAAATATCTACCCATCAAAGGTCGACAGACATGCTTAACAAATAAAAGATTTCACACGATACATTAGACTTGATTATGCGATAAACATTTAGGGGGGGGAAAGTCACGCTTTTGACATTCAATCCGATGCTATATTCACATATTTGACGTAAAGATTCGGCTGTGAGATGAAGTCAACCTGTTCGGGGCCTGGATTCACGGGCGTGTAGTACTATGTTGTAGTACGGTACCTACCTACATGTTACCTGTTTGTTTGGCCGAGAGCCATATGGTGATTTATTTAAAAAAAAAACAAACTTTTCCCGGCTGTAGTACTGACTGGCAATGCACCCTCTCGTAATGTTTAAACAGTTGACTTTTGAATTCTGTTTGCCTTTTTGCTTGTCAAATAATTTGAACGGAGAATTTCAACCACAGATGATAACACGGTGTTACGTTTAAAGCCGTGTGGTTTACTTAATGGGGGGGGGGGGGGGGGGTTGCTTCGTTGCCAATTTCCATTTGTACCTGCACGTGGCTCAGCTTTCAAGCTCTTGGTTTACGCTGTTTACTTTTCCTAAGTACAAGAATAGGGGAAGTAACTCAATGCTGAAGTTGCTCTTTTTAGTAGCAATCATTTTTCTTATTCAATCATCAATGACCAGCACATACATACACAGAGGCTATTGAAAGCTACCGCTCAGGTCCCTCATTCCCCTTGATTTTATTTAAAACGTAGGACCGTGCGTGCAAAAGTGCACTTTAAACATATATATCGTCAGTAGTATGTAAGTTGGTTTTGGTTTTGTAAGACGAAGTCTTGGTTACATGTCAAGATGAACATACAGTCCAATGATTGTTGTAGTTCACTTGCAATCCATGACGCTTTAGTTTGAATGTCTATATGCCCACTCGTACCTGTAGCCCATTCAAGAATGATACTGCTTTGGGATTCAACCCTGAATAAAAAATGAGGAGCTGGTGATTCTTAGTATTCAGATTCTAACAGTTACCGTGGCGCTGCTGACCCCAAACAGTATAATGTACAGGTTCCTTTGGCGTCGCTGATCCTAAACTGTATCAGTTCATGAGGCTGCCAATCCCAATCTGTAACGATTCCTGTGGCGCTGCCAATACCAATCTGTAACGATTCCTGTGGCGCTGCCAATACCAATCTGTAACGATTCCTGTGGCGCTGCCAATCCCAATCTGTAACGATTCCTGTGGCGCTGCCAATACCAATCTGTAACGATTCCTGTGGCGCTGCAAATCCAAATCTGTAACGATTCCCGTGGCGCTGCCAATCCCAATCTGTAACGATTCCTGTGGCGCTGCCAATCCCAATCTGTAACGATTCCTGTGGCGCTGCAAATCCAAATCTGTAACGATTCCTGTGGCGCTGCAAATCCAAATCTGTAACGATTCCTGTGGCGCTGCCAATACCAATCTGTAACGATTCCTGTGGCGCTGCAAATCCAAATCTGTAACGATTCCTGTGGCGCTGCCAATCCCAATCTGTAACGATTCCTGTGGCGCTGCAAATCCAAATCTGTAACGATTCCTGTGGCGCTGCAAATCCAAATCTGTAACGATTCCTGTGGCGCTGCCAATACCAATCTGTAACGATTCCTGTGGCGCTGCCAATCCCAATCTGTAACGATTCCTGTGGCGCTGCAAATCCAAATCTGTAACGATTCCTGTGGCGCTGCTGATCCCAAACTGTATCAGTTCATGAGGCTGCCAATCCCAATCTGTAACGATTCCTGTGGCGCTGCCAATACCAATCTGTAACGATTCCTGTGGCGCTGCAAATCCAAATCTGTAACGATTCCTGTGGCGTCGCTGATCCTAAACTGTATCAGTTCATGAGGCTGCCAATCCCAATCTGTAACGATTCCTGTGGCGCTGCCAATACCAATCTGTAACGATTCCTGTGGCGCTGCCAATACCAATCTGTAACGATTCCTGTGGCGCTGCCAATCCCAATCTGTAACGATTCCTGTGGCGCTGCCAATCCCAATCTGTAACGATTCCTGTGGCGCTGCAAATCCAAATCTGTAACGATTCCTGTGGCGCTGCAAATCCAAATCTGTAACGATTCCTGTGGCGCTGCCAATACCAATCTGTAACGATTCCTGTGGCGCTGCAAATCCAAATCTGTAACGATTCCTGTGGCGCTGCCAATCCCAATCTGTAACGATTCCTGTGGCGCTGCAAATCCAAATCTGTAACGATTCCTGTGGCGCTGCAAATCCAAATCTGTAACGATTCCTGTGGCGCTGCCAATACCAATCTGTAACGATTCCTGTGGCGCTGCCAATCCCAATCTGTAACGATTCCTGTGGCGCTGCAAATCCAAATCTGTAACGATTCCTGTGGCGCTGCTGATCCCAAACTTTACGGTTTTAACGTTCGTTTTGGCCCAACAGCTGCGCTTTGTGAACGGGACTGCCGTGTTTGCGAGAACTGAATCTTTTTACAATGTCCAAGTTCTCATCTCATTACTGAACTCACCCAGACCATTGAAGATGACCAGCCAACTCATTCCGTACACGTTGAGTTACTCATCAGTTTTTTATCAGCTTATGAGATTTTATTATGATTGATAATTGATTGATTAATTTCATATTGATCGGTGCATCAATGTGAAGGTTTGACCTCTAGGTACTAAGTGCATGTTTGTGCTTTATTAAATCGCAATGTAGTTGAAACAACATCTTAAGCATGAATGATTTATTATATTTCTTTCCATTGACATTATCTCTATTAAGAGCGAAAATACACCCTGGGTTTACGTCAAATTCTTGATTGGGTTATTCCATCAAAGCAGCGTTTCTATTTTTTTTTTCTCTCTCTTGTCCGGGCTATTGAGATCATATGTAGTATGTTATTATAATGTTTTCATTTAGTTGATTGTATCAGGTCTTTGTGCGTTGTGAAATGTCAATATGTATACACTCATTTGACCTGAAAGACAAGCATCTCAAACATCGAACACTGTAGAAAGTGTAGATCGCCACGATCTATTCACAAACTCAATAAGATAATTTCCCTTATCGATCTGATCGATGACGGCTTGAGAAACGCTGATTCAGGGCAGCAGGTTTGCCAGGACATGCCAGGATCTGTTGGATAATCTCACCGGGATTATTTATTTCCTAATTCCATCATTAGTATCCCCCTCCCCCACTTTTTTTTTTACCTTTTTTTTTCTGAAAGGCAGCCCAGGTTAACGTGGGGCAGGTGTTTTCTTTGGGTACCTGTGCCTTGTGTGAACTAGGTTAGATAGACTTGACTTACCTGGATGTGTTACCGCCTGCTCTTCAAGGAGGCGTTAGTGTGTGTTCTAGTCCGTTGTTTTTTTCTCTCCCACCACGATCGATCTGTTTGTGTTGTCTGCTTGGTTCAATTGCCTTTCAATGCTCTGCATTCCTCGTGGTTTTGTGGTTGAAATGAGTGTGTTTGTGCATTCTGACCCGCGTATGACAGTTCGCGAAGACGAGCCCACGCAGGAGTGGTTTTTATTATCTATGCTCAGTCTGTCGATGCCGCGAGGTGATTAGGGTTCGATTTTCTTTGACCTAGAATGTAGCGCACACAATGGAGGTCGGTGTGAATGCCGCAGCGCAGCATTGTTTGAGTTAGGGCGGTAATTGAACCAACACGAAGCCAACACAACTGATGGGAGGCAAAGATTCGGCAGTCTACTGAAGTGTCCAAACATCTTTAGACCTTGTGCCTTTTTTTTATGAAAAACTAAATGATGCAACTAAAACTTC
Source organism: Biomphalaria glabrata (assembly GCF_947242115.1). Taxonomy (NCBI): domain Eukaryota; kingdom Metazoa; phylum Mollusca; class Gastropoda; family Planorbidae; genus Biomphalaria; species Biomphalaria glabrata. The sequence continues at coordinate 10,619,498 of NC_074714.1, forward strand.
TCATTCTGTGACGTGTTTATCGCTATTAATTTTTTTTTTTTTTTTGATAATTCGGTGGAATGAGGACTGTTAAGTTTTAACATTTACAGCGATAGCTGGTCAGATTTTCTTGCTATCAATATGACATAATTGAAAACAGCTTAAAGCTAGTTGACGTCACATTCTTGTTTACACGTGTGTGTGTGTGTGTGTGTGCATTTGGTGAGCGTGTATACTGACGGGCAGCAGTGAAACTTATTTCATCGGCATTGTTGGATACACGGCAACGTGCCTACGTCCTAGTGAAGTGAACTACAGCAACAAGAACTGAAGTATTGAACTCATGGAAGCAGGACACAATAGGCATTAGAGTAATCTGTACAGTTTTCTCTCCCTTTAGTCTTCCATCCCATAGAAATACAACACAATTCTTAAGATATTTAGTCTTTGAGTTATCCTCCTATAGCTGATTATATTGATTTATCGTTGGACTCGTCTCGTGTGTAACCACTTTTAGATCGATCGTGGCTCGATGGTTTAGGTTTGGATCTTCTGTTGTTGTTTTTTTTTCCCTCTTACGACGGGGGGAAAATGTTGTTAGCGCAGCAAGATGGAGGTCTCTGGAGTTATTTCGTATGTGTGCCGTGTGTTTGTTATTGATTGGTCGTGAACAAGAAAGTCGCTGAGATTGTCTTTTCTGTACCGGGTGACACTGTGACACTAACATGGACTGCCTCCCACGTGTGTACAGCGCCTAATCATGTCAACGAAAAGTCAGAGGAGCGTGGCGTTCCAGACGCCGGCCGACACCAGCAGCAGCAGCACTCCTGGGCCTACGGAAGACAAGACCTACAGCGTGCCCATGGCGGTTCTGGCCAACATGAAAGAGGCCAGCAGGTCAAGGTGCCGAGCGCGCTCAAGATCCTGGTCACGTTTCCGGTCAAGACGGTCGAAGTCCCAGGACGCGCGGTCGTCTGATCCTGGCCTGGGGCAGTCGCCAAAGAGGGATCTGAGTGTGGTGGGCCTGGTTAGGACTGCTTCCAGGAACTCTGTCAGAAGCCTTGTGAAGCTCTTTGAATCTAGATGGGTGAGTTTGTTGATCATGGTTTGGACAGTGTAAATTTAGCACAAGTGGCAGTAAATGAATGAAAGGAAACTAAAATTTAAACTTAGGAATTCATTTCTCCGGTAACTTACGCAATTCAAAAGTTACTTACCGTGCTGATGACATTTCATTCATGTTTTTGAAATTAATTTTTTAAAATGTATTCTCAACTGTCTAGCCCATTACTTTCCCATTCTATGCCTAGCATCATTGAGTCCATGGAACAATCAGTTAACCAAACCCTTTATATCTCTACTGTGTTCACATTGCTCATGTCTCATTGGATGGTTGCCTTCTTCACTCCAAGGCTACATGCCAGTACACCATCTTTAAACTTAAATAATAGGAGATTTGTGCACTGAAAAACACAAGTGAAAGTTTAGTGACACTTGGTTCAATTCAAATATAAAAAAATCCCATGCTTTCTTTTTAGCGCCCGATAGGGATAGGGGAAAAGACGCTATTACTTTTGTGTGAAATGTCTGTCCGTCCGTCGCGTTTAGATCTCGTAAACTAGAAAAGATATTGAAAATCCGACATCACAATATTTTAGACCATTCAAAGTTCTGATGCAACGGCTACTTTTTTTTTTTCTGAAAGCGAAATCACTTATGCAAGCAGATTTTTAAAGAGAAAAAGCTAATTAGTATGCATTATAAGTTAGACCTAATTGAAAACGAATAATAATCTTGTAAACTGCATTTTCTTGAACATATTTTTCATTGTTACTGATTTTTTTTTTTTTTTTTTTGAGGATTTGAATAAGAGATTGAGTCTTTTCAAAACAATTACATCAATTATAAGACTTCAGTTAGGCCAGTAGAGGCGCGGTAGCTTAGCGGCAAAGCGCTTGGCTTCTGAACCGGGGGTCCCGGGTTCGAAGACTGGGATTTTCAACTTCGAAATCCTTGGGCGCCTCTGAGTCCACCCATCTCTAATGGGTACCTGACATTAGTTGGGGAAAAGTAAAGGCGGTTGGTCGTTGTGCTGGCTACATGACACCCTCGTTAACTGAAGGCCACAAAAATAGATGAACCTTACATCATCTGCCCTATAGACCACAAGGTCTGAAAGGGGAACTAGTTAGGCCAGGTTCACATCTAACTTTCCATTCACTTGCACCTATCCTTTGATCTGCTGGACCGTTGGGACACTACATAAGATCTGTCAACCTTCTTTATCCATTCTTATCTGTCATTTGTCTTTGATATAATTTCATTTGGATGTTCTTTCTGAAAATATTGAAGCCTGCCTGGGTGGACCACTTCCGTGGCCGATTTTGAGTTTGTGTTTCCATACAAACTATTTTTGTAACCTTGTTTGTTTTTTTTTTTCTACTTATTCTGTTATCATTTAAATATAATATTAGTTTCACTGGATTTCCCAATTTTCATTAGAAAATAAACATTTAGTCTCAGAAATGTGATGTGTGTCTTCCAACACTCTTTCCTATACTTGTGATGTAAATGTTTAGTTTTGGGTAAAATAAAAATTTCAACCTGCTTGTCAGGATGTCAACCAAAATCTCAAGGATTTGTTACAATTAGTCTTTTATATAATCTTCTTTTTTGTGTTTACCTATTAGAGGTGATATCACATGCTCATTACATATGAGTATATTTTGCCTGCCACTTTCATCGCTTAGCTTCTCTCCACTGCACCTTTAAGAACATTTGAACAGACACTTGTTACCTACCTGTAACCCAATTACTTTTCTCACCTTCCTTGGTTCTTGGCTAGACGTTTTGGATGATTGGATGGTGTGGCTCAGCAAGCTCACACTGACATATTTATTGTTGCAGTAGACACAGTGTGACTATCATAAATAGATGTGGGTAACTTGATAGGAAACACTCTTCTCTCCTAATGCTCTTCTCCTAGTTGTAAATGTTACCTCAACTCAAACATTCTCAAGTTTGAATGAAGACATTTTAAAGGAGAAGCTTGAACCCTTTTTGAAGCACCTCATTTATTCTTATCATAGCATTGCTTACGATATCATAGCAACAAAGTATTGTAATAATAAAATTTATTTAAAAAAAAAAACATATTTAGATGGTAAATCTTAAAAAAAAACAAAAAACATGCTTTGTAAGTTAAAAAAAAAACAACTTCAAAGTCACAGTTATTGTACTTGATAGTCCTTAATTTTCTGTTAATATTTTTTTAAAACATTTGTACAATTTATAATTCTAGCTAATATAGCTTAGGCTTGGGAAACAGAATTATTGCTCTTGTCTGATAACAAACATATGTAAGAGTGTACTTAAATACAAGCGGCTTCTGGTGCTAACCTGTTTAACATTACTAGATTGAAACTAATTAGTTTCACACACACACACTTTTACATTTTTGTTTTTACATCTCCAACTTGATGCAGACTTTGCTTGAAGTAGAAAGGGTAGGAATGTAGAGTGGTGGTCTTAACTTTCTCCTCAATCCACTTTCTTTTTTATTTTTTTTTCTCTCCTCACAAAAGAAAACATGGAACAAAACATTCTAGTTATGTTTAGATATTTGGTTACTGCGGTGAGTAATTGTAGAGTTGTGGTACTTGGCAACATCTGGGTTTACAAGTGGGTTGTATTATTTGCTTATAAATATGAGCTGGTTTTAGTGTTTCAAGCATTACTACTACACTTTGTTGTCAATCAGACTTTATTAATATGTCTTGTCAGCTGTCGAAGACTTCATTCAGCCTTTAGTATTAGAAATGTTTTTTTGTGTGTGTGGTTTGCTCTTCTTTTGTAATGTTGTGTGATATTTTTTTAATTCTGTGTGTAGCTTTTCTTTTGATTTAATCTTCCAGTGATGGAGCCTGGTTAGTGATTACATTGTCTTTTTGTAATTTCAGATGAATGAAGGTCGCAAAACTCAAATTGTGTTATTGGATGAGAGACGATTGGACATTATTATTCAGGTATGTTATTAATGTCTAGAAAGTTCTCTAAGATGTGTACAATAAATAAAGCTTATAATTAAAATAATATTATTAAGTTTTATTACCCAAAGAAAATTTGTTTTGCAGTTGTTTGTGCACTTTAACCCAATAGCTCCTACAACAGTATGGTGTCTTGTTTAGATTACAGTCCTACTTCAATCAACTTGCATTGTTACGCTGACAACAGTTTAAAAAACTTTCCTATAAGAAGAGAGCATCATGTCTCATTTAGAATGAGAGTGTGGTGACTCTTTTTTAAGTGAGGAGCGGATGTTTATCGCTTTTAAAAATTATTTTCTTATATTGAATTTTTCAAACAAACAGACTTGTAGCCCCAGCATATAATTGCTGATCTGAGAAAAGTAGTATTTTAAAATCTTTTTTTATATTCCAAAGGTATTAAAAGTATATATTTTTAAAAAACTAGACATATCCTTTTTTTTTTTTTTTTAAGTTATTTATTTATTAGAATTAGATCTTAAATATCAATATTTTTTCAAATGTTTATTTTAAGAATTTTTTGGATTCAGAGTTACTCCCTCATTGCTTCGGGTATGTTAATGATTTTTCAAACTGGAAATAGAAGCTATTGGGTTAAACAACTTGACAATTCTCAAAAAGTATACAAAGACATGTACATTCATTCAACAAACACAAATATTTTTTAAAAAAGTTAGTTTTTGTTTAAGAGTGTTTCTGTCAATGGAATAAAAAGAGTTTTGTGTTCATTTTGTTTGAAGACCTTAAAACTAAAAATTTTGTTGATTCAATTATAATCTATTCTATTGAAATACAATGATTTTATACCCCAGTTGAACATGTCTCAGCTTTCTTGATAGACTGTAGGTTAATATTTGTAATGTTGGTTTGATATAATAAGCCTTAGAAGCAAAGTATATAGTGCTCCCTTGACTTTTGTGGGTTGACTTTCTCGGAAGGGCTATACGGTGAGTTTTCAAAAAATATTAATGGAAAAAGTATTTAACTCACAAAATACACCCCCCCCCCCCCCAATATTACAAATATTAATTGTAACACTAAAATGTTCTATCTATGGCAGACTATAGTAACAGTATACTTACTGTATATATACCAATTCTTTTTTTTCTTTGTTACTGTAATATGACATGCAATACATTGCTGTATGGCACTTTTAAAAAGTACTGAATATTTAAGGAGTATTTTAAAAGAAACAGCTTATAAAGGTTATTAAGGGAAAGGGAAATTGTTATTTAGGGGCTTTAAAAGAAAGGAATGTCCTGTGATACTGTTCAAATCCAAAAATAGTGTATATATATGAAATTAAATAATACGTCTCCATGTAGAGGAAATTTGACTTTGTGGGCGGTCGTGGAATGTATCCCACACAAAAGTCATGGGAAAGGAACGTTGAATATAAAATGCCTGTCTATTAAAGTGGTGCTTGTCTAATTTTTCCTCCATTAATTATATTCTCATCCCACAAGCAAACCTCCCTCCACCCTGTCCCCCTTTTTTTTTTCTTCTCAGAACTCTTCTTTAGAGGAATTTTATTTGAGTACCTTTATTTGTCAGCAGAAAATTGCAATGGTTAGTGGGGATGTTCACTCTAAAAGTTAATCACAATTTTCTGATCTTTGATTACACTTTAATTTTTTTAAGATCTGGTTTAGGTTCTTAAAGCAATAAAACTTGGTAAGAAAGTAAAAGGAAGCTATATGAAGAAATGTGATGGTAATATAATGGAGTCTAAAGTAAAACGTAAGAAAATAAAAGAGGAAGATTGGAAGAGATTTTAAATAAATAGACAAAATAAACAATGTCAAGGGGGCCATATGGATAGATCACTCTTGACAACTAATGTGCTTTGTGCTTCAATTGAACTAGCTTAGCTTTTATTTAGTGCTGAAAAGTGCACACAAATTATTCTGTACACTTTGCTTGTCAATACTTTTAATCTCTGTATACATCAAAAAGCTTGCTATTTATGCATTTGCTTCCATGTATGAACATCTCCAAGGGATTGTCATAATCTTGGCAGTAGTTACTCATAATTAATCTGGCATTAAAATGAAGAATTAGGCTACAATCTGCTGTATTGGCCACCTGATTTTGGAAGATGCAATAGAAAAGTGTAACAAAATAATTTCTGAAGCAGTAGTGACATGCCATTGTCTAGTTTTTCTCTGTGCCTCATAGCAGATTTTCTAAATGTCAATGACAACAGGGACATTACTGGTTAAATCATTGAAGTATTACAAAAGCCAGGCAATGGTGAATTAGAGCATCATTTTAGTTACAACCACTGGCAATTTGTGTCTGTTTCAATACTGAGCAGATCCTAAGAAAGTGATTAGTGATTTGAATAATTACTTGGTCTAAGTCAGAATCAAACTGCAAGCTTCACAAGTCATCTACTTTAGATGAAACAGACTCATGTAGTCTTTTCTTTTACTTGTCATCTACTATAGCTTAGATAACTCTGGTTATCTCCAATTGTCTTATCTGCCATTAGTCATCTAGTGTAGCCTCCACAAGCTATGGTTCTCTCACCTGCTCACTAAATTTGAGAATGAGAACAACCAAGCAATGGCTTTAACTGTTAGTTCCTAAAATAAACTAGTGTAAAAATAATTTTGTGATAAATTTTGAAAGAAAAATGTAGCCATATCTTGACTTCACAATTTGTTTAGTTTTCAATTTTATTATTTTATTTTAACCAGGCTTTTCTCAGAATTGTTGTTACTTTGGCAGTAATAAGATCAAGTGTCTTTATTATTTTATTTGGTAGATATCATGAAATTAATACAAACTTTGGGGAAGGGGAGAGACTTGGTTGTCAAACATTTGTTGACTGACAACCTTTAGAGTATACACTTTGATATTTGTACATTTGTTCTGAGAAACATACTATTGTGGCTCCCAAAAGTTCCAATGCGGGTCATGATATTCAGGTGTCTGTGAAGCTTGTCAAATCTAGGCCTACATTTATGAGCAAACATTTCCTGTTGCTCTACGGCAAGTAATATTTTCTTAAGGGGGGAAAAACAAATTGTGCTCCAGACAATGTGCTTACAAGCATTTTTTTTTCCTCAAAGTTTCATAGTAAAACAAAATCCTCATACATTGGATATTTCAAAACAACAAAAAAAAAGAAAAAAACACAACAAAACCCTGCAAAAACTTACAGCACTACACAACTATGTAACTTTAATTAGAAGGTTAACCATAATAACCTAACTCAAATTAATTTTCAAATCTCTGAAAAGTTATTTTAAATAATTCATGAAAATTGTTTTTGTTATTAACCTGCCAAAATATTGAGTAATTAACATTTACTGCAAAAATTGTAAACTCCCAAATGCTACTTAATATTTTGAAAAATTGAAATTAAAACAATCATTCCAACAACCATTTAAATATAGATCTAAAATAAGCTATAACATTGAAAAAGTAAAAATTTATTACTTCCTAAGATTAGATTCTAAATTAGAGTCTAAATTGGCCCCCACTCTAAAATCTAAATCTTGTAATATGTAGAAAATATTTGTCGCAAATGTTTCCACAAATTGGTCTACTCTATGTTAGATAGCATGAACATGAACATTTTTTTTTATTGTAAATATATATATGTCATTAAACATACATGAAGACAATGTCCTTTATTATTGCTTTATTTAATTTTTATTATTATTGTTTTTACTTTTCAAATGATGCCTTAAGCAATCTTAAGTAAAATTCATAAAGTCTTATATAATGGCACATAATTTTTATAAAAAGAAAATTTAATACTATAATGACATTGGTAGACAATAACATTCATAGTTCCATGCACTAGAACAAACAAATGCATTAAGAGCTTTTGAATTCCAAAAAGGTTGGTGATTTTAAAAATGTAATTTCATGTAACAATCTGTTCTGTGCTACAGCAGTGTTTGGTAAAGTTTTCTTTCTTTTTAGTCATTTTTTTTTAAAACAGTGACTTTGTTGTGAATACAACTTTGTCCTTAGTTTTTCTATTGGCAAAGTCTCCAAAAATTATTATGACCAAGTAAATAAGAAATTGAAGTGCTTGGCATTGCTAGTAGACTTGAGTTTAAACTGTTACAAGGTCTGAGTGTTTATTATAATGATCATCCTTACTATCTTAATGCTGATATCTAGTAGGGCTAAAAGTAATCTCACTGACTGCAGTTAAATACAGTGATGCCCCTGAGGATGTCATTTTAAGACTCGACAATTACTTAGTCACCTTATCTTGTTCCTTGTTTAGACTGATTGAAATTATTTGTTTGAATTTTTCTTTTAATTTTTTAAAATCTTAAGTAGGAAAGCTATAATAATTTCTACGGATGATGCTTCGATTTTAAATACAGCTGTAATTACACATTTTCTCAATATATCCACAGCCTAAATTATATTCAAATGATCTTCTCGATTTGGTGGCTTCACATTTTAAGTTAAAAGAAAAACATTATTTTGGATTAGGATTTTTTGATGACACGTAAGTAAAATATTTTAATAAGTTAAAAAAACTTTTTTTCTAAATAAAGAAAAAAAATTTGCAAATAATATGCTGACTTAAAAAAAATGTTCTGTACATTTGTAGACATTGATGGTTTTTATTGTGATTGTTATGTTTCCTTCAGAAAAACATCTTTATATTTTTAAAAGCTATTCCTATGATTTACAGACAATTTACAGAATATTTATGTATTACAGATTGATTTATTGTTATATACCTATTACTTTATAAAATCCTTTGACAGTAAATATTATAAATTAAAAAGAAATAATTCTTAATGTTCTTTTAATTATTTTGTCTTTGAAAGTTGAATTTATTTAAAATAAACATATATTATTTTTTATATCCTATTAATTTCATGTGTTACATAGAGTTGTTGATTTTATATTTATTTTTAGATAATTTTTTTTAAAAACCAATATGTGTCATCTAAAAATCCCAACATGCTCTTCTATGTTAATCAAAGAAATCCTTACATGGATTAAGTTTCTCTTCCAAGCATGTCATACGAGTGAAGTCATAAGTAGGTCAGATTACTTAATTAGGAAATCACTTGTTGACCTAGAGGCAGCTGAAAGCTTGTCAGTAATGTGTAGAAAAACAACTACTTGTACTTTACTTATTTAACTTTTCTTGAGTGAAAAAAAACCCCAAAACCTTGAAGATATTAAGATATGATGAGATGAGGTTATTTGATGGATGATTAATAATGTACGGAAACAATGGACAGTATCAGATAATACAATATTCTCTATACATCTAGTCTGTCTTCAAGACATGAAAATAACTATTTTATAATGAAACACAAATATTAGAACTAAATATATTAATAGTACACACACATTTTTGGGGGCATTGTTTATAGCACAATTTTCACCTCAATCATGAAAAATCCTAACTTTTATTTGTTCATAAAAGGATACCATAGACTTGTATTTCTCATTTCTTGTTTTTGTACCATCTTTGAGCAGACCTTATCATTTCCAAGCATCCTTTTATTCCAACAACATTAATCTTTAAAGCAGTTGCTCATCATAGTCTGAATAGTCTTAGATTAAGACATGTACCCCATTTACCCTAATTCAAGGAACACTGGTATAGATGAAATGGGTAGTTGCTTTTTATTATTGTTAAAACATAAGTTTTTATGACTTGACACTTTATGCTAACAAAATTTTATGCCTTAATTCAAGTTAAACTTTTTTTTTTTAGAAACAATTTTAACTGGCTTCAAGGTGACAGGAGAGTGTTAGATCATGAATTCCCAAAGAAGACAGGGCTTTTAATTTTACATTTTTCTATCAGGTTGGTTGAACTTGATGTTTTAACATGTAAGCCAAGCGCAGTATTATTTTAGATCTTTTTTTTTAGGAAAGGTGAAGCTAAGGTCAAATGTCAACATATTAAATAGGTAATGTGAGAGGCTGTCATCGTTTTTCTCTGATGGTGGAGGGAGTCACAAACATCCAATTTATCTAGGTATTTTTTTAGTGCATTTTAAATTCAAAATGTTTAACCCCTTATAGCCTGATATCATGGGTCAGCGAAACAATGAGCAACCACTTATACTGTTGTTTTTTTATGTGATGTGCGCACTGAGAGTGAGGTGTTTCAAAATACTTATGGGCTGATTATCAGACTCTATCACACTTGATATTTTCTGCTCCCCTAAAATATAGTATTAATTTTCCTTTTTTTAGAACTTGAGTTTTATTTACTTGACTCTGAATTATTTATAATGTTTTCATTGATAACTCTGCTATCATTAAATGTTATTATAGTTATTACCTTTACATCATCTGCCCTATAGACCACAAGGTCTGAAAGGGTCACTTTTCTCTTACTGCTATAGTTATTTAGAAGAAATATCACCAATAGGACAGTCAAATAATACACACGGTCCATAACTAATATAATTAATTTAACTCACATTTTTAAAAAGTAACAACTCCTCAGTGTATGTTAATTTGTCATATACACATTGTTACAGGAGAGGACACATTTTTTTTTTTTTTTTTCAGGTCTTATGTTGAAACAATTGGTTTATTAAGAGACTCACAAACTGTAGAACTTTTTTATCTTAATGCCAGACTTGGTGTTTTTAGAGTAAGTATGATAATCTGTTGAACAGTTAAATTTTATTTGATCTCGTTAATCTTCAAGGTTATTAATATTTGTATTTATTTCATTTTGTTGATTGCTGTTTGAGGGGGCTCTTACATTATCCAGTAAATAGTTGTTTAACTTTCTGTTAATATATTATGCTTTCTAAATGTTTAGTCTTATCTGATTATCTGTCTTATTCATTGTCTTCTTGTCAGGGTCAAATAGAATGTGAGGCAGAGATTATTTTTGAGTTGGCAGCACATGTTCTCCAAGCAACTTGCGGAGATTTTGTTAGGTAGGAAAGATTTTCACTTCTTTATTAGGACTTTATTTGTTATAATCAGACATTGTTTCTCATCCCATGGGGTCTCATTCCATGATGGCTCAAAGTTGTTTATTTTTAACATACTGGGATCAGGTTCCATTTGGCAACGTGTATTTATGTCTAAAATGTAACTCCATTGAAATAAAAATTGTAATACAGAAACCAAAACCTGAAACTATTGATCTGAGGTGGCGTAGAGTCATGACATAATTTCCCCTTCTACTTGAAAATACCAAGAAATGAAGTTTTAATTTTAATGACATGAAACAAGAAAAAAAAAAGTATAAAAATGTTTAATTTAAATCTGTGGCGACATTTCTTCATATCTTGAATGCAGGAATAAATAAATGTTAAACATAATTGAGTTTGAAATGTAGATATGATTTGTTTATTGATATAGCTTATTTCTATAGGAGTTGATATTTGATAGAGTCATATTCTTGTATTAAAATTTCTTTAGTAATGAAGAAGCCAAAGAAGATTTAAAGAAACTTCCAGTCATTCCAACATGCACGCTTAAGAAACATCCATCCATTGCTTATTGGTGAGTGCAAGATAACATTTTGTTTTGTTTTTAAGTAATGAATGAAACAGTGAACTTGTGATTTTTTTTTTTCTCTCTTAACTCATTAAATACTAAAAACCTCATTGTTTTATTTTAAGAAAGGATGTTCAAGCTCTTCATAAACGGACTGGTTAAAAATTGTTAGAAAATGTTTACTCATGGCTTGAGTACATGATAAGAGGATGATATATTCATGCTGTCAATACTTTCTTTATGACAAAGAAATATAGTAGTTTAATTTAGAGTTGTTCATATTAAAAGACTTGCACTACATTTATTGAAAATAGATTTGACTGTTACAGATTAATAATAAAATCCTTTTTTTTTCTTCTTGTTTATGTAATATCAACTTGATTTGAAAAGAGTTTAACGAAGCTGATTAATGCCATTAAATTGTTAAAGATTGACTAAGCACAAGTATATTATCACTACACTCTGGCCCATCCTTTTTTTAACCTCACAACAGGCCACTTATGATTTTATTCCATAAGCTCTTCCTGGATAAAAGAGTATAATTTACAAACAGTGTCCTCCCTATTCTACCACACCCTAAGGGTGGAAGGTGGTGTTGACTAGGAAGCTTTATGGCTACCATAACATTCACTTACAGATGTCCCATGCATGTTTTTATAAGGACATGGTGCAGTTGTACACTGTCATATGAAGTCCACTTGAATTCAAGTGTTTAAGTGGAGATGGTCACAAATAAGATCTTGACACCTATTATGAGTCAAATGGCAATGGAATTGAAACTAGAACTTGATTCCATTCTTATTGTATTGATCATAATTATTTTTCTACTCACTTCCCTAATGACTTTTTTTTTTATACACATTAATGGTAAAAGTCGTTTATTTGTATCCTTTCAGTGAAGAAAGAGTGATTTTTTACTATGAGAAGCTGAGTGGTACCTCAAGAGGTTTAGCAATTGTCAAGTAGGTTTGCTTTTGAAAAATATATTTTTTTTGAAATATATTCTGTGAAGGAAAAAAAGAGAGAGAGAGAGGGCTGTAGCAATCCTATGGAAGACAATGTAAAATTGATCTCTTTTCATGGCCCAGCTCACCAGGGTGTCAGGTAGCCAGCACAACAGCACTTACTTTCCTCAACAAGTGTTGGGTAACCATTGAAGCCTGTTAGATCTTAGCATGCTCTGTAAATAGAGTATTAAATATCCCAGCCTTTATGAAACCTGATTGCCTCATTTCTCAAGCCTAGTGCTTTATCTTTTTGCTATCATAAGTTAATTAACAGAAACCAGTAAAATTGTCATAGTTCTTAAAGATTCGAGTAAAGTTTTTTCTTTCTCTGTGGCCAGTGGTGAGGTATGAATTGAATTTCATTTCTTAAGGTCCTTGGCCTCCAACATGCTGGAAAGTAGGAACAAGTTAAATTTCTGATAGGATATGCTGGTCACACTCACTCCCCCAGCACAATGCAGCCTACTAGATTAACCTGAGAAAGTAGGATTTTTTGAAAATTTTGTCTTGAAAAACGTGTACAATATTCATTGGTAGTTTTTGTCTGAGACACAAAATGGTTTCTCAGAATGCTCAAAATTACATCAACTCACCTTTCTTTCTTTTTGATTTCATGATCTGATGCTCGAAAGTGGGGTTAGCCTCAAGCCTATTCCCCATCATCTACAGCTTTTTTTTATAAGCAGTAGTGGGCCAACTCCATGGAATCATTAGATCTAAAAACTTTCAAAACTAGCATCCTTCTAGAGAAGAGACTTGCACAGAATTTGTATTTAGGACAGATTAAATGTAAAACTGAATGAAAAGCACAAATAGACATGGGGTACACCTTTAACCTCCTTTCATGGCATGCAATACGGAGAAAACAATGGGTTTATTCTTACAATTGGTCAGTTTTAAGACCTAAAGACCCACATGGGGATAAGTTTATCTTTTTATCCTACGTTTATGTGTAGAGTTCTGGAAGGTGTCAACAAAATGTACACATAGTATAGAGTTGTATTTGAAGCCTGTTGTGATTTGGTTTGTTCTTTCAGTTATATGAACATCATTGAGAAACTGCCAACATATGGTATTCATTACTACAATGTAAAGGTAAGACAAACTTTGAATGCAAACTTATGATTGATTGATACAAACTGATATTTTTGTAGGTATTTTGAAAGATAAATTTCTTGTTTAGCTTCCAGAACATTTTGCATGTCTTTAATACAAAATTAGAAAAGGGTAAATTTCAAATTGTAAGTCCATAGACTGGTAAAATTGTCAAGTCCACTGCAATATTTATTTTTTTTTGTTTAAATTGTGTTTAGGATAAAAAAGATATACCTTGGTGGTTAGGGATCAGTCCTAAAGGTATAGCAGTGTATGACATAAATGACAAAACAACACCTAGGAAGGTGAGTTGTTTCATTTTTATGTATCATTTAGAGTCATCATGTAAAGCTTATCATTGGTCCAAATCCAGTTGAATTCCTTCACCTCTATTACATATTAGAAACTTAGAGTCAGCCACTATGGCTTCTCAACTAAAGATGCAATCTTTATATTACAATATTGCTTGTTTAGTTGTTTGAACCCATGCCAAGTATGGCACAGTTGCCTGGAGGAGAGGCCTTCAGTAGGTTTTTTCTCGGCCCCTATTTCAGTGACCTTAGCTGTACTGGAGTATGCCGCTAGAGATACTTGATTGACTTCATTAGGCCACCAAAATAGTTATGTTTTTGTCTGCCCCTATTTCAGTGACCTTAGCTGTACTGGAGTATGCCGCTAGAGATACTTGATTGACTTCATTAGGCCACCAATATAGTTATGTTTTTGTATGGCTCTATTTTTATAATTCTGTGTATCAGCTTAAAAGTCATCACTGATGGAGTCATTTCCTCTGATATACATTACAGTCAATGTACAACTTTTATTTCTGACAGCTATTTACATGGAAAAATTTAGAGAACTTGTACTACAGAGACAAGAAATTTTCTATAGAAGTTCATGGTCCCAAACGGTAAATACCCTACCATTTAATGTAGTAGTTATTTTTGAAAATATATTTGTGCTTTCTTATCATAGTATTAATCCTCAAAACATACTCAAGATGAAACACTCTTTTTTTTTTAATATATAACCAAATGTAACTGCCTGAAATAATTAAATTTTTGTGAATTATTTTATTTATTAAATTAATTTGATTAATTTGAAGACTTTAATATAATTTATATGAATTTTCTTAGGAAAAAAAAATTCATACAAATGAAACTATTCTAAACTATTGTTAAGCTCTGAGTTATAAAGCATGAAAAAAAAAAAGGGGGGGGGGTGAAGAGAGTTTAGTTGTGTATATTGTTATTTAGCTACATCTGTGTTAGTATCTAGCTGTATTTATCTCTAGCTTATAGTAGTACGTGTACAACTTTGTACACTTAGGTGTACTTGTCCATATTGTGGTACTTGTATACATATATGTATCTACCCCCCTATCATTTGTTTTTGTGGAGTCAAATAACATGGTATCTCTCCCTCTCCCATATATATTTATATTTTATAATACAAGACCACATATCATATTTCAGTGTAACAGTAATTTTACTTTGTACTAGAGAGTGATTACTATAAATTATTAAATCTCTTTATACACTCAACTTCCCAGAATACCACTTCAGTTTAGCCATCTTTTTATTGAAGAACTAATTAAACTTCGATCCTTAGAGTGATTGTGCTGTTACCAGCTGTAAATATTTGCAATATTTCAATAGACATATATAAACATTGAAGTAAGAAACTCTTAAGAAAAAACTAGTAAACCTACAAAACTTATTTCAGGGAAGCCAATGATAGTCAGTATGTATCACGAGATAGATTCTAGCACATTTCTCTTAACTTTGTGTTTTGTGTGTTGTGACCAACAAGTTGTTGCTGTATGTCTGACAAGCTCAATGTGTTGTTGTTTGGCTTCTCCTTGTACCACTGGTTGTGTCAATCTTTTGATAACGCACACATTGAATTGATTGTGTTATGAAAAACAAACCAACAGATTGCTTGCTGAATGTAACACTGGCACTACTCACACTTGTCTATGTTTAGGAGTTGTCTTTCCCATGGCCATCTTATATTAAGCATGACAATGTTACTGGATGGAAATAAATAGATGTTTATATATATATATTAGTGTTAGGATACTTTTGAATACTAAACATTTGATTAGGCTGTGTTGTCAAGTGTTACCACCAATTTTTTTTAATCAAAGCCAGCACCATTGATATAGATAACTGTCAAAATGTACAAATGTAGAAACTTGTGTTCTCTTGTTGGAAAGATTATTTATAATGTGATTAATTGCATTCATATAATACAAAAATTAAACTATTTCATTGGGAAGAATAGTTTAAAGTATCTCTAGTACTAAGCTATAGACTCCTGTTTGATTTATACACCAGTGATGCAAGCTGACCATGCAGAAATCCTTAAAAATATTATCCATCTACCTTAACTTTGACACACAACATTTTACTATTATGACCAGATTATACTATTACTTACTAACCTGCAAATTAGGCATTTCAATTTGATTCTTCATCTGAAAGAGTTGGTGTTTTTTTTTTAAATTATTGCTTTTGGGCAATTTTTTGTTTCTTTTTCTTTTTGGATTTTTTGTTTGTTTTGTTTTTGGTTCATTTCATTTTGGTTTCTTTTTATGCTTGAGCAACTAAAGCTAAACTATGGCGTCATGTTTGTTGTTTCTAAGTTGTCCTAGACCTCATTCTGATCTTTAGCTACACAGCCAGTTCATGGCATTACAAATCTTAAGTCATATATTCAGTTAGAACTGTTCTTGGTGTTATATACATGTACAGCAATAGGCAATCTCATCTTCTGTCTTAGATGATAGTATGCAATTATGGATACAGAAGAGAACATTAAAGGAAAAAAAAACAGCTAGTAGATATGCCAAAAGTATTCTACAGACCCAAAAAAAAAACTTCAGAATTATTTTTTTTTTAAGATACAAGTTTTTTTTTTTTTTTTTTTTTTACTTTGTTATAGTCTATAAAGTTAACCAATAAAATATGTCAGAGGAAATCTCCTTTTTGGGGAGGAGGGGCTAAACCTTAGTTGTTTTTTTTACCTAATTTTGTTATCCCCCTTGAAAAGTGTTGTCCTCAATTTTTGTCAGTCAGCTTTTCTAGTTTTCTAATCCTGAGAGTCTAATTGAGAAAAGGCAATGCTCCTATCTTTAGCTGTCAATGTGTGTAACTCTCCTCTAAATGTGTCCACTTTCTCTGTGTGTGTGTGTGTGCACCATGCTTCACCACTGACAATGATCCAGCACACTTCACTCACTTTCCAGCATTATACATACATTAAGCAGCTTCAACCCTTACGAAGATGCAGTTAGAGAGCCCGCAGAAAGTAAGGACGATTTGTCAACCGCTATAACGGACCCTACCACCCAGTGAGTAATGTTTTCATATAGGGTCTGGCTTCTTGGCCAGCCACACTCTCCTATAGAAACTGACCACCTCACAAGACCGTAGTTGTGTCTGGTCATTTTGCTACATCTCTGTAGACTTTCTGTAAAGATATAAAACATCTATAAGATTTTTTTCTATATTTTTTCTTCTTTTTTTTTCTATGTGGTAAAAGCCATCTTCATTGCAGCCCTTTATTATTTGACTTGTATTAATGCCTGTTTGGTGAATGCCTTTTTTTTTTTTTTTTTTTACACAGTGACTTGCATATTTTCTTAGTAACACTCAATATCTGAATGTTTGCATGTCAACTCATAAATTCTACATTCTGTTGTTTATATATAAGAAAAGAATATTTTTTTTATTTAATTACACTCTTTGAAAAGTTATTTTTATTAGCATTTTGATTTAAAAAAAAAAAGGAAATCTAGTTCAATCAATAACAATCTATTGAAAGAAAATTAATTTTTTCCTTAAATATTTGCATGAGTATTAAATTTTTAAAGATTGAAAATTAATTTAAAAAAATAAAACAGTTGTTTTGAGAGATTTAACAGAGCTCTAAGTTAATGAAGTCTTGAGTTTCTAATTCTAATGTCTTGACTGAACTTTCCCCTCTTTGTGTAGAGTCTCTGTCAGTAGAAGAACATTTGGTGCCAGTAATGTTGATGTCCATGCTTGGTTCACCACTACAGCACAGCTGACCAAATGTATCTGGAACATGGCTGTAGCGCAACATCAGTTTTATCTAGACAGGAAACAAAGCAAAGTAAGTTTTGAGCTTTTTTTTGGGGCTTTTTAAATTTCATTTTAATTTTTGTTACTTTTATTTCTTTTCTTGTCTAATAAATTACAGATGTTCCTTCAGAATAGGGTGTTATTGTAATCATGCATGTTAATTAGAGACAAGCTCTGTGAAATGTTTTCCTGATTCAGGCAACCTGTTCCTTGCTCAAATGGATCTGAGGAAGAAGCACTTGTACAAACATGTCTCAGCGTAATGAAATTAGAAATGTACCTTTATTTTTTGGTGGATTTTATTAGGTTTCATTTCTGTAATAGTAATTTATGGTTCAGTTTTCCATTATTTCAGCTAGTGTGTGAATTCAAAAATGAAATGATAACTTTATATTTAAATCCATGTAATCCTGTGTTTCAGGGTCAGATACCTGTTGTCAGGACTATGTCTGATATTGCAGCAGATCTGTGCTCAAGTAGCACCTCATTACCAGGGTCCACAGGGTCAGACCTGAGTAGAAGTCCAAGTTCTCACAGTCTGCCCAGCCTCTCCAACTCAAGATATGATTGTAAGTGACATCAGAGCATGGAAACAAATAGAGAATTAAAGTAGAATGAAATTACTTGAACTTAATTTTTTTTTTTGTTGTTTGCCTTTGAAAACACATTGACACCTGAAGTCTGGCAGGTTCAAAATTTAGAACTTTCATGAAATAGTTCGTACATTCATTTAACACTATCACAGTCAAATACATGGAATTGGAATATACTGAAGGTAGTTTATGTTCCATAATTTCATTGCCAAAGGAACAAAAGAATCTTTGTATCTGTTCCTGTAATCCTATTTGTGATGGTAAAAAGAATAAAATTGACATAAGATTTGGTGACCAACCTTTTTGGACTGGGGCCAATTGTTTGGACCAGGGGACCAAATAATTCTCCCACACACATGCTGCATCACTTTTAAAAAATCAAGGTTTGAAAGAACTGATGATCTGTGACTTCTTTATTCTTATGGGCAGAAGTTTCTTAGGATCAGATAAAATTGTCCTGGGCTGAATTATGGAATTTGAAATTCCCTATTTCAAACTTTCTTTAGGATGTTATTTTAAAAATGGAAATTGAAAACTGCTTTAAATTTGCTCTCTTGCTAAGGTAAAAAAAGCCATATTTTTATTTTAAATGAAACATATTAGTTTACCAAAAATGATTTATCTTTCTTTGATTGCAGTAAGTATAGAACAGTCAGACTCTATTAAGGCTGAGAGAGACATGTATCAGGCTCTGAAAGCTAGGAAAGAAGCCCTGGAAGATGCACTCAAAAAAAAGATGGAGGAGTTAAAGTTATTATGTATTCAAGAAGGGGTAATCTATCTCAGATCTTTTACACATATTTTTAGTTTGGTTCTAGAGCATTTCATTTGTTAATTTATAACATACAGACAGGATGGCTGCCTGGTCGTGCGGTTTGCTCGCTGGACTGTCGTTCAGATTTATCGATGGTCCCGGGTTCAAACCCTGCCCACTCCCATCCCCCGTCGTCCTGCGGGAGGTTTGGACTAGGAAGTAATTATCTTCAACTTTGAAGGAACATCCGAAACATGTAAAAGAAACAAAGAAACATATTATAGTAATGTGTACAAACACAGTACACATAAATTGGCATCGCTTGATCTTGACCATCCTATTTCTATTTCAGGAGCTGACTGGTGAGCTACCCAAAGAAACACCTTTGTCCTATGGTGAGGCTGTGCCTGTATTTAGAAGAAGAATTGGTACATCTTTCTCACTGTCTGCCAAAAATGTAGATGATGTGAATAATGTGAGCATTGTTTGTTCTCTGTTTCTGTAGAGTTAATATCAGAGGTTTTCTTTGAAAAGCCCTATACAAAATGTGTGTTAATAATGTGCTGTTATTAATAAATTGAGCTCTTTCTTTTTATTGAGGTCAGTGGTTAGTTACCATTCAATAATTATTATACCATTTAGCAATTCAGATTTGTTTTTTTAATTAAAGGATTATTTGCATCTCAACACCAAAGACAATTCAATAAATTCATTTACAAGTAATTTGTCTCATATTCATCCTTAATAAATAAAAAAATAACTGAAGCTAAATTACTTCCTTTGGTGCCTTCCATCATTTTTAGCGGCCCCCGAAAGGGGAAAAGACAATATTTTAGACCATTCAAAGTTCTGATGCAATGGCTACTTTTTTCTTTTCTGAAAGCAAAAAATCTAATTTTTTAAATCACTTATACTAGCATTTTTTTTCATAAAAATACACCACTTTTAGAACTATTAAACACTCAAACACTGGAGGCTTTTATTAGGGGAGTCTACCGTTTACCATATTTTTAACACATTTATTCACACGGTTGTAGATTTTTTGTCCAAAATTCTTTTTTTATTTTTTTATTGTCAAGTTATGTAAGTTATGTACTATATTTACACACAAACAAATGTTTACTATTTTTTAAAGAGAAAAAATCTATTTAGTATGCATTATAAGTTAGACATAATTGAAGACAATTAATAATGTTATAAACCGCATATTTTTCCACATTTTATCCTGATTTAATGGCAGTAACTATTAAAGTAACTAACTCTTGAGGCTCTTTATTAGAGGAGCTGATCATTTACCTTATTTTTAACACATTTATGCAAATGGTTGTAGATTTTTTGTCAACATTTTTTAAAAATATTTTTATTGTTAAGTTATGTTATACAAAGTGCTATATTTACACACAAACAATGTTTACTATTTTTTTAAAGAGAAAAAATATATTTAGTATGCATTATAAGTTAGACATAATTTAATACTATTAATAATGTTATAAACTGCATTTT
Organism: Biomphalaria glabrata; assembly: GCF_947242115.1. Taxonomy (NCBI): domain Eukaryota; kingdom Metazoa; phylum Mollusca; class Gastropoda; family Planorbidae; genus Biomphalaria; species Biomphalaria glabrata. Next base: position 10,640,057 of record NC_074714.1, read on the forward strand.
CTTTCCCCTTTAATTTTTTCTCTTTAAACAGAACTGTTTTTTTTTTTTTTTGAGGATTGAGCCTTTACAAAACAATTACATCAATTATAAGACTTCAGTTGGGCCAGGTTCACATCTTCACTTTCACCTATCCTTTGATCTGCTGGACCGCTGGGGCACCTGTCAACCTTCTTTCTCCATTCTTATTTCATTAGGATGTTCTTTCTGAAAATATTGAAGCCTACCTGGGTGGACCACTTCGGGGGCCGATTTAGAGTTTGTGTTTCCACACAAACTGTCTTTGTAACCTTGTTTTTTTTTAATCTATTAACCTTTCCTGTTCCCAATTTTGTGTAATTTAAATTCACCATCTTTAATTATATTAGTTTGAATTTTCTCTTGTCCTCAGCTTTCTAATGAACTTTCTAAGCTAGAACTAGAAGTGGAACTCCAAGGTAAAATAACATCTGCAGCCCAGCGATTGGCCAGTGATAAAACTGTCAGCAAGTATGTTCACAAACAAAGAAAACAGTCTTATTCAAAGGCCTTGGTGAAGGTACATATTTTTTGTTTTTTCATCTTCAAAGGGCTATTGTTTATACAAAAAAAAGATTATTACCAGTAACAATTAAACCATTACTATCACATTAATACACAGCACTTGGCATCTCTACAAAATAAATAAGTGAAGTTTCTGTGTGATGTTTCCAAATCAGTTATAAAAAGTGTTATAGATTAGGGAAATAAAGGACTTTTTGTCCATATCTTTTTTATTTTTGATGGCATCTTGGCTTAGTAGAGATAAAGTTAGAGAATTCATGTTGATTTGATGTTCATTTAGATTTTTTTAGAAATTTAAAATTAAAGTAGATCTTTGCCATTTACTAACTGTTGACAATCCTTTGGATTGAGTTCTTTATGCTGGTGTTGATTGATGACCACTCTAAGGCATTAGCAAATTTTTATTCGGGATCATGCCTGATGTCTCAATTATTTTCTACTTTATGATGAATTAATTCACTTTGCCTGTTTGTAAACATGTATAGCATTTTTTTTTTGATATTTAAATGTTACTTTTGGTATGGTGGAGTAGCGGTGGCTGAGCGGTAAAGCGCTTGGCTTCCAAACCGGGGACCGGGGTTCGAATCCTGGTGAAGACTGGGATTTTTAATTTTGGAATCTTCGGACACCTCTGAGTCCACCCAGCTCTAATGGGTACCTGACATTAGTTAGGGAAAAGTAAAGGCGGTTGGTCGTTGTGCTGGCCACATGACACCCTTGTTAACCGTAGGCCACAGAAACAGATGACCTATAGACCACAAGGTCTGAAAGGGGAACTTTACTACATTTGGTATGAAATTATGGTATTGTCTTTCTATTGTTAAAAAACTAATTATTGAGTTACTTGTTTTTGTTGTTTGAAAATGACTAATTACTTTTATAAGGATTAGATCCATTATACAGTTGTACAAGTTAAACAAAAGTTTTTCAAATCTGATTAACATTTTGGAATGGTCAATACTGTTGACATCTCATGGAGTGAATAGATTTCCTTTGTTGCATTCTGTTTGACATTTCAAAACTCTGTAGGCTATTGCAATATCTGTACAGTGACACATTCTATTGGGTGTTTAGCATTTGTTTCTTAACCATGAAAGGTTGATTTGATACTGGCTAACAATTTGTAATGCATTCTGATCAAGTCATATACTTGTGAAAAGATTTGACTTACATAGTAATGAACCAGTGAGGTAGGAACATGTATGAAGTCTTCTAGGTCTAAATGAACAGGAATGAGATCAAATTCACAGTATTTCTTCAGACTCTTTGCAATGATACAGTTTCAAGTAAAGTTCCCCTTTCAGACCTTGTGGTCGATAGGGCAGATGATGTAAAGGTCATCTGTTTCTGTGGCATACATTTTATGAGGGTGTCATGTGGCCAGCACAACTAGTTATGATTTTAAATAGAAATACTTTTTAAATAAACACAAAGCATTTATTCTAGAACTTGGAATTACTATAACAATAAACACTCTTCCTAGTTTTTTGTCTTTATATATGAGTGAAATTTGACATTTTTAAAGCCAATAATGTTAACTTTTTGAGGCTCCTAAATGATGCAGTGTTTTTGTTTAATTCTTGATGACCATATTATTCCTATTTCAGAAGTCATTCAAGAGTGTTAAGTAACCTTTACATTAGCCCCTTAACAAGTTGTGTTCATAAAGAAGAGTTTTATGTACTTTGTTTTGAAACAATTATTTCATAGGGCCAACGCAACCTACTTTCTGTCAATCAACAAAATATTCTTTCTCTTTCACTTGTTTTCAATGAAAGGCTTATACTTAAGTATTGACATCACAATGTTTATTTTGTGTCTAACATTTGACTACTATTGCTATGTTTACTTTCAGTTAAAAGAAATGGAGAAGAAACTGTCAGAGATGCACAAGCAAGTTGGAAAAAGTTCAGGAAGTAGCCACCACCATCATAACAGGGGCCGGCCCAGCGACGGTATGTACTATGTGAATGATGCTCAGACTTACAGTGACTTTGATCCTGACCGCATTAGCAGTGGTGCCAGCGACATGCCAAGAAGTAGAGGATACTTTTTTCTGGCCAGGCAGAGGTTTCGAAACAGCAGTGTCGCCTCCAGCTTGAGCTCTTTAGGTTCTCGCCCTAGCAGGCATTTCAGCTCAGGTTCTCTGTCGCTCGGCTCAGATGTCAACTCTCTCTGCTCTGAGTCACAGTCTGTCAGTTCGGAAGACACTGCCAGTTGCATCTCATTTAGTACAGAGGACACTGTTAGTTGTGTTGCATCCTCAGAAGAGTCCCCTCATATTGACACTTCTGTCAGTATTACTGATGAATATTCTATATTGAGAGGCAGACCTAGAAAGCATTATGTAATTACCCGTAGTAGTGAGCAGAGAGGTTTCTCTGAAGATATGGATGTCAGTCAACAGTCTAGCTTTAAAAGCAATGGTTTGAACCTGGCCATAATTGATGATTTAGATGATTTTGGCTCAGAGGCCAGCCGTGGTTTTATGGCAGATCAAACACGTGAGCCTTGCTCCACTAAAGTCTTACCACGTCAGCAAAGTTTGATCATCAGCAAAAGCTTACGAAAAACTGTCCTTGTCAGGCAGTCCAAAGTAGACATAATAGAAAATGCTTGCAAACTATTTGAAAGTATTTATTTCAACTCTGAATCTGTTAATGACATTTAGATGTGACCTAGTTGTCTCATTCAGATATCTCTTATTTATTTATAAAGATACACCAAGCAATGACCAAAGAAAACCTTTTTTAACTAGTTTGTATAAGTTGTTGAAACATTATAGCACAATATTCAATGTAGCAAAGGCAGCAAGAACTATCAAAGAATCACTAAAAAATATTTTCTGACCTATTTCTTAACTATTCATTTTTACTTGTTCAAATTTTTTCTTGGACCAAAAAAGTGACTTAAAAAATGCTGCACAAAATCTTTTTGTCTCATTGATTTTTAACTAGAGTGTATATATTTGGAAAGAATATTTTGTTCAAGATTTTCCTCAAGCCATCTTGAAAGTGACTAGTTTATTGTAGCTCTGTTTAATCTTGGAGAACTAGAAATCATTGTTCACCTCATTGAATCTCAGAACAATCTGAAAAGAAAAAAAAAGAACATTTAGCAGCATATATCTTTGGCTGTGTTTTATTTTCCCTTCCCTCTGTAAGGGATCTCAATATAGTACTAGCATGTTTGAGTCACTTACTACTAAGACAGAAAATCTGTACATACAAGACAATGAGAGACTATTGTACATGTGTATCAGTTGCTCAAAGATATGGTGCTGGATTGTAAGGTGCTTTCTATTTATTTGACTCAATGACTCTTTGCTTCAAACCATTAGTTCTCATGTGCTTAGTTTACTGTAAATATGCAGGTTTTTGTTTCATGTTATTTTTATTTCTGCATGAAGCTTATTTGTCTGTGTGTGCCTTTTTTTTTTTTTTTTTTTTTTTTTACAGGGTTTTGTTTTGGAGGGGTTGGGGGGAAGTAGTAGAGATAATGGAAAATGAACTGGGAAGCTTAGAAACAAATTTAATCTTTGCTTTATTCAAAGTAGAAATTTAGTCATTAATGATGCTCCTGTTTTGAATTAGATTATTCTTCATTGTGCCATGATTTATCAGTGAATGTTATAATGTGGGCTGACTTGTTTTATTACCAGAAGCAACTACTTCATAGTCCATCATATGGACTGTCTCCCCCCCTCCCCCCTCCCCACACCTCAACTTTGTTACTGTTATGAGTGTGTTGCATGGAGTATTATACATAGACCAATAGTGTCTTAGCTTTGACCATTAATTGTTGCATTATTTATCTGTGATAATTCTGATGAAAACATCAGTTTTGTACTTTACATATGTCTTGACAAGTAACTGCCAAAAATCTCTTTTATACAGGTTCCAATTTCATTTTTACTATTAGTTGTTTTTTTTTTAATTTTGTATTTCAAAAGGGCAACATTTAGCATCACTGGGTGTGGCATACACTTTGTTTGACTATTTTGATGTGCTTATATTGTTTTCTTAATGAAGGCTTTAAAAAAAGTAATTTAAAAAAGGCCCTTTATTTAAAAAGCAAAACAAAACAAAAATCTATTATTTTGTAGCAATTTAATATTATGTAATGTTTTAAAACATTTAACACTAGGTCTAAAATCATGAAAAGTGTGACTTTGTTTGAAATCAGAAAAACTACATTATATACATTCCCTTGCCTTTTTTTATAACAAACATTTGACCATTTTTGTATACTTTTAACTGACACATATCTATGCTGTTCTTTAATGACTTGATTATCAATATAATAAACATACTTATTATTATTATCAACATTTTATAATTTATATATAATATTGTACCTATTAATCCCCTTCTTTTGTTTATGTTTGAATCCCAATAATCTATGTATATAGGCCTATATCCATGTTTATGTAAATATCCTTTTGAGTGAGTCAGTTGGAACACAAAACTGAACTCTAAATGCTAGTTTTCAAGTGTTGACACAGCACTATACAAATTATGTTTAAATCAACAATAGAGTGCCAGTATAAATCATAAATAATAGTTATGACATTAATTAGAACATGAACTATTCTAGACTGCATTGCTAATTCTAGTATTGTCTTTAATTTTCTACCTTGGAATAAGGGCTAGTTTTTGTTTAGTCTTTAATGCTAATGTAGTAATGTTATGTCTGCACTGGATGTGGCAAAATATGTAGGTTGCAGCTGGGGCTGCATGGCTATGGGACATGCTGCATTCCTCTTTAATCTTTGGACTCAAGTTTAGTAATGTCTTTAGGTTTTCTAGACTTGCACAAGTGCTGGATCAAGTACTGTCACTAATTTTCTAAACCAGCATAAGTGTTAATTCTAGTATTGTCTTCAGTGCTAGTTTTAATATAGCCTTTATTGCTAATTCTATTATTGTCCTTAGCTTATTTAAACTAGTAGAAATGCTAGTTCTAGTATTATCTTAAGTTATCTACTGGTAGAAGTGCTAGTTCTAGTATTGTCCTTAGCTATCTACTGGCAGAGGTGCTAGTTCTAGTATTGTCCTTAGCTATCTACTGGCAGAGGTGCTAGTTCTAGTATTGTCCTTAGCTATCTACTGACAGAGGTGCTAGTTCTAGTATTGTCCTTAGCTATCTACTGGCAGAGGTGCTAGTTCTAGTATTGTCCTTAGCTATCTACTGGCAGAGGTGCTAGTTCTTGTATTGTCCTTAGCTATCTACTGGCAGAGGTGCTAGTTCTAGTATTGTTTTTAAGTGCTAATTCTAGTATCGCCTTTAGCGCAATTGTCTTTAGTGCTAGTTTGAGTATTGTCTTTAGTTTTCTAATCTGGCATATGTGCTGGTTCTGGTATTGCCTTTACTAAGTTTCTAAACTGACACATGTCCTTCTTCTAGTATTGTCTTGTTTTCTAAACTGGTAAAATCTCTAGTTGTTTTTTCTTTAGGGCTACTTCTAGTATTGTCTTTAGCTTTCTTAACTGATATGTCTATGGACTTGATCTCTGTGAAAAAAATGTTTAAGATATTTGGAAAGTTTAACTGCATAGCTATAGCTACGGTGCATTACTTTAAAAACATCAAAATTTGCTTATGCTAGTTAATGCCCTCCTACCCTTTTTTTCTCCTTTTTATAATATTTATAATGAATTACTTTCAGAGCAGCATCGAACTTTCAAAATCTAAAATAATAAAATTACAAAAGAATTGTGTTTCATTGTGCATCAAGTTTTTTTTGTTTATTAGATATAGTACTATTAAGTTTGCCTTCCTTCCTGTGCATGTTTCTAGACCATGTGTTAAATTAACACTTTTTTTTTTTTTAAATTTGTAAACCTTAGTATCACTGTAGTATCACTGTAGCCTACCTGTAGACATATTTTGCTCTCTTTCTTCTCTTGCATTGGTTGTATTTATTGTGTTCATTGTAAAGAAACTGTACATTTCAATTACTATTGACATTTTTTTTCCCTTTCCACACTTTTAATAAGTCTCAATTAACAAAAACTGAATAGGTGACAAAACAGTGTGTATAATAGATTACTATTTAATGCATTTATTAAAGAAAATATACTTGTCTTACTGGTTAGTACTTTTTAAAAATTAAAACCTTTAACAAAATTATGAAATTATGGGAAAAGTAGCTAACAAAATATTTTACTAGGTTGAGATTCTTTTTAGATACATGGAAGGTAAAATAGCATTGTCATTCACATCAATAGTTAACTCACAAACTTGTGATGACACAATGTTTCACTCTAATACAGACCATTGTTTTACATAGATTTGCCAATGAGTTTTTTATCCATCTTACAGATGCCAGTTGATAATTATAACATTGCATTGAAGCTTTTTGTGTTGTTACTGAATGTGGATGTATAATTAATTAAATGTATTTTGATAATTTTGATTTGAGTTTTTGTTTTTTTATTTAGTTGTGTCTATATAAGTGTGCTTTTAGAAAAAATGTTTAAACCAGAATGTGTACTTGCTCTAATTTGTTTTTTTTTTTTTACATCAGAAGAAAATTCACAATGAGAAACTATAATAAATGATTAAATACCAAAGTAACTCAAATAATTATTTATGAAGTATTGTTAAATAAAAAAATATACTTATAGATTCTTTGAAGTTTCCCAGATATCCTAAGGACTGAGTGACTTATTGAACTATAAGTAAACCAATTCTCAACATTCCATACCATTCTAAAAACTGAGAGCAAAAGATGTCTACATGAAATATATTTATTCTAATAAAGATATTAACATAAAATACATGTATATTAACAAACACAATAAACATGAATTTACTAATTCCAATAAAAAAAATGTATGCTAATATGAGCACATATTTGGAGAGAATGTATACCAACTTAAAGTGATTGAACGCACCAATGTAATTAGATGTGAACATTTGAGATTCCCTCAAGAGCACAGTAATAATGCTGTTAAATCTTTGAGTTAATGGAGGTGTTATACCATTGCAGCATACTCAGCATTCATCCACATCACCAAAGGGAGAAAACATGTCATCAATATATTTTGATCTAAAGGAATGTCATTCTTGATAACAGGTTTTATATATTGGTATTTTACCTTTCACTGAACTGGGTTTAATTGAGTATTTCTCTCTTTCTCTTCCTTACAGAACATGAAGGAACTCCTGCTAATAAATTGACATCTAAGGTAATCATTGAATCAGTTTTTCACTATTTTCAGAAACTAAGCATCTAAAATTTCTGTTTACAGAGACAAACATAGCATGGATATAATGTTTTTTCATGAAAGGTAGCATATAACACTCGATAGATCACAATGAACAGAAAAAATATAATGTTTGTAAATTGGTTGGCTTAATCAGCATAAATTAACTTGTATCATCCTGCTGCAGAAAAACTGACACTTGTTACTTTGTTCATAATATTAGTTCATGAAAAGTTTCATGATGATATATGCAACAATTGTTTCCCCTAGGACATGAGCCACCAAGAAGTACAGGATGAAACAGCAAATAAAACTATCATTAGTCCAAGCCACAGCAGGTTGGAGTGTGTTTTTACATTTGTATTTCTTTAATATACAAAAAGATAGTTTACTGTTATGTGAACATCAGAAATACTTTAAGTTACAAAGGTTATATTTCAAATAAAATTAGCTAGATAGACACTGTCTATGACAAAAGATAACATTAGTTATATAGAAATATATATATTTGATACAAAATTAATATAGTGATTTTTTTAAATCATCTATTATAAATGAACACTTTTTTTCTTTTACTGACTTTTTTTTTCTTTAAAAGAATAATGATAATTGTATAATTCATATTTTCTGATCTCTTCAGTCCACAGTTGTATTCTAACCAAGGGACATCACAGAGACAGCAACATTTTATTGGGCTCAGTGGCCGAGGCACTAAATCTGTACAGTCCAGTGATCCTAGCATGTCGTCCCACCTGACACCTCATTCCAGACAAGATACTAGCTATGAGAGTGGCTTTAGCTCAGCAAACAATATGTACAATGTCTCCTCCCAGAGAACTTCTCATTATGAAAGTGCTGACCAGCTCAAGTCGCCTGCAACCTCGGAACCTGGTCATATCTATTCCTCATTGTCCAGTAATGACAGTGCTCTGGGTCTAAGTAAACATGGCTCTGGTGATGAGCCCTTTCTGCGGGCTGCACCCAATTCTTCTGGGAGCTACTTGCATTATGGTAGTCTAGACAGGAAGAGGCAAAATTATCGGCAAGACGCTCTTCGGGATTTGTCTCCAGTAGGCTACAGGTCACACAACAAAGGGTATGCTGGTCACCGAATGAATTCACCGGAAACAGGGGGCTACAAAGATCCACAGAGCCCATCGCACATTGTTGATGACCATGCTCCGACTGTGAGGCATGCCTGGGACCAGAATGCCTCCTACAAAGAAGATGCACATCTTAAGCCTGGTTTGAACAACTACAATCCTATACATGTCTATAGTCCTCGTATGTATGAAGGGGCCTTAGGAAGGCCATATCATGATGTAGATGTGACTCATGTGCACTCAAAGGAAGCACATGAGCATGGGCTGGTTGGGGCACACCACACAATGTCGCAGCCAGTGTTTCATAGGACTGAGCGTAGTCTTTCCCCTGCGAAGCACCAGGAAGTCTTGTACCATCGACCTCACCCACCTTCTGGGTTTGAATCTCAGCATGGGGTAGGCTCATTCCAGACAGTGCCAGAAGGATACGTACCCATACAGCATGTTGATAAGCATTTCTCTAGTCACCATAGTGACACACATTTGTCTGGACATAGCCATGGAACAGACACACATATACCTATACAATTTTCATCTGGACACATCCGTGGAACAGAGACACACATCCCCATTCAACATTCCCCCGGTCATCTCCATGGTAATGAGACACATATACCCATACAACATTCAACAGGGAACATGTATGGGACGCAAGCACACATTCAACAACATCCATCAGGACTGGTGCATGGAAAAGAGACAAACATCCCAATACAACATTCACCCAGTCCTATTCCTATCCCACAAAATGAAACACGTATCCCTGGCCATTTACCATTACAGCACAGTGAGGGGCACTCGTCAGGGTCTCAGTATTCTCATGTAGGGTCTCCTTCTTCACCACGTAGTCCAGCAAGCTATGCCAGCAGTACTCTTGTGACAGTCACTCAATTGCAACCTCACAGAGAGCTCACAAAGCCCTATGAAATCTCAGATTTTTATCGCTACAGTGAGAAATTAAGGCGGCAAAGAATTATAGATCAGTACCAGCGTCAGTTAATGGGAGTGGACAGAATGTCAAGGTCATCATCACCCCTTTCAGTTGACTCGGATGGCCACTCATCTCATTCTGGGTCCAGCTCATCCAACCCTGTGTCACATTCTCCGAGTCATCACCAGTCGGTTCCCTTCTCTGGCAGAGGTCCTTTACACACATACATACGCTCTGCCTCTGCACCACTTCACTCTACCCTACAGCCTCCACTGCAGACCTTGCCTCCCCCACACCCTAATCACCCGGAGGGGCAAATCACATCCTCCGCATCATCGTACAGTGTGAAGAGCCATGGGGCTAACATGAACTATGCAATGCAGTCCTCCGTCAAAGTCCACCAGGTCCACACAGCTGCCAAGCACTCGGTCTACCAACCCCCTCAGCCCATGACTTGCAACCCTGTCAGGAACCCACCGTACAAAAAAACATAATATTTACGTTGCGACGCACAGAGTTTGTTTTAAATTATTTTATTTTGTTTGCTAGAAACCAACCAACAGGGAAAGCATGTTACATTCTTAGTAGAAATAGACTCACCATAATGCCATTGTGTTGATACCATGAACTCACCTACATAATTGAATGTTTCATGTTAAAGGGTTCTTGTGCTATATATGTTTTGTTGTTTGTATGTACATATTGGAGACATTTTATTGACAAGTTTATTTAACATACATCTCTATGTGAAGAAATGGCTACTGCTTACCTTTTTTTTTCTTTGTTCTACATGTTGAAGTCGTCTAGAGAACAAATAGAAAATCATCACAGTCAGTTCACAATCACTCAACTCTGTTTAGAAGGGGGCGAGGCAGCAGTGTTAAACTAGTTTTAAAATTATTTTTTTTTTACTGATTTGTCTAATGTGATCACCCAAACTAAATCACGATCCAATGAAATATTTTCACAAATCTATTTCTTGACCATTAAGCTCAGGTATTTCTGTTTGGCATACTGAAATCTGTAATGCTATATTCCATCAATACTTAAACCAAAAGTATACAAAGTGATGAATGTAGTCAATGAACATCTAATCTTAATCAATTCCTAATAGAAAACAATTATTACATGATAGAATGTATAACCTATTGGAATGGAAATTCCACCTAGCCAAATTTATGTCCTTTTGTTTTAAATTCCATTAAAATTAGGGGAGGGGGGGGGGGGGGGTCTTTGTCCATCATTCCCTAAGTTACTATATTTATATTCCACCTGAAAAAAAAAGCAACAGCTTGACATTTAAAACTATTTTTATATATTTTTAAAAAAACCTATAAATTAGTAAAGCAGCATTTATTTGACATTAACTATTATATATATATATATACTTTTGAACCATCTTTAATAAATTAGTACAGTAGCATGTTATGAGACCCTATTTTACTCCATGGGTGGCCACTTAAAGAATCAAAGAATAAACTGTTTAAAGAAAAGAAAGACTATTAGATGGAAAGCTCCCATGACCATTGTTTCTCACATCAAGTAACAGTTCTTTCTCAAGAAGACTATATATGCCACATATATATTTATTTACCAGTACTTAACTTTATTTGCTTATCAATGACATCTATTAGTTTCTTGTAGGATTGACAATAAATAGTCAAGTATCGTAATTCTCATTTCAAAACAATAATAAAAGTAAGATTTTTCAGTGGTTTTGATCATTTACATATTTATTATCAATAATTATTACTAATAGTTTTCTATTGATATAGATTACTGATACTTTAATATAGAAAAAATTATCATTTTATTAAATAGCTAATGTTACTCACTTAGTATCATTCCTGGTTTCTGGAAACCTGCAAGAAATAACTTGGTCTGTTGTGACTGTGACAATATTGCCAAATAATTGATGGGATTTCTGTTTCTAGATGTATTCTATGTTACTACAATGTTACATTGGCCACATTATTGTACTTAATAACTTGCAGCATTTGTACACGCTTGTTCCTTTAGAATGTTATTGGCATCTTTAAGCTTAATAGACTAAATGTGGAATTACAGTGATAGATTCTAATTGTGGAATTTAAAGTTGATGGCTTTTGTAAATTCCTGCCTGTTCATTAAGGTGAAATAGTGTTAGCAACAGCAATTGGTCCCATTGCTTTAACTGTCTTTTGTGTAGCTATTGTTAGTGCTCATTCTAAGTTATTCAGAGTTCCAGAAACAAGACCAGTTTGAAGTAGGCTAAAGATATTGCCTAGATGTAAGGGGAAAAAAAAGTTAAAAGGGAGGGGATTTGATATGGTTTTCAATTTATTCCTAATACAGACCATCTTTCCTTGTATCCAAATTTAGAAGTTTTCAATTTCTTAAAATTGAATAGAATGTTTACCTCATTACATTACATTGATGATTACACATTTTAATGCCCTTATTTAAAAAAAAAAGACATTCAAGTCATGTACAATAGATTTTATTTAAAGTCAGTATCATTCCTTTGACCTTGATCACCAATATAATTCTGAACCACTGCTTTCAGAGTGCTATTTTTCATTTTCTATTGCAATCAAGAGTACTTAAGTACTCCTGGTCTAAAAATATTTACATTCAAATGGTTGTTATAATCAGTGACTAATTGCTCTTTAGTCTTGTGAGTTGGTTTGTGTATCACGTGTTGTCTAAGTAAGTGTAATCACAGCATAGTGTGTCAACATATACAATCACGAAACATTTTTTTTAGTTAGTGTCCTATTTACTTTGTTAAATAATAAGTAATAATAAACAAGTATCAATCTTTGTTCAAAATTTTAGAGGATAATTCATACTTATTGTCTAAGCTAGATAATCTTCTTAGAAAATCATTTAAAGCTTTATTAACAAATCTTGTGCACACACTAGATCTATGAATAAAAGTCTTGAGTCTAAAACATTTGAATGATGGCTTTTAGAGGCTACAATCCTCTATGAATGTCTGGGTTTCAGGCTTGCATTTAATGTATACCTGTATGTCAAGATCAAGTGAGATATTTGTTAGTTGTCAGGGAATAAAGAACTTGAGATACAATCGCTTTATCCAAGTAAATGGCACATTTTATTTTTACTTGTATTAGTTTGTCAAATTAATCACCATATCACATTGCTTGGCCTGCAGACTATCATTTTCTCAAGCCATAAGTATCTTGTTCTAGAGTTATTCTTCTTTACAAGGTGTACCTCATCACTGTGTGCTGTGAATAATGCTTCCCTTGAAGTAACCTAGTAGAGTGCAATATTAGCTCATTCATTCACTAGAGTGTTAAAACTGCTGTTTATTACCCAACAGGCTCATGGAGCCCAATACTGTGTCCTCAATGTGTTCAAGTCTTATTTTATTGAGAGAGAAAACAAGCTGACTACAAAACTCTTGCTGTGCTGGTGTTGAAAAGTGAACAAGTTTGTAATAGCTACATATTTTAACTATTTGTTGTTTGTTTTGTTTTCCTTTATTTGTGGCTGAATATTAACAAATTTAAATCCTACTTTTTAGTGCAATCAAGGTCTAAATGGCAAAAAAAATAAATGTTTTGTTTAAGTCTGGGACACTTCTAGAAGTGGACACATTTAAAAAAAAATACAAAATGATAATTTTTAATATATATATAGTTATGCTAGGAGGCCACAGAAAATGTTCTCTGAAAGAAAGCAAAACTTAAACTTGGCTTTTAGTGAGTTATCTTTTCAGTTTGTTAGTGAAACCACATGATCACTGGCTATGGAAATCAAATTGAATTTCAAGTGACTCTTTTTTTAATTTTTTTATTTAACTTAATTTGATGTTTGCCTTTTTATTATCAGACTAATAATAGCAATAATTTATAGACATTTATATTTTCCATTTTGTTTGTTTCCTTGATTTGTAAACATATTTTAATTATGTTTTTGGTTAAACAGGTCTATTGTATTGAATTGTAATAAATGTATCTACTTAAAAGACAGGGTACCAAAAGATCTGAATTTGTGAAATTATTATTATGCTGTTTGGGGGTTGTGTCTCATTGAATTTTTTGATTGGACACATCTTTAGGACACTTTTGGTGACTTTGTATTGAGAGTTCAGTCCCCTTTCTACACTTTCATTATGAATGTTTTTTTTAATTTAGCTCTGCTTATTTTGGCTTATTACAGCTTGTCATTTTCTAGGTCGTCACAACTTTGTGCACTGTTCAATAAGACTCACTAGAACATTCTTTACAAAAGTGTTTAGAAAGTGAGCAAGCAAAAAGTAAAGTCAGGTAATTCAAATTATTATTGATAGAGCCATGTGATTCAAATAAGTCTTTTTGTGTAAAAAGTTATTGTTATTTATGTAGACTGATGTTGTCGAGATATAATGTGTAGAATCTGGAGTCACTTGGAGCGTTCTAAATATGCTGGAACTAACTCTAGTATTTGACCAAATAAATACAAAAATATTTCTCCTGAGTTACCTGAGATGAACAACAGTTGGTAACAGGACAGGAAGGACAAGTCCTACCGTAGTGTCCTAATCCTGGAGTTACAAAAGTTACCTACCATTGTAATTGTTACAGTTTTGAAAAGTTATTTCCCCTTTTTTTTTTCTCCCGTAATTAAGAAATGTTGATTTGGTAAAGTGCAGGTAAATATCAGCCGTAGCCGTTAAGTAACAAGTTAAGTGTTTTGTGACCATACAGCATTGACTTCCCTTCACCGTCCTAGTTCGTAGTAACACTGGGCCACTCAGTGACATTCTCAGGAACTTTGGTTCATGCCCTCTACCACCATTGCCGTAGAAAGTGACGCAGTGCCATGAACCAGCACAACCAACGCTCTTAGGATTGACATGTTTATTTCATCTGCAAAAATGAAAGTCAGGTTTTGAAATGAATGAACTATTTTTTATTTATGAACAAAGCCGAAGTACGGTACAAACAAATAGGCTGAACTTTCTTCCTACATTTCACCTGACCTTGACATTGCTATGCAATCAACTTTTGACTCGCTAGCCAGTCACTTCCGTTGCATTGACTCAGGGCTGTTTGAAACGTGTATGGGTGGAATGCTGTGTTGAGGTACATATTAAAAACTCGGACGATGTAAACATTCTTCAAGTTATTTTGTCTGTATAAACGAAACAAACTTTTGTTGTACCATGCAATATGCCTTTTGTTGAGAATAAAATGAATGTTTTTATCTAATGACAGTTTTGAATGATTACTTGTTTCGTCTGTTAGGAATGTTACTGATAACCTTGTAAGTAGTTTCTGAATGGTACCGGTATGCTTTGTTTGAGAGTTAGCCCTTGATCTTTACTTTAAGTTTAGTTCTAGAAAGTAGGCTATAGCTCTTCTGTCAGCATATACTCGATCTGCTTTCTTGGGGAAACAATTAGAATAGGTTATCTTTTCCAGAATAAAGGTAATGTCAGGTCTTTGTTGAATTAAATTACTAAGTATCATTAATGTGCCTAGGTATTAACAGTAATTAATTTGCAATGTGTGTATGTATTATAATTACTTTATAACATGTAATATTTTAGGCCCAAGTTCAGCCCGACAGTCACATCATACACACCCAGTTGTACATAAACTAATAAACGATGTGTTTGATGATTTAAATAAAATTTTAAATTTAATCTAATGATATTTTTACAGTGAAAATGATATATGATCAATGATAATGATAACAAATACAAGTACATATAATTTGATATGAAAAATTCAGTACTTGTAATAGGATTACAATAAATACTTTTTAATTAGTATTTTAAGACAAATAATATTATCCTTATTATTATTAATGATCCACTTCAAGACAAAGATTCAGTAATCAGGATCATTACTATACAAATGTTCATGACAATCCAAATATCTTCTATCCAAGATACTATTCACCGACAATCAATAAACAAAGTTCATAGAAGCATCACAACTTTACAAAGTACCACCAGGTCTGGATATAGCAACCTGAAATCTGGAACCTCAGACTCGAACCTCAGTCCTGAAACGTGAGGCGAAAACCTCAGATAAATAAACTGAGATGAAAACCTCAGTCCTGTAACCTAAAACTGAGAGTTGCGATTTCATCACTGAAACCTTATACTGAGACTGAGCCCCTATAAAAAGATAAAGAACAGATTCTTCTAATCTATATACAAAATACGAATATGATCGAATTCATATAAAAATAACTTTACAATTTGAAATAAAAACTCACCCTAAGCAAGGGTCAAGATAATTCTTTAAGAATATCTACCAAGGCCAACGATAAGGCTATCCAGTATCAAATCCAAGGAGAAATTCAAGAGCTGACCAAAATATAGCTTGCTTCAGTCTAGCAACATGGCGTGAATGCACCAGACGAGCTAAGACAATTTACGTCATAAAAAATTATGACGAAGCAACAAGGGGAGATCACCTACTGCACACAAACAAAACCCATGAAAATGACGTCATCAAAATAGACGAAAGCGGTGCTATTAAGTTTTATTCTCGTCTCCTTCGGCAAGGGCTTTTCTTTTAAGTCTCATATGTGTGTCCCGCGACTTTCATTAGAACTCTCCAGCTGTCTCTTTCAGGGGCCATCTTCCTCTGTCAGTGAAGGCAAAATGGCGCCTGAGTTGATCTTTATTGCGATTCTGGGTTGGGGTGGGGGTGGGGGTGTTACCTCTGTTACGCCGTCTTTAAGCTCGCCAGTATTAGCTTTTTTAAAAAAAAAACTAGATTAAGTGGTATCGCAAAGCGTGATAAATAGTTTAGAATGAAGCTTTGGGTTGGGCGCCGGATTCCGTGGTAATGTTAGGGCCGTTTTTGAGACCCAGTTCTCCCCTGGCCTTTTTGCTTTTCATTCTATGCCATCAGTGTTAGCAGAAGATATTGTATTTGAGATATTGGCGTGATCAAAACAATTAACTTCCCGTCATTGAAAATGAAATGTGTTGAATGAAAAAAAAATGCATTCAACTTGTGAATCTTGGAGACCTACCGTTGTGCAAGGGAAATAATTTGAAAGTGAGCATTGAACTAGCAGGGGCTAGACAAGAATAATCAAAGTGCAGGCTAATTCAACTAAAGAATCATTTGTTCTCTGTTCTATACACGAGCTAATACATCAGCTCTTTCAGCTGTTTCATTTCATAGATTTTACAATGCCTCAGAGTAGCTCTCTTTAAAGAGAGTTCATATTTTCAGAACTTTAATTTTCGCATTACATTTTTTTTTCTACTTTATGATCCTATTCAGTTTCCATTAAATAAGGCTGTACTTTAGTCTCTCAATCTAGCCACGTGTGGGTGGTGGTGTGGTGATGCTGGAAGAATTGAGACAAGGAGATGGAGAGAAAGTGGTTGGAGGGGGGGGGAGGGCTGCTATAAACCAACAAATTTAAATTGGAATTTTTTTTTCAAAGTCATTCTTTCGTCTTTCTCACTGACTTCTGACTTACTGACTTCTGACTTACTGACTTCTGGCTTACTGACTTCTGGCTTACTGACTTCTGACTTACTGACTTCTGACTTACTGACTTCTGACTTACTGACTTCTGACTTACTGACTTCTGGCTTACTGACTTCTGGCTTACTGACTTCTGACTTACTGACTTCTGGCTTACTGACTTCTGGCTTACTGACTTCTGGCTTACTGACTTCTGACTTACTGACTTCTGACTTACTGACTTCTGACTTACTGACTTACTGACTTACTGACTTTCTGACTTACTGACTTCTGACTTACTGACTTCTGACTTACTGACTTCTGACTTACTGGCTTACTGACTTACTGGCTTACTGACTTCTGGCTTACTGACTTCTGACTAACTGACTTCTGACTTACTGACTTACTGACTTACTAACTTACTGACTTATTGACTTCTGGCTTACTGACTTCTGGCTTACTGACTTCTGGCTTACTGACTTCTGACTTACTGACTTACTGACTTACTGACTTCTGACTTACTGACTTCTGGCTTACTGACTTCTGACTTACTGACTTCTGGCTTACTGACTTCTGACTTACTGACTTACTGACTTCTGACTTACTGACTTACTGACTTCTGGCTTACTGACTTCTGACTTACTGACTTCTGACTTACTGACTTCTGGCTTACTGACTTCTGACTTACTGACTTCTGGCTTACTGACTTCTGACTTACTGACTTCTGGCTTACTGACTTCTGACTTACTGACTTACTGACTTCTGACTTACTGACTTACTGACTTTCTGACTTACTGACTTCTGTTTGCTATAACATTTTAACGTTGTCCTTATTCTTTAGCCTTGACCTTTATACATTCCAAAATCTATCACTACGGTACTTGCTTCTTCCCCAAACCTCTTTCTCGTTCTCGTGCTACGTATTTATATATACGCACAGTGTTTTCTGAAAAAAAAAATAGGTGCCGGTACTCTGTGATTAGGTGCTGGTACTCAGTAGTTGATTGCCTAACTTTTAACTAAAAAAAATTAATAAAAGAAAAGTAATATTTTTTCAAAAAGGTGCCGGTACGCCGTACCGGTGCGTACTGTCACAAAAAATATATTTACCTACAGTCAACCCCCACACAGCAATTTTGCCATCATATCACAACTTCCAAAATCTCTATAGAAACAAGTTTCTTATGCACTGTTTTAAGAAGTGACTGGGGGTGAAGTGACCAGGGATGAAGTGACCAAAGATGAAATGACCCGGGGTGAAGTGACCAAAGAAGAAATGACCGGGGATGAAGTGACAAGGATGAAATGACCGGGGATGAAATGAAAGGTCACCAGAAATTCAATAGTTATTAGGTACTATTTATAAAAGAATAATTAAAAATAAAAATAAATACCCCCCCCCCCCGACTCCGCCCCTCTCCCTTCCCAGAGATCACTGATATATCAATTGGTCTGAGGCTATAGCAAATCCAATCAACATTATTGTCATTAGCTCATACTAAAACTTAATAGACCTTATGTTTGATCTTATCGCATAGGCCTAAAGTCTTTGAGTTCAATGCAATATTGACGTATTGAATTCTTACTGATAGTATTATAAAAGACTTCTATATGGAGAGGAAACGATATTAATAATGCTGATCGTGAAATAGTCGGTCATTAAGAACTTTTAGATGGTTTGTGAAGCACGCATTTGGTTTTATATTAGCGCTACAGACTTAAGTTATTGCTTTGATAAACACTTTACAGGGCTCAGTGGGCTATGCAGGCCTATGTTGCGTACAATTATAATCTATTGGAATCCTGTTAGAATTAGAGTTGACAGACAATAAAAGTCAACAATATTCAATCAGGACCTCTTTATTTGTGTAAAATATAGTGCTTTGTACAGAGGCGTACACGTCCCTTTTTTAAAGCAAAATGAGAGACCATAAAGTTTTAGATATACTCTACTTAAAACATAGGAAAAACGTTATTGTAAAAAAAATCTTCCTCGTAAAGACTTTTTGGTTTTGAGTCCTCAAAGAAATAAGTTTTTACCGTCACAAACATCAGAGCCTACTTTCACCATCATTTCGGGTCGTCTACGCCTCTGGCCCTACAACTTTAAAAAAAAAAGAATAAAATTTAAAATAAATAGCTTGGCTATGAGAATAGGCTGGAGTGACCTCTTCTTGCCCGCGAATGTCAAGGGAGAGAATGTCTGTTTTTTTTTCCCTGTTGTGGACAAAGAACGATAACCTCTCAGTATCGGCTCCCGAACAGAATGACCTCATACCATGGGGGATAGACCCTGCCGACTGAAGAAACTATCTTCTTAAATCAGACAAGTCCATGAGCGTTGTATTAGATTTGTGTGAAATTAAAACTACTTCTGTTCAATTTAAAATATAAGATATATAAATTTGATCGAAATTTTTTTTTTTTAATTTTTAGTTTTGTCTATCGTTTAGGTACGCCTAGCCCTACACGAAATAATGGCACTAGTAGGTCTCTCGTCTTCTAGGATGACATACTCCTATCTCCATTGTGAGCTCAGGATGTGGACAAGCCCTGGTAATTGTTCTTTACCTGGATAATATCATCTCACTCTGCCTGTCTGGTTCAATTCTTGTCCACGTTATTTCTCCCACTTCCCATTCTCTATCAAGTTGAAACTCTGCACAATTATTTCATTTTCGATGACGACACATGAATCGATTAAAAAAAAAAGAAAAAATTAAATAATTAATTAATCGTTATTAATTATTTTTGTTTTATATGGAATATGCACTAAGCCTTTCAATAAGAGATATGGCAGCGATTGAACGATGCCCCCCCCCCCTTCCCAAGCGCGAATAGGACTTTTGTTAACATGCACGATAGCAGACGCGTTAAAGTTGCAAGACCAGGAAAGTAAATTCTGGCAATTGTATACTGTCAGGGCCGGCCTTAGATAATTGGAGGCCCTAGGCGAAGTGAATTTGGTGGCCCCAAATGAAGTAAAAAAAAAATTACGCAATTTATTAAAAACGTGCCCGTCTCTATCTATAGTGAGGACAGAGTTAGACTAGTGAAGTCATAGTGCTCTAGTATGTTTGAGATCTGAGCTAAGTTAAGTAAAGTCATAGTGCTCTAGTATGTTTGAGATCTGAGCTAAGTTTAGTTTTTTTTTTTTTCTAAATTTTTTTAGTCCTTTGCGAGGCCTCCATTAATTGGAGTCCTTAGTTTACCAAAGCCTAAGGTCGGCGTTGGTACTGTTATGATTGATTCAAAATAATTGATACAATTTCACTATATGGAAGAAAGCTGGGTTTTTAAAAATCATTTTTTATTTATTTTACTTGTGTGTGTGTGTGTGTGCTTTGTTTTGTTTAATTTTTAAGGTGGGGACACTTTGAACTTAAAAAAACCCAACTCTCGTGACTACATAATAATAAACATACAAGGGAATTCTTGAAGAAATGAAAACAAAACAATATTTAAACAAAAGCAGATTGCGATCCAAATAAATGAGAACATCACTGGCCTATGCAAATTGCCTCAACTATAAAGGACTACATGACATTTCAATTGACGGATTTTAATTTTATGCTCCAAATACAATCCGACATTTCAAATCTACATTATTTCTTTAGAATAGCTTTTACATACCTGGTACTTGTCATTTACAGTGCCGGGTTTAGGTTAGTGAAGGCCCTTGTCATTGCCGTGTTAATTTTTTTTTCATTGGTTAATATGATTTAAAAAAAAAAAAGGGCTGGTCGATGTAATTTATGAAATTTAAATTAAGACGGTTTCACTCTTCACCGAATCTAACTTCTAGCAAATACTTGTCTGCTAAATACATCCGCGATAATATTAGAATCTTTAAGAATATAACTGACTAAAAATGGTTATTTTAGAACTTAAAAAAAAAAAAAATAAAACTTCGAATAAACTTCTCTGTGCTACACATGTTCCTCTTTTTTTTTTTTTTTTTTTTTTTTTTTTTTACTTGTTCTTTCTCTCATTTTCCATTCTTGGATAAAGTCTGACCTTTTCACAATTCTTCATTGTCCCTAACGAAACATGAATCAATCGACAAATTCAGTAATTAATCGTAGTTATTAATAATTTTGCTTTTACATTGAATATATTAAAAAAAAAAAAACAAAAAAAAAACAAAAAAAAAACAACTCAGCAGACTAAATAAAGGGAGATTAACCGTGTGTAGAGAACAAGACATCTTATATAAGGAGAGATAAGCCATGAGTAGAGAATTAGTCAATAAGAATTGAAAGATAGAGTAAAATAAAAGAATTAAATGTAAGTGTAAAGATTATAGGCCTATCTTAAACTGTATGTTGATGTAAAGATTATTGTCAATGCTATTTGTTGATGTAAAGATTATAACAAAGATTGTACGTATGTTCGTTCATCAACTGAAAAAAAAACAACAACTTTGCACGTGATACATAAACGTCAGAGAAATTTCAATTATTGTAACCTATAGAGACAAAGAAAACTAAAATATATAAATTCCACTTCACTTATTCATGGTAAACCAATAACATAGAGTAAAAACGCAATATAATAAATGGAAAACTATCATGGAATCCCCTTATTGATGAAAGTATTCAAAAGATCAAACAAAGAATTAAGGTTTATAAAAAGAAATTTCTATACATCAAATAAGAACATAAAACTGAAATGTTTTTTAACTTTGGTTAGGCCAATAATAGAATAAGCACCTACTGTTTGGGACACCTCAACACAAGAATACATTAATTAAAAACTAGTTCTATTTTAATTGATTCTACCCCCAAAAAAAGTAAAGCACAACCAAGAATCCGATGGTTTACACCCCTTGTGAATACACAACATTTGACACAGGGTGATAGGCTTCACTTCATAAGGGTTGGGCTGGACAGATTAGATATTTGAAAGACCACAGGAGCTAAAACTTGCCCCTTTTCACGAGAGATAGTGGGTACATCAGTGAACGGTCTGACTATTAGTGTATGTATTGAACATCACGTGATTTATTCAAGTTTTTAATGTTTTCCTTTTTTTTCATATTATTATATTGAAATGAAAAAAAAAAAAGAGAAAGGATTTGACGTTTTCAGCAAACTTAAGACAAGAAAGAAAAAAAAAAAAAAAGAGAAAAAAAAACAATAACGATTGCTTTCCCTTTTATTATTGTCTCTCTTCCATTGCGCGCGTCAAGAGAGAATTGTCCCCCTTAGACTGCAAACCCAGCACTGAGAGCGAGGACTATGCTAGTCTTCGAGACGCTAAGGGGAAAAAAAAAAAACAACAACAAACAACCAAAAAATTAGTTCTAGATCTAACTAAACAAACTTATTTCATGAATGGATATGAGCGATGCAGTGTGGCTACTTCCAATTTACAATCTGTGAACTATGAGTGCTAATGTAACAAAATATTTTATATGGTTTCACAAATTAGCATATTTTCATGCTGTCTGAAACTAAAAATGTCTCAGTGTCAAAGACTTAGTATATGTGTAAGTGTTAAATGGATTTTTTTAAATTTTATTTTGTCATACATTTTATGTTTCTATCACTTTTTTTCCAGGTGCTACAATTTGAAAAAAAAAGAAATTTAATTATTTATAGAGGGAAAGGGTGCTATTGGATTTGTGATGTCTGTCCGACCGTTTTTCACGATTGGATCTCAAAAATTGAAAGTGTGATCAAAAATCCGATTTCAACATCGCCATTAGAGCGCTTAAAATAAGTTGTACAATTTAAAAAAAACAAACAAAAAAAAAAAAAAAAACTTTAAAAAAAAATTATAAATGCCTTTATTGTTCATATTTAAACACAGTTTTTAAAACAAGAAAAATATTAGCGTATTTAGATATAGAATAGAAGAGATAATTTCATTGTTTTGCCCTACTGTAACCTTTGACCTATAAATATATATATGCTCCTACGTAAAAAAAGCAATGGAAGTTTTTTTCGGAAACATTTGTCTTACACCTAGTAGCTAGACTTTTGGCATAGTGTATGTACAAAGTTATTAACATTATTTAAACAACTCTTAATTATGAGTTCGTTTTAGCTGGCACTTCTCAATCAGTATGCATGTTGTATATATAATATATATATATAATATATAATATATATATACTATATAATATAGTATAATATAGGGTCTAATAGGGTGCAATTACGGCCAACCCGCATGAGCCACCTACGACTTTATAAAACACAAACTCCCTTTATTTATTTATTTTTCAAATTAGCTTGTGTTAATATTATTGGAATTGAATAGAACTAGCAGATATGTTTGTCGATTCAGATCTGTTTTTTTATTAACCGATATCTTTCTTTACTCTAAATATGTAATTTAATATGTTTAACATCAGGATCTAGTTGTTTTTTGTGTGCAGATCCCTTAAAAAAAAATTTCGCCAAAGTAACAATCAAAACTTATATAGAAATTATTTTAATTATATTCTTGGATGATTTTTGTAACGCTTATATCAACTCTTCTATCTGTCTGTCTGTCTGGTGCAGATTTTGTCTACGTTGTTTCTCCTACACCCAACCTCGGATCAAGTTAAATTTTTTGCACAATTATTTCTTGTACCCCGACAAAACAAGAATCAATTAAAAAAAAACAATTATTTTATTATTATTGATTATTAATTATTTTGTTTAGCATCGAACAAAGGAAATAAATTGTACTTGACAGATGCGGTGATTTAAGTAGAATTAATCCCTTTTTACTTTGTGTAAAGAATTAGGTCGCCGCTTTGAGATTGGAACCTAACAGTAGATAGCTACGAAACCTTCTATTTTCATAAGCACTACACTGGCACAGCGGTTAGTGTATTGGCTTGAGGAGGCTTGATCCATCGAGTTGGAATTCAAGTCATCCTATTTTTATTTTATTAAGATACATTTAAAAAGCTATTTTTACGTAATCTTCACCATGATGCTCTCTTCTGTATCTCTCCCACCCCACCAACAACTGGTCCAGACAAAGTAATAGGATCATAACGCATTGCGAAAGCTAAAAACATGAAACTGCGCTGAACAAAATCAATCGGTAAAAATATTTCTAATCGCATTTATTATTCTTAGTCTAGATCTATTACAGATCCTAACTAATTGACATATCACATTTAATATAAGCTTTGTTTTAAAAAAATAAAAATATTTTTCTTGTTTAAATCTATCATTCATTAGTTATTAAGAGGGAAGTAATCGCTCTTACAAATATCTATCCACTTCATAAAGGAGGAATTCTTTTTTTTTTTAAATTGTTACTTTTTTTGTTTCTAGTTTAATTGTATTGAGTTTGTTTGTTGTTTTGTTTTTTTGTCGCAAATATCTTGACAGTAATGAGATGATTAATCACAGCATGACTAATATTTTATTTTTTAGGTCAGTGAGTGACATTTAATTTTAATTTACAGAAAGCGAGTAGGCTGGAAAATAATGACAAAGTTTCAGATGATGATTTTATTAGTCGAGTCCCAGTTGAGTCTCAACTTCCAACGAACAGTCACTGGCAAACTGGCAAGCGAGTAAACCAGGAAAAGTCCTGGCAGCTTGAGAGAATGAACACATAGCCCACTTCTCTGGAGGAGACAATGGCGAGCATTTAGCGCTTTAAAAATATGAGGCCAGCGAAGGGAACGACGCTCTCTCATTGAGGTATCGTTCTTAACCAGAAGGCTATTTGTCAAAATTGGGGAAAGTTTTGATAGCAGCAAAGGAGCCGCACTGCTTTCCAAAATATCTGATAGTTAGTCTGTATGTAGTGTACATGTTGGTCCAGTGTCAGCACTGGAAAAGAGCTTCGGAAAAACCTGGTCCAAAATTTTATTTGCCAAAGAAACTATTTTGATTTCATAGAAAAAAATCCAACTCCTTTTTTTACTGACATTGGGAGATTTCCAATTCCACTGCCACCTTCCAGAAATGTTGTGTAATAGACATGGCGCTCGCAGCTAATGGAGTATCGTCAATAGTAGTCCCCCAACCCACCATAACCATCCGTACCACCGGATGAAAATAGATGTCGAGACATTTTTACTTTTAAACTTACACTGTTATTGAGGTATTATTTAATAACAATTTAAACTACTACAGATAAATAGATTTTTAGATTTTAACCAACAAGAGGTCTTTCACTAGATGACCAAGATGCCTCAGACTAGGCCAGGCTAGCTAAATGAATGTTCTTATTTCTCCACAAATTCACAAGGTGTCGCCAACATCTGAAGTGAATTCCCTCAACGAAACACAAAACCCATGCTCTTAGAGATACTCTGTAAAACCAAACTAAGTAATCATCAACATCAGGTCTTTGTACCCATGATATGCGTAACGAAATAAGAAACTATGCCCTTTTTAAACTCAAACTTTGAAATGAGCCCCCGTAGTCGAAGTAGCGCTGATGGGTTGATTTTTTTGTTTTAATTATAAGATAACTTTTTTGTATTTATTAAGGCAGGCTGGTCGCGATGAGTCGATTATAGAGCCCTTTAAAAGGAGCAATCGGTTATAAGCTACATAATGAGAAAATCGTATTCTAAACCTATTTTTTTTAAATATAAGGAACTCTTTCTTTTTTAGTGGATATTGGAGATTTTAACGCAAAACTAAACAATGTCAAGGACTCAAAATTCAATTTCAATATTGGCAACGAAATAAAATCTATAAACGGAAAAGCTTAGAAAAGAATTCAAATTGACGCTAAAAAGTGCAAAAAAACAACAACAATAAAAACATAGCATATCAACACTTTCTATATTATGTACACCGCCGGATACACCAACAAAACTTGCTATTTATAGTTTTTCCGCCATCTCTAATCATACCGCGTTAGAATGAACTATTTTAGCGAAATAAATGTTCACACTACAGAAACAAGGTACAAAGACAATTTGTGTGAAACACAAACTCAAAATCGACCCCCGAAGTTGTCCACCTAGATTTGATCACGGACTTCTAGTTCCAAATGCTTTACTCCTCAGCCACAGCATCTCCATATATTCATTTAGCGTACACTTAAATTTGAATAATCTAAAATATCACGATGTCAGATTTTCAATTTTCTCTTATAGTTTCTGAGCTCTAAACAGGACGGACGGACAGACGGACGGACGGACAGACAGGCCACACAAAACTGATAGCGTCTTTTCCTCTTTCGGGGGCCGCTAAAAATCTTGATCATTAAGCCAATAGAAAGACTTGAGAAATGTTTCAATTCTTTCCGCGACAGTGCACGTCTAGACCTAGACTATAAAAACAACAAAAAAATGATAGTAAGATTTTAACTCTATAGTGTGGAACAGTTAGCCTGTTTCCAGTACAATTATCCCGTCCAAAATCCAGACCAGAGTATCTTCTACATTGTTGAATCTCACAACACTTTCAAACAAAGTCAGCTAATGAAGACTTCTTCAAAAGTGGAACGAAACCAAAAAATGATTCTAAGCTTATTTTCAAACACTCAACTTTTGAATTTATGAGTAGCCTCGAGCGAATAGCCAGGAATCGTTGAGTTCTTATCTTAGTTGTAATGGAATACATTGAATGCAGGATGAAATATTGTATTGCAATGCACAGCAACATTGAACAAAAACAACAACATAGAACAATGAGAGGTAATTTATTGTTCAATAACACCCACACAAATCAATGTGAAAGCTACTGTAAATCATCTATTATTTAATCTATAAAATGAAGGGTATTCGGTTCAAAACAAATCAAGCGATAATAGGAATGCACTTTAATCACTAGTACTTTACTTCTAAAGTGCGTTCAGAACACGATGAGCAATTCTCGTAATCAGAGGAAATCTTTCTAGATTTGTAGTGTGAATTAGATTGAGGTAATGTAGTATGTCTCTAGATTTTTTGTGTGAATTAGCTGAAGTAATGTAGTATGCCTCTAAATTTGTAGTGTGAATTAGCTTGAGGTAATGTAGTATGTCTCTAGATTTGTAGTGTGAATTAGCTTGAGGTAATGTAGTCAGTCTCTAGATTTGTAGTGTGAATTAGCTTGAGGTAATGTAGTATGTCTCTAGATTTGTAGTGTGAATTAGCTTGAGGTAATGTAGTATGTCTCTAGATTTTTAGTGTAAATTAGCTTGAGGTAATGTAGTCAGTCTCTAGATTTGTAGTGTGAATTAGCTTGAGGTATGTATTATGTCTCTAGATTTGTAGTGTGAATTAGCTTGAGGTAATGCAGTATGTCTCTAGATTTTTAGTGTGAATTAGCTTGAGGTAGTGTAGCGTGTTCAATTTATATTACGTAGTCTAGGAACAAAATGTCTCTAAAGATGTCCCACTATTACGGTATTTTTTTCTCCAATGAAAACAAAAAATCCGCAAATATTATTTCCCGCATTTTGGTGAACTCGACCCTGGTCGCAAAAATTTTTCTTTTCCAGCTATGACTCGGAAAGTTGATTTAACAGCCTGTGGCTGCGTGTCGCATCCCACAATGAAGATCAAGCTTCACTGTTCAAAGCCTTTTTTTTTCCTGTCATGTTTTTGGCGCTGTTTAACACCGGTCGCTGTTGATGAAGCAGTTAGCCTTCTCCCAACTGTTCTTATTTAAAAATCAGGGCCGAACTTTGGCCACTGCAACCTATGCGGTCGCAGTGGGCCCCGCACTTTCATAGGTCTAGTAGTAAATTATTAAATTAAACCATTATAACTTATATATATTTATTAAAATCTCCTGAAAACTCATAAAATCTTGTAAAAAATTGACGAAATTGTCATTTTGGGGTGCCAATCCCATGCGATTAAAAAAAAAGCATTATCAGCTTTCATTTAAAAAAAATTATTGCAAAGACGAAAGTATTTTCTAATACAAAATCTTAATTTTGACGTAATGCTTATTCCTATCAAGATTCGGCCCCGCGCAGTCCGCTTCGCATAGGGCCCCGCAACTGTTAGGGCCGGCTCTGATGTCTGACACTAAAATAAGGGTAGAGAAAATATTAATTTCAATAGTAAACACAATTCTTTTTTTTTTCAGCAAAATCGGGCAAACGCTTTAAACAGATTAGACTTGATTAGAGCCAAACAGCAAAGTGATATACAAATTAGGACAACAAGTACAACGTAAAGGATGAAATAAACAAAGGGCTGTAATCTTTTATAAACCTCTATGCAAGTCAAAACTTCAGGAAGGGTGAATGAGCCTGAACGCTGATCTCAAAAACGTCTTGAAAGATTTTCCTAGAAATTTAACAGTTGATAGATATCGCTGAGATAAGAATTACCAGCTCGTTGACCCCATGGAGAAAACTTTTGTTTGACCGTTATAATTTTTCAAAGTAGAAAATAAATAAATGTAAATTTGGCTTGAGTACTAGACTAACATCTAGAGCCAACATCGGTTTTGAAAGAACTATCGCGTTCTTGAAACGACTATAGCCTTCGGGAGTTTCCGAATGTAAGGCATCATTAATTCAAGAGTTAAATTAATGTTGAGGAACATTTTGCGCATTGTCTCTTCTAAGTTCTAAGTTAAGATTAAAAGAATAGCATTGGAATTATTCAATAAAAAAAAAAACATGGCGCAGTCAGTCGTAGCGTAGCGTACTGATAACTGAGTAGTTTATTAAATTGAAAGTTGCTTTAAGATAGATTATGTAAGCTTTTTTTCGTAAATCTAATATAGATTATATATATACCGTAGATCTAATAGTAGGTCTAGATCTAGACTAGCAGGGCCGGCTTTAGGTAATCGTAGGCCCCAGGCGAAGTCAATATGGTGTCCTCAAATAGAAACTTTTACAAACTTTTTAGATTTTGTTATTTTTAGTCGAAGCATAAGGATAAAATAGTTTAACTAAAATACTGAATATACAATCTTTTTTTTTTTTAAACTAAAAGAGCAAAAATTCAGGTGAAGTCCACGTGACTGTATCACGTGATTTCTGCGACAACTGGTTTCAAGTGATGGTTTTGTAAACCAATGCAAAGAGGCGTGGGCTTGATTTCCCCAGACTGATACTAGATCTCTAAGACCTGACTGGACTCAAGGTGTCCTCATGTAGATCTAGTCAGGGGGACACATTTACAAGACCAGTCACACTAGTCATAATTTTTGAGTAAATGTATCCCGTTATTTTTCAGCTAGTAATCACACATAATGAAATTACAGTCAGATGTAGGTAGAGTAACACATTGAACAAAAAGTGAAAAACTATCTTTGAAGTTTCTTTACAAGACTCAACTAAATCAGAGAATGAATCCGCACCATTAATTTCTTGGGTTTAGCAAATCATAAGTATGCTCGATTAGTAACTTCCTTAAAATATCGTATTTGTGATTAATTAGTTACTCTTTTATTGCAAAACAAACCTTCACTGTGTGTCGTTAATAAAGAATACATTTTATGGTCACACGTCCTTTGATAAAAATAGATTATTCTTTATTCCACTAACCTTTTTTTTTAAATCTACAGTAGATTTTTGCTGTTTTTTTTCTTAAAAAGCTTATATCAACTCACTCTTTCTGTCTATCTTGTAAAATGTTTGTTTGTAAAATGTTTTACATAATTCGGATGTTCCTTCAGAGTTGAAGATAGTTTACTTCCTAGTCCAAACCTCCCGCAGGACGACGGGGGATGGGAGCGGGCAGGGTTTGAACCCTCGACCGTCGATAAATCCGAACGACAGTCCAGCGAGCAAACCGCACGACCAGGCAGCCATCCTATATGTCTATCTAGCTATCTCTCTGACTGGTAAAGTTTTTGTATGTGCTATTATTCATTGGCATAGACAAGACAAGAATCAATAAAAAAATACAATTAGTCAATTAATTACTGGTAATTAATTATTTTGTTTGATACCAACAAGAGAAATTAATATTTCAGTATTCACAAATACGTCTAAATATTTAGGGTTTCGTCCCCTTATATAATTGAACACGTTATTTCTCCCAAACCCATTCTCGGATCAAGTTGAAACTTTAAACAATTATTTATTGTGCCTAACAAAAACATGAATCAATTAAAAAATTAAGCAATTAATTAATTAATTAATTATTGCCTATTCATTATTTTGTTTCATATAAAAAAGGAAAATAACTTCTATATTATTGAGATATATGCTTGTAAGTAAGTTTTTTTAAAGGGATTTTTTAAATATTTTGCTTATTTTTGAAATAGTGACACTCTACTCTATGAACGATATCTAAGTAGGCATGTAGAAACTCAAGTAGCAGTGAAAACCTATTACAAGATGAAGTTAAAATGTATAAACTATACTCTCTCTCTAGATATCTGTTTCTTAATTTCACTCTCTCTCTCTCTTTCTCTCTCTCTGGACAGTTGGTTTATCGGCCCTGAGTTTGCAATGCAATAAATAAAAATACGAGTTGGGAAGTAAAATATTTCAGTTGTTTCCTTTGTGGTAATAATGAAGTGAAAGGAGGGAGGGGGCGGGGGCTGAAAGTTAGAGGAGTGTTTGGTCATGACAATAGTGTGTATGCGGGTGAGGTCGTGGTGAAAGGGTAGGGGCTGTTAGGGCGAAAACATCATAAGTTATTGTGTATCCGAGCGGCCACAGACAGATCTAATATTGGGCGCTTTCTGGGACTGTGTGCCACTGTCTTCAGCGCCTGAGTTGTTAGGATATTATCGGACTTGGTGTCAGCTGTTTGGCTGTTTGGGAAGCAAGGATGATGTTGGCAGTTATTCTTGGTGATGTGTGTTGGTTAAGGATGTTGGTGATGTGTGTTGGTTAATGAAGTTGGTGATGTGTATCGGCAGTTTATGTTGGTGAAGTGTGCTTTCAGTTGATGTTGGTGATGTGTGTTTTCAGTTGATGTTGGCAGGGGCAGACTGGCTATATGGGCATTCGGGCAAATGCCCGGTGGGCCGGTACCAATTTGGGCCTGTAGGGCCAGTGAACGAACCGCATGTATTAAATTGTCAAAAGATTTTATAGTATTATTTTATAAAAGAAGCACGCAAAGCGTCGTGATTTACAGACTCTACAGTGTATACATATTAGGGCTACTCATCTAACACATTTTCCGAAATAATGTAAAAGCCTACAACCGTACACAGTGCTTCTTATAGACTTCATCCATTATAGGGGCCTACACACTAAGCGCTTAGCAAGCTACATGAGGCCTCTATTTCCTATAAAGTTTACGTTGCTGTGAATATATTCGGATGAGCCTATAAATGGACCAATCAGATCGCTCCCAGTTTTCGTATAGTCACATACGACTTGTTACTGTTATGGTTGAGTTATCGCATGATCTTGAGATGTCCTTCACAATTACACATTATTATCTTGAGCAGTGTAACAAAGTGGCCAAAAAATATTTTGAGTCAATATAAATATAGCCCTCGCAAGCACAAGATAATCAACAACAGTTGTTAATTGTCAAGCGTCTATGAATGACAAAACACAACGTCATTTATTCCTGGAGATCAAGCGACGTTATCCAGCGAAGAAACACTAATGTCAAGACAAAGAAGATGTTAGACTTAAACCGAAATACAAAGAGACTTGACTAAAATATAAAACAATCTTGACAGTATTGGTTTTCCCACTAGGATATTAGATTACCTTGAAACAAATGAACGTGAGAGCATATATGTGTATGTAGCCAACTCCAAGATGTAGATACAGG
Organism: Biomphalaria glabrata; assembly: GCF_947242115.1. Classification (NCBI taxonomy): domain Eukaryota; kingdom Metazoa; phylum Mollusca; class Gastropoda; family Planorbidae; genus Biomphalaria; species Biomphalaria glabrata. The sequence goes on from NC_074714.1 coordinate 10,671,892, forward strand.
CTATTAAGAAAGCAACATCTGATCTGGTGAGCTGTGCGGACAAAAGAATTGAGGATGAAGAGTTGACATGTGTGTATCTTGTAATTATTCTGTCTTGTACACAAGTCAAGGAGCTTATAAACGAAGTCCCTGCATATTGAAGATGTGTAAAGAGTAGGCAGATAAGAATCAAGGCACAAGGCACTTTCATGATGAAGGCTAACACATGTACCGGAAGCTCAAAAATTGGAACCATTGAAATCTGCTCATGTGGAGTATCACCAGAGAATGCCGACCACATCCTCCAAAACTGCTCTCTTTACCAAGAGGCCCGTATAAGACACTGGCCCCAAAACATCCCAATAGAAAGAAAACTATATGGAGAGCTCCCTGATTTGGAAACCACTGCGCAGTTCATCTCATGTATTGGTCTAGTCATCTGAACACTCCAACATAACAATGAGAACGAAGAAGAAGAAGAATGGTGAAGGCTGTTGATACAGACGTTCTAGGAGTCATCCATTAGGACACAGTCATCAACAATGTGGCATCGGGAATCAGGAATCTAAACGAGCCCTACACGTGAATGTCAAGTACATGGTTATGTTACTATAGGCCTAGATGGTAGCATGATATTGTTCACGTGTATAAAAGATCTAATTTCAAGTGTGTCATTTAGTAATACCAAATAGTTTTTAAACAAATCATGTAAAGCAAATTGTTCATAAAGCGGCTAATCATGCAGGCTACCAACTATGAGAAATGCATTAGGTTACGTAAACCCAGTTTTCGTCACATTATGAAAAGTTGCAGAATGATTTTGATGATATGGGTTGTAATTTGGGGGCTGGATTGCAAAGACATGCCCGGGCCGATTTTGACACCCAGTCCGCCCCTGGATGTTGATGATGTGTATCGGCAGTTGATGTTGGTGATGTATTCTGACAGTTGATGTTGGTGATGTGTTCTGACAGTTGATGTTGGTCATGTATTCTGACAGTTGATATTGGTGATGTGATCTTATAATTGATGTTGGTGATTTATGTTTCCAGTTGCGTTGATGTTGATGATATGTGTATCGGCTAATGATGTTGGGAAGGTTTGTTGGCTAATGATGCTGGTGATGTGTGTTAGCACTCGATGTTGGTGAAGTATGTGCTTCACGTTGGTGGTGTGCGTTGGTAGCTAATGTTACTTCTCGATAGACCAGGATTCGAACAAGCGATATTCCTTTAGTCATTCTCCTCTCTACCACTGCACTCAATAGTCTCACAATGTCACATGATCTATTTGATCTTTCTGTACAGCTGGTAGATCTAATACCAAATTACTTTGTTCATCGGGAGGAACGAACGTTTTATGAAGTGACAGCTCCCTCTATCACCAGATAAATTGTATTCCCAGACCGACTTCTATTAATTCATAGCATTTCACTTCGTTATCAGTCTACCACACATGTCCCCAGATAGAAAATAGCTAATATAGATAAGTGCATGGAACGACATGTCTAGATATAGTGTAGCTCTAGTCACACAATTTTATTTCGGATTCCTCATTTGACTGTAATCAATGTTATACTTTACCAACAATCGTTTAAATCGATCTCAGCTCTTAACGAATCATTGAAAATTGCTGAAGTCTATTGTAAAAGCTTTTGTTTTGTAAATATTTGTTTTTTAATAAAGGGTGTTTTTTTTTTAAATTTTATTTTATGTTTCAATATGAATTTTACGACTTCAGATCTTTATAAAGTGTAACGGGTCACCGAAACACTAAACAAGAAAAACATCATTATTTAAAAAAAGCTTATAACCTTATATTAAGTGTAGTTGTATCAATTAATTTGGATCAGTCATGTAATTAAATCTGTAATACATCTAGACTCAATAGTAAATCTGTGCGATTACAAATATTTTAGAAATTGTTTTTGTTTAGCGCAATTTTATGCTTTAAGCTTTCTTAATTTGCTATGATCCTATCACTTGTTTGGACCCGTTGGGAAGGGGGTGTAGGAGGAGAAAGAAAGGGGGTATCTGTATGAAGGTTACCGTGATCGCCTTTAAAATGCAATTATTAAAAAAAATTGAACGATCGCATTCGAACCCAAGGACTACAGCCTCCTTGGACAACTGTGTAAACCACTGTGCCAGGGAAGTAATCATGGAAATAGAACGTTTTACAGTTATCTATTGTTAGTTTCTAACTTTTTTCTCACATAGTATAAATGGGACCACTCCAACTTATATCACCACATCAATCAAATACAATTTCTTTTCATTGTTCGAGATAACAAACAAAATAATTAATTACAAATAGCTAATTACTAATTGTTTATTTTTTTATTTTTTTTTTATTGATTCTTGTTTTGTCAGGTAAAACAAATATCTGTGCAAAATTTCAGCTAGAACCGAGATTGGGTGTGGGAGAAATAACGTGCACAAAATTTGTACCAGACAGACAGAATGAGTTGATATAAGTTTCGTTGAAGAAGAAAAAAAGAAAGCACTTTAATTTATACCTCCTATGATTTTACCAGTGAATAAAAGGCCAGAATCCCAACCCCTAACCTTACGTCCACCCCCCCCCCCCTCTCCTCTTCTTAAAGCCTCTGAATCTGCCTTGACAACATCAAAATAAAGATCTCTGACTGGAGAGACACATCATCCGAGAGATGTGTTAGTCTGCATGTTCTGTTCATCAACTGCCTGTCAATAACACAACCAGAACAGAAGATTGAGCTTATGTCTAACCTTTGACCTGGGGGGCGCTGTTTACTGTCTGGAAAACTGGGATAAAAAAAAGCTCATTTTCTTTATCCGATAAAGCCATTAAAAGATGCCTTTTTTTTTTCTCGGGAAAGGGAGGGGACTTTATGATACAGATTTTGATTTGACTAATTTTTAAAATTTCATTCTTTGCGATGGCAAGTTTGAAAACATGCAGATCTAGATCTTCTAAAAATTTGAAAGAAATGTTAATGACAAAGTGAGAGGTTTTTGAATAAAGTTGTTCCTTCAAGTGAGATGCACTTTTGTTGCAGAATATCCGCTTCTTTACACATATGTAGTTGGCAGGTATTGAAACCTAGAATCTATTTTTTGTTTGTACTAAGCTTATATTAATCTCTCCGTCTGTCTGTCTGACTGGTCAGAATCATGTATATGTTTTTCTCCCACTTCCTATTCTAGGATGAAGTGGAAACTTTACACAATTATTCATTGTCGATAACAACACACGAATCAATAAATAAATAAACCAGTTATTTAATTAATTAGTCGTAATTAATTAATTTTGATTTTGTTATATATATATATATACTAGCCATATGTTACCCGAGGGTCTTAATTTGGGTATCACTGTCGATATAGTCACTGAGTGTTTTTGTAAACAATGAAACGAAATAATAATGTTATAAGTAAAGCGAATGCGTGAATGTAAAAATAGTATAAATGGAGCTATCAAAATAGCTAATCGACCTAAATCCATTTTTTCAAATAAAAACATTTGCTTGTATACAAAAATTAAAATATGAAAAAGATTAAAATATGAAATGAATAGACTTTATTTTGTATGTTCATGTGTTACAGTATAGAGTAGATCTATCATCTTTGAATTAGATCTTGAGTTAGAGACTAATCTAGAGTTAAATATTGGCTTGGATAGAGTTCGTTCTACGCGTTCGTGAAGGCTTCGCTCTGCGCATGCGTGACCTTTTTTGTTAGATGTACGCGACTCGTGAATGGAACTATTAAAATGTATGTCAACACGGCTTCACAGATATAACGAACGAATGTATGAAAAATGCTTTGGAAAAACAAATTTGAATGTTAATTTGATTAAAATATGAAATGAAGGGACTATAATTAGTATGTTATAGTAAAAAACTATCTTCACGAAGAAAAGTTCTATCATCTTATAGTTGAATTAGAGTTTTAGACTTATGAATATATATATATATATATATATATATATATATATATATATATATATATATATATATATATATATATCATGGGCGTAGCCAGGGTTATTTTTCGGGGAGGGTTTTGGGGGGGGGGGAATCCCGACCCCCCCCCTCCCCGCGAAAAAAAATTATATATATATGTGTGTGTGTGTGTGTGTGTACATAATTAATCTTTATTACATTCTGACCCTTTCGGAAGACGTTTATTGTTTATTGTAGACTCCCCGCCCTTGATTGCAAGGGGGGTCTGGTGGAGTTCGCAGCGCTCCCCCAGCGCGGGGCGAAGCCCCGCCGCCGAGCACTATTTCTGGTATTGAAAGCCAACAAAATGCATATTCTGAGGTATCTACAGTGCATTACCTTGCTATTAAAAAGTTTTATTTCAAAAACCTAATGTGCTATTCTTACTGACTTTAAACCCTCTCGCGACGTTCGGCGCATTTTCCGGCAAGTTGTTTCCGCAACTCTTATTTTGCGTAATTCATTTGTCGGAAAACATGTCCCGCAAAACCTCATGCGACGCTCTGTCACAACCTTACTAAGGATTCGACTCCCAGTTCGGCATATGATTTCTTTGATTTAGACCCGATCTCTATGACTGACTCCTAAAATCTGTCTTAGCCATCTTTGTTGAGACACATTTAATGATTTTCAATTTCGGCAGAAGACTATTCACACTTTATTAATGGAGCCCAAGCCACTGGTAGAAATTTGTAACCTTTCTTGACTACGCTCTAGGAATTACATGCCTGTATTTCGCTTTAGATTTTATATCGAAAAAGAAAGTTTTTTCGTCAAATCATCTGTTGAGAGGTTTTAAACTAAAAAATCTCTGTTTTTTGTTTGTTTTGTTTTTAATTCAAAACCCCATTTAGCTACGATCATAGAATTTGGTGACTGTTGTTTGCTTTAAAATAATATTGAAGAGAGAGGTTTTCAACTTTAAACGCTCTGTAGGGGAATTTTAAACTCAAAACCATCTGTAGGGGTTTTAAACTTTAAAGAAAAAGCCATCTGGAGGAGGGGGATTTAAACTCAAAACCCCTTTGGCTAAGCTCATAGATTTTATAGTGTGTAATTTCCTTTTTTTTTTATATTGAAGAGGTACTTTTAAGCTTCAAACCCCAACTGGAGGGGGGGGGGTTAAACTCAAAACCCCTTTGGCTACGCTCATAAAATTTTGAGTGTGTAATTTTGTTTTTTTTTATATTGTAGAGGGGGTTTATCGTAAATTTTGGAAGGGGTTTTAAAATCAAAATCTTCCTTAACTGTGCTGTTGGAATTTGGGGATTGCTGTTTGCATTTTTTTTGTTTTGTTTATAGAAGAGGGGGATTTAACTGCAAAAACCTCTGGTAGGGGGTTTAAAAATCAAATCCCCCTGTAGGGGGTTTTAAACTCAAAGCCCCCTGGTAGAGGGATTTGTATCTTAAAACCCCCTGATAGGGGTTTTTAAAATCTCAAAAACCCCTGGTAGAGGGTTTTTAACTCAAAACCCCCTCGGCTGTGCTGTGGTAAGTGATGATTTAGTATTAAAATCTCACCTAAAATAAACAAAATGAAAGCAAAAATCAGTCACTTAAGTCCGTCCCCCCCCCCCTTCGGGGGGGGGGGGGGATTTCATTTCGGGGGGGGGGGGGTTGAACCCCAAGAACCCCCCCCCCCCCTGGCTACGCCCATGATATAAATAAATATATATATATATATATATATATATATATATATATATATATATATATATATATATATATATATATATATATATATATATATATATTTATTTATTTATTTATTTATTTATATATATATATACATATATTTATTTATTTATTTATTTATTTATTTATTTATATATATATATATATATATTTATATATATATATATATATATATATATATATATATATATATATATATATACATATATTTATTCATTTATTTATTTATATAATGTACTAAGCTAAAGGAAGATAAGCCTTGTGTAGAGAATTAAAACCATTGAAAACTCTAAACTTTGAGCACTAAACTTTGAACTCTAAAGCCTTCTATTTATGGAATTACTTGAATAGCTTAGTGGCTAACAAGTCGGACTTACATCATGGGGTTTCGAGTTTGAATTCACACTTCAACAACTTTTGTTGTTTTTCAAAAGGCTGTTTTCAGGTTCCACCCTTGAAGAGGTGCAAGCTAATAAGTGGAATAGTAAATTCAAATAGCAGACATAACCCAGTATCGGTCTTCATCTATTATAAATTAATATTGATTCAAAGTAATTGATGTAATTTGACTCACTATAATAACGTTTTTTCTTTCATTTTTTTTTAAAGAAAGTATTTTTTTTTATTGTTTACTTGTTTGTTGTTATTAGAAATAAGGTCCCCCAACAAATAATTTTATTTCGATTACTATATTTATTTAAAGATTTGAATATAAGATATAGTTAATGTTGTATTTGAATCTGAAGAGCAAGCAATGATACATTCATATTATTTTATAGTCTTCCCTCACAATGTTGATAGTGTGCTGACTGGTACCGAGAACTAATTTCAAATGCTCCTCATTGCGTACATGGCAATAACAGTTTGTCTACATTTCTTACATATGAAAACAGATACAGGGAAAGTCACAGAAAGAATTAGTGTATTATAAAAACTTGATTAAAAATAGCGTCTTAAAATCATGAATCAACATTTCCTAAATTGATAGATGTATGGATTTTCTAATTTTTAGAAGACATTAGTGGTTCTAAGAAGTTGGCAAGTTTCGTTTCAAATAATTCGAACTATTGTAATTTTTAAGCTTTGTTTGTGTAATTCTTGGCTGCGGAGGAAAATTAGGATAAAATGAAAACAACTCTGAGGTGAGATGCACCTCCCACGACAAGAACTGCGAGTGATAATTGGGCCCCAGAGGACAAGATGAACTTTAAATCTGGAAACATTTACTGATTTATGTCTCATGACATGCAGACGTCATAGGGAGAAAAAAAAACACCGTATCTCGTGGCCTTGACCTTGGCAAGTGAGAACAGAATGTACACGCCAATGGATCTTGTTGGAAACACGTGATGTCCAGACAACTGGCCGACATTTTGTTGTTTGTGAGACGGAAGGTGTTAGGCCCTGAACAAAACGTCGACAGAATGGCAAGCAATAACAAACTAGACATTTGGGGAGAAGTCTTATGTAGATATTTCTAGTGTGGAGTTTAACACAGTTCAACGATATTTTAAATGTAGATCTATACAATACAAACTTTATGGATATACAAAATGTAGAATTATACACAGGTCAATGATATTTTAAATGTAAAATTATAACAGGTCAATGATAATTTATATGTAAATTATACACAGGTCAATGATATTTTAAATGTAAATTATACACAAGTCAATGATATTTTAAATGTAAATTATACACAAGTCAATGATATTTTGAATGTAGAATTAGACCATTTCGTAAATATTTTAATGTACAGTTCTAAACATTTCGGTGATATTTGTAATGTAAAATTTAAGGCTACACATTTATGGATAAATATTTCGCTGCAGAACTGTAACACATTTTGGGGGGATATTTAAAATGCAAGTGTTCACAATGTAGGAATATTTTCAAGTAAGTTATGCACGTTTTGGATTTATAATCCATGCAGCATGGAATCACGATTTCAACACTTTTTACAGTGGCGGCACATCGAGGTGAAGATTGAAGTGGTTGTTACTAGGCATCGGTTGTGTTGACGCAAAGTGTTTTCCACCAGATTTGAAGACATTTTATGGTATGCTTTTCAGAATTGTTGCTAGACGTGCTGGTCAAACATAATAATGTCAATAATCGTTCCACAGATAGGATCAAAGCTTTTTTCACCAATCAATCAGCTATATTCATAATTCAATTTTACCGTGAAGAGACGAAAGTTGTGTTGGTTCGGTCCTATTGTAAGACATGATTCATGAAGTCATCCTTCAAGGCACAGTGGAGGGAGCACGAAGAAAGGGTCCTCAAGCTGGCTGGACAACGTCAAAGAATGGGCCGGCCCCCTCTCTCATGATATCCTGCTAAGAACAGCAGCTGACCAGGAAAAGTGGAAGGATTTGGTTACGCGAAGGCAGCACCCCTACAACAATAGTCAAGGGACAGATAAAATGTGATAAGAATTAGACATTATTCCTCTATCACACTGTTTGTCCTCAGTTTATCTTATGTAGATCTGGTTTCATAGAAGGACATTAATTAGCGCTTGACTAAAACAGTTGCTAGCAGATTACAACAATAGGATAAAGTCGAGAGTAATTTATAAGTAATAGGCGACAGTTTTGTATTTAGTTAATTGATAACTTGGTTATGTGATGTCAATAAAAAGTATCAAAAACTCCTGTTATCAATGATTTAACAATGATTTATCAATGGTTAACGAAGGCGCCTAATGAAAATAAGCAAAATCATCATACAATTTTCTTTTTTTTCCCCCAGATGGACGACGCTAAAGGTGATGTTCAGATGTCAAGAGCATTGAAAGGGATGTCACGAGCATTGAACTATTTGTTTGGTATGCAAGTCAACACTTGTACAGTTTGTCATTACAGCTCAAGTCAAGATTATCCAACGAACATTTGTGAATCTTAATTTATTCAGGAATCGACACCAGCGATTTATTTGTGATTATTACGAGATGGAATTAAATTTTGCTGAAAATATACTATTTTTTAAAAGAATAATTGTGTATTTCTGAATTAGTGGCAATGTGAAAAATTTTAAATAGTAATTATGATAATAATAATAATCTTTAGTATCCATAAGGAAATTTATCTTACAATTAGGATGTATGAATTAGGCGTGGAGTATTTATTAGCACCTTTATAACAAAGAAACCTGTTACTAATTGAGGTTCAGACAATCGCATTAGTTCAAATCCTGACATTTTGATCCATCGCTATCTGACAAGAAGAGAGACTAGTTTCTATTTTCTTTTGATCGTCTTGTCATGTGTCAATGACGGCCAGTATTCTGGAAGGCTATGGAAGCCACGACACCAGGGGTGGACACCATCTCTGGTCTTCTGACCTGGTCAACGCTGAGCATGGACACCGACCTCAGCTTCTGGGCCCTTGGTGGTTTTAACGCCAGTAACATTTCGTTTGGAGTGTACGGGGACGAGGGTACGGCTGGGGAGAACGCAGGAGTGTGGGATGACCTCTGGCGGGGCATTCCTTTAGGTATTGTGCTGACCTTTCTGTGTCTGTTGACCACTGTTGGGAATATCTTAGTGCTTCACGCAGTACGGACAGAGAAACGACTTCAGAGTGTGAGTATCTGTGTCTATGTTTAGGGTGTCACTGTAGTGTCTGTGTGAGTTATCTATCTATCTATCTATCTATCTATCTATCTATCTATCTATCTATCTATCTATCTATCTATCTATCTATCTATCTATCTATCTATCTATCTATCTGTCTGTCTGTCTGTCTATTTGTCTGCCTGTGTCTGTATTAAATTAACCACATAAAAGACCACAATTATATTTACGCTAGACTTTCTATATTAAAAAAAATTTAATGAATGTGTAAACTTAATTAGCTTGTTATGAAATGAAACAGAATTGACAATTGATGATTTAAAAATGAACTTGATTAATATTTTGTTCAACATGATTGAAATGATTTTGTGTGTGTGTGTGTGTGTGTGTGTATGTGTGTGTGTGTCTGTGCGTGCGTGCGTGCGTGCGTGTGTGTGTGTGTGTGTGTGTGCGTGCGCGCGCGCGCGCGCCTGGAACGACGACCAGCGGGGCATTTCTTTAGCGTCATTGTTCGCTTTATATTGCTGTGAACCATTTGATGAATTATTTAATAGCAGAGAGTAGAGAACTTAATCATCGGCAGAAGTTATTTATTAATGAAGAAACACAACCACTGTCCTTTTTGACATTTGAAATACGCCCTGCTATAACTTTTATTTCATTTGAAACTACATTTCCTGCAGAATGAATGATCTAGATGAGGGGTGGGCTATCTTTTTGTATGTAGGGCTGCATTAAATGTATTTTTGGTTTGATGGGCCGCATATATATATATATATATATATATATATATATATATGGGTATGTGTATGTGGGAGTGTGTGTGAATGTGTGTATGCCTATGGTTAAGTCCCCTAGCTGATAAAGTTGATCAATGTGACAATAGATTCAATAACATGTTTGATATTCAATACAGCTTTGCACAAACTTTCCTGACGAATGACACAGTGGAGAGGTCAGAGTGAATGGTCAGTTTGTTGCCCTTTAATTTTATTATACATCTTCTTCAAGAAATTCATGTTTCTCCACCTTGTTCCATGCCAACTCCACTGTTCCAATACAGTTCTTGATAGAATTGATTTAATTCTGGCCTGAAGTTACACCTTTAAAGTGACTCAACACTGACTAACTCTTTCGTGTGCTGAAACTAAGTATCTACTCCCCGGAGGAATATCAATGTGTCCAGTACATCAGTATTTTCGTCCAATGCTAGAAAAAAAAAACGGAAAAAAAAACTTGCTAAATTATAAGTTGGTGCATTTAATTATCAGCTATCTTTTCAATACGCTTAACTACAGTTCTCCTTGACAGATTAAATCTTTCAAATTATTTTTGCTGTTTCATATCTGAAAAGGGTTTGTTCTGTTTGACACTGCATCAAACTGACTTTTGTTTTACTGATCGAATGATGATTGTTTGGTGTAACCCGTTCGCTGCTTCGTCAATTTACAAACAAACTCCTGGCTTTGTTTTTTCTTTCTTCATTTGCCAGATAGCATCCAAAACCAAGATGCTTCGTGAGGGGATGTCTTTTGAAATTGTACCCTTTAAAACCAGTGACCAGTTCTGAGCAAGTACACTGCTTTAGCACGAACACTACTTAGCCGTCCATTCATCGCTATAACACGACATTCATCTTCTATTTTTTTTTTAGAAGCATTCATGAATAAGAGTTTTGTTTTTAAAATGTTTATCTCCCATCAAACAAATATAAGTATACAAATATTCCTCTTTTTGAAACAAAGCAAAGTCAACTTCCGGTTGAGCAGAAACGCAATTCATATCCTTTTTTATATAAATATATTTGAAAAAGCGATCACCGAGATACCCCATTCTTTCTCCCCGAATCCTTTTCAACTGGTTTAGACTTTGATAGGATAGAGTATTGAGAAAGCTAAAAGCATGAAATTACCTTAAACAAAAACAATTGGTAAAAATATCTAATCGCACAGATCTCTTGATGCAAATTTAGATCTATTACAAATTTTATTACATGACTGATACAGCTACCGCGAATTACGCTTAGCATCAGTTTTGTTTTTGTATTTTTTCAAAGTATTTTTTTTATGTTTTTCTTGTTTCCCCTTTTTCAAAACAAGTTACCATGATTGATTGTAATGTAAGCTTGACAAACACTGGGTAGGTGTAATGTATGAGTTCTTCTTAAAGAAAGAACTGGACGCCATTAGCACTAAATCTTCAAGGAACGAATTTCCTGCAACTTATGGTGTTAAGTGATAGTATAGAGACAAGCTTTCAATTATTTCCCTTTAATCTTAGTTGATCTCAGACAAATTACTTCCACAAAAACATAAATACGCAAAAAATATGTATGAAAAATATTCCAATGATAGGCCTTTAAATCTAGACCTAGAAGACGATGCGCAAAATGTTCCTGAACATTCATTTATTAAACTCTAGAACGAATGCTGAAATACCCCAAGACATATAGTCCTTTCAATATAAATATTTTCTAGTTCTCTAGCCAAATTTTAATTTATTATTTTATACTTTAAAAAAGTATAACGTCAAACTAGAGTTTTCCCAGTATGGTCAACGCGCTAGTAATTCCTTTCAAAACGATACACATCGACTGTCAAATTTCCAGGCAAATCGTTAGAGCAGTTTTCGAGATCCGTGTTTACTCAGGTTTTTTGAGCCCTCCCATACGTTTCCAGGAAGGTAAGGGTTATGTAGAGCTATTGTAAAAGTACGAAAACAAAACGTTCGTATATCGAGTTTAATTCAAAATAATAATAACAAAAGTATCCACTTGCATAGAGGAAAGTATCTGAAAGCAAATGGTCTCTGGAAATAGACAGCCGAAGAGCTCTCGAAGGTTTGGAGGCACACATTTTAGATCCAAAGAAAACCATTGAAGACAGGTGCAGACGAATAAAAGAAAACTTAGATCGGCCTTGTTGGTATCATATGTGGAAAACTTAGATCGGCCTTGTTCGTATCAGATGTGGAAAACGTAGATCGGCCTTGTTCGTATCAGATGTGGAAAACGTAGATCGGCCTTGTTGGTATCAGATGTGGTAAAATGTAGATCGGCCTTGTTGGTATCAGATGTGGAAAAATGTAGATCGGCCTTGTTGGTATCAGATGTGGAAAAATGTAGATCGGCCTTGTTGGTATCAGATGTGGAAAAATGTAGATCGGCCTTGTTGGTATCAGATGTGGAAAAATGTAGATCGGCCTTGTTGGTATCAGATGTAGTAAAATGTAGATCGGCCTTGTTGGTATCAGATGTAGTAAAATGTAGATCGGCCTTGTTGGTATCAGATGTGGTAAAATGTAGATCGGCCTTGTTGGTATCAGATGTGGAAAAATGTAGATCGGCCTTGTTGGTATCAGATGTGGAAAAATGTAGATCGGCCTTGTTGGTATCAGATGTGGAAAAATGTAGATCGGCCTTGTTGGTATCAGATGTGGAAAAATGTAGATCGGCCTTGTTGGTATCAGATGTGGAAAAATGTAGATCGGCCTTGTTGGTATCAGATGTGGAAAACGTAGATCGGCCTTGTTCGTATCAGATGTGGAAAACTTAGATCGGCCTTGTTGGTATCAGATGTGGTAAAATGTGCTGATCCTGACTGGGTCTTGTGAAATACTTTGCACTTAATCTTAAACTTTGGAAACTGAGACAATGTGTTTTCTGTAATCATATTCGTGTTAGTATAGTATGAAGATTAGTTGGAAGATTAAGTGAGTCAAGCTAGATTAGTCAATCTAAGTAAGTCAGGCTAAGTAAGTCAATCAGTCTAGATAAATCAGTCTAAGTAAGTCTATCTAAGTAATCAGTCTAAGTAAGTATATCAAATGCTTTTAAGGTCCTGCTTTTTCTTCTATGTGTACGTATTCCTCTCGCCAGTAACTGTAGTATCTACTATGTCCATCTTCTGTCCATCTCTTGTCCATCTAGTGTCCATCAATTAGTACTTGGAGAAACACGATGATACAAGCTTGTACCTTCAATTACGTGGCTCTTGCCCTAGGGACATGCCACCGTTGTCCACTACTCAACTTGTCTGACCAAAGGCCATTCCTTGACTAAAGGGTACTTCTAGTGTACTCACTGACAGAGACACGAGAAACCACATTCAATAACACACAAATACGCTTATGTACACACGCACACACATATACACAAACTCAGGTACAGTTGAAAATGTATTTATCTGTGGTACTAAATGGCAAGATAAACTGCATGTAGTTAAAAGTCAAAACAGACGACAATACATTGGTGAACAATTATTTAACTATCTCTTTTTTAAAATTATTTTTAAAGATCTATCTATCTATCTATCTATCTATCTATCTATCTATCTATCTATCTATCTATCTATCTATCTATCTAATCTATCTATCTATCTATCTATCTATCTATCTATCTATCTATCTAATCTATCTATCTATCTATCTATCTATCTATCTATCTATCTATCTATCTATCTATCTATTCATCTAACCATCTATGTGTGTAGTCGCTGAATGAACTCTGTATGTTGTGTCTGTTCTATTTATGTGTATGTTTCTGTTGTGTTGTCTTTATATGAGAAAAGAGTCCTTGTAATCACGACAAATTTTCTTAAGGATCAATAAAGCAGTCTTAGTCTTATCTATCTATCTATCTATCTATCTATCTATCTATCTATCTATCTATCTATCTATCTATCTATCTATATGTCAATATCTTCTAAATGTATCTTAAAATCTTTTAATCTATTTTCTCTCTTCATCTTTTCTCCTACTTTCCCGCTGACTATCATTTTACTCTCTTTCTCTCTCGCTCTCTCTCTCTCTCTTTCTCTCGCTCAAGTTCTTTCGCAATTTATCTCTCACTCTTTATCTCTCTTCCAGTCAACTTTGACTTTTGCTATTTCTCGTTACAATTCTGACAATTAAATGGAAACTCCGTAGATCAAGTTTTACATTTTTTAAGCCCCAAGTTTTGTCTTTCTTCTGCCGTTATCTTTTTTTTGGGTTCTACTTTCATGTTGTTTTCTTCTCACACACGCACAGAGAATTTGAATTCTCTTGGTCAATATTGTGCGGACATTGCACTAAATGTCTCGATGAGCGTCCGTGTAGAATGTCGTCAAAATCTCAAATTACTTCTAGTTCTATCATGACACAGAAGAGAAAAAAAAAGATATATAGGTTAGGGAGAAACGATTTAAATAAAAAGATTAAAAAGATTAAACGCGCAACATATAAAAGTACTTAAAAAAAAGAGTTGTTTTTTTTTCTAATGTAAATTATAACTATGTATCTCAATAATGTAGAAGTTATTTTCTTTTTGAGATCAAACAAAATTGCGAATATTTAATTGACTAATTGATTTATTTTTAAATTGATTCATATTTTGTTTTTACCTTTACCTTAACCAATCCCTTAGTCTGTTGGACCGATGGGGCACCATGCAAGATTTGTCGACCGTCTTTTTCCGTTTCTCTCTGTCTTTTGTCTTAGATATAACCTCTTTCAATGGCAGGCCCGTCAATTCTTTTATGTTGTCATGTTGTCAGGTACAAAACAAATAATTGTTTAAAGTTTCAAAGTGATCCAAGAATGGTGGGGAGAAAAAATGACGTGTACAATAATCAAACGGGACGAAACCTCCAATATTATCTCTAATTACTGAATAACTAATTTCCCTTTGCTGGTGTGAAACAAAATAATTAATTACCAGTAAATAATTGATTAATTTGTTAATTTTTAAAAATTGATTCATGTATTGTCTTTGCAAATGAATAATTGTTCAAAGTGTCAACTTGATCCGAGACTGAGTGTGGGAGACATAACCTGTTCAAACATTCTATCAGACAGACAGACTGAGTGTGTGAGACAGAACCTGTTCAAACATTCTACCAGACAGACAGACTAAGTGTGGGAGACAGAACCTGTTCAAACATTCTATCAGACAGACAGACTGAGTGTGGGAGACATAACCTGTTCAAACATTCTATCAGACAGACAGACTAAGTGTGGGAGACAGAACCTGTTCAAACATTCTATCAGACAGACAGACTGAGTGTGTGAGACAGAACCTGTTTAAACATTCTACCAGACAGACAGACTGAGTGTGTGAGACAGAACCTGTTCAAACATTCTATCAGACAGACAGACTGAGTGTGTGAGACAGAACCTGTTCAAACATTCTATCAGACAGACAGACTGAGTGTGTGAGACAGAACCTGTTCAAACATTCTACCAGACAGACAGACTGAGTGTGTGAGACATAACCTGTTCAAACATTCTACCAGACAGACAGACTGAGTGTGGGAGACATAACCTGTTCAAACATTCTACCAGACAGACAGACTGAGTGTGTGAGACATAACCTGTTCAAACATTCTACCAGACAGACAGACTGAGTGTGTGAGACATAACCTGTTCAAACATTCTACCAGACAGACAGACTGAGTGTGGGAGACATAACCTGTTCAAACATTCTACCAGACAGACAGACTGAGTGTGTGAGACATAACCTGTTCAAACATTCTACCAGACAGACAGACTGAGTGTGGGTGACATAAACCTGTTCAAACATTCTACCAGACAGACAGACTGAGTGTGGGAGACATAACCTGTTCAAACATTCTACCAGACAGACAGACTGAGTGTGGGAGACATAAACCTGTTCAAACATTCTACCAGACAGACAGACTGAGTGTGTGAGACATAACCTGTTCAAACATTCTACCAGACAGACAGACTGAGTGTGTGAGACATAAACCTGTTCAAACATTCTACCAGACAGACAGACTGAGTGTGGGAGACATAACCTGTTCAAACATTCTACCAGACAGACAGACTGAGATGATATTAGCTTTTTAATTTAAAAAAAAAAACGATAAAAAAAGAGAAGAAAAAGATAACGATGTTAAAAAAAACGATAAAAGAATTTTAAAAATATAAAAGAGATACAAATTTGAATATGGATGGCCACCTGGTCGTGGGATGAAAACCTCAGACTGTCGTCACCATGGTTCCAAGTTTGAATCCTGTCACTTCCATCCCCTGCCATCTTGCAAGTGGTTTGGACTAGGGTGTAATTCTCTTCAAGTCTAAAGGAAGTCTTACAAATAAAAAGAGATAAAAGAGAAATAAACAAGATAAAAAAAAGTGATCGAAATTTTGTTTTCAATGTAGTAGACTTAAGTAGACTATATTCATTCACATTTGATGTTAGACTTCTGTAGTAGACTTAAGTAGACTATATTCATTCACATTTGATGTTAGACTTCTGTAGTAGACTTAAGTAGACTATATTCATTCACATTTGATGTTAGACTTCTGTAGTAGACAAGTAGACTATATTCATTCACATTTGATGTTAGACTTCTGTAGTAGACTTAAGTAGACTATATTCATTCACATTTGATGTTAGACTTCTGTAGTAGACTTAAGTAGACTATATTCATTCACATTTGATGTTAGACTTCTGTAGTAGACTTAAGTAGACTATATTCATTCACATTTGATGTTAGACTTCTGTAGTAGACTTAAGTAGACTATATTCATTCACATTTGATGTTAGACTTCTGTAGTAGACTTAAGTAGACTATATTCATTCACATTTGATGTTAGACTTCTGTAGTAGACTTAAGTAGACTATATTCATTCACATTTGATGTTAGACTTCTGTAGTAGACTTAAGTAGACTATATTCATTCACATTTGATGTTAGACTTCGCTTTAAAAGCTTCGAATACAATTACCTACTTTGTAAACTCGTCTCTTCTAAAAGTAGCGCTTTTATTTTTCCTGCACATTTCTATTCGCTACTTTTAGGAGCTGCAATAAACCGAATCAATATTTCATCCTTAACTTGCTGCAGATGTTCCATCAAATGGCATTGAAATGTTGTGAGCTGTTTAGTGTGGCAAGCGGCTCGTTAACTATGTCATAACGTATCGGGCCAAATAGTCGCTTACAGCTACACTGATTGTGTCTCTGGGGTTTGGTCCTAGTGACGCTAATGGTACAGGAAACAGTTTACTCTTAATCAGTTCTCTTGTTCTACTATCTCCCCCACCCCCTGCCCGCCCCGACTTTTTCTTACATTGCAGACATATTGACGAACACATAATTTTAATGACAGCTTTTCAAAGAGAACGAAATACGATTTTATAGATTCGAAATGACTTGGTTAATACGAGGTTGATTTATTTAGTTCTAATTTCAACACTTCAGCATAAGAAGTGTATAGTGTGTTTGCATTGGCTGAATAGATTCTGATGTAACCACGAGTAAGACTGTCACAGATTAGGACATGAGGATGAACGAATGGTGAGAGAGAGAGAGAGCTGAAATCGGAGTTGAAAATTTTTTTAATAAAGTAAGTTTTAAACCTACAAGGTTTTGTTGGACTAACTGTCTGGGGCTACAACCCTACAATGAGCACTATCAACACTGACATTTAGTGTGTAGACGATTTTTTTTCCTTCAGATTTTCATCTATGGCAGATAACTATAAATAGCTAATCTTGTGATCACTGGTGTAGCTAGGGATTTTGGGCGCCCGGGGGGGGGGCTTTACCTTTTTAAGGGACCCTGCATTTTGACATTCGACATCATGACATGAGATGATGACGTAATATTTAATATCTCATGTAAAAAAAATAAATTTCAGGAATTCATTTGGGGCCCACCTATAGTGGGCTAGCGTAAGGATTTTCACATTTGGACCTCCCCCCCTCGCCCAAGCTAGGTACGCCACTGCTTGTGTCATGATGTATTTGGTGTACAGAAAATATGCCACGTATTGAAGCATAAAGACATTTTTATTATTTATTTATTATCATTGGCTGCAGCAATTCAATACAGCGTCTGTGAAAGTCTGTAGGTTGGCTATTCATTTCAAAACCTCTCCCAGTCTACCTATTTTTAACGTTTTTCTTTCAGTTACATTATATCGCCCCCACCTTTCTCCATATTCTCTGTTTCTGTATTTTATTTCTTTAATGTGAACTAGATTTTTTTTACTTGTTACAAATTAAAAAAAAAAGATTTACTGCATTTAATAAAACTTGTATCTTCAATAATGTAGGCATATCATGTAAGAAGGTAAGAGACACATTTTGACAAAGTTCTATCAAATCACTCTGTCTGTCCGTCTGTCTGTCTGTTTGAACACGTTGTGTCTCCCACTTCCCAATTTCAGATCAAGTTGAAACTTTTCACAATAATTATTGATCCAAACAAAACATGAATCAATCGAAAAAATAACAAACTACTTAAATAGTGGACATTAATTAATGTTGTTTGATATACAAATGGAAATAAATCTTACAGTATTGAGAGATACATATGAAGTTCTTCGACTTAGATAAGCTTTGTTGTTTGTTTTTTTAAAGTATTTTTTTAAATTTTATTTTGCTTTGTTTTCTTCGACAGTTCAAACACTGTATTGCTCAAACCAATATTCACTTACTCACGATTGGTTAAATTCTTCTGTCAAAGCTAACGCCAATCTTCCAAACTATATTAATATACACTTCAATAATGGTGAGAAAGTTTTGTTGTTGCCCACTTATTGACTGATTGAGTTCATGCTGATCGTGACCTCGTGGCGTAAGATGACCTTATCTGACCCTTGTATAAGATGACATGATCAGATTCGCATTATATATGTTTGTTTTACATGCTCCTTGACGAGAGAACATTGTTATAGCCTAGCCCCAAACCTACCACGGAGAGGAATGGCTGCGGGCAAGGTGCGAACCCTAGATCACTGAGACGACAGTCCAGGGCGCAGAACACAACGACCAGGCAGCCTTGACGTATATCGTATATAACTTATAACTTGACGTATATGGTATATAACTTATAACTTGACGTATATGGTATATAACTTATAACTTGACGTATATGGTATATAACTTATAACTTGACGTATATGGTATATAACTTATAACTTGACGTATATGGTATATAACTTATAACTTGACGTATACCGTATATAACTCATAACTTGACGTATACCGTATATCTTATATAATACAGACGTTACTTCAAAAAAGAAGATGATTACGTCCTACGCGTCATGCATTTAGTCATGCATATTAACCAATGACTTAAATTCTGCCAAGTCACTGGTTTTCCTGGCTAGCTCAGGCAACCCATTCCATGCTCTAATAGCACTAGGGAAGAAGGAGTATTTGTACAAATTTGTCCTAGCATATGGGACGAGGAATGTGCCTTTATCTTTGTGTCTTTCAGAGTATTTTATTAAATTTTGTTTTTGTATTTGAAGATTATGGTTCAGTGTTTTATGTATGATTGCTACTTTACTTTTGAGCCTTCTGTCCTGAAGGCTTTCTAAATTTAGTGATTTTACTAAAGGTGTTACTCTAGTCAAATGTGAATATTCGTTTGTTATGAATCGCACTGCTCTATTTTGTGTCTGTTCTAGTTTCTTAATGTTTTCTTGAGTTGAGGGGTCCCAAACAGAGGATGCATATTCTATTATTGGCCTAACCAAGGTTAAATAACATTTTAGTTTTATGTTCTTATTTGATTTATAGAAATTTCTTTTAATAAATCCTAATGCTTTGTTTGATTTTTTTGTAGTTTCATCAATATGTGGATTCCATGACAGTTTTTCATTTATTATAACACCTAGGTATTTTGCGTTTTTAGTCTGTGTTACTGGTTTGCCATGAATAAGATAAGTGGAATTAATTTGTTTTAGTTTTTTTGTTACTCTTAACATCTGACATTTTTCTGGGTGGAAAGACATGCTCCAATTTGATTCCCATTTCTGTAATTCATCTAATTCTCTTTGTAAAATATCTGTGTCTTGTGTTGTTTTTATTGTTCTATATATTATGCAATCGTCTGCAAATAATCTGACTTTTGTTCCTGAAGTAATGCAATTTGGTAAATCATTTATGTAATTTAAAAATAGTAGTGGACCCAAGACTGTTCCTTGAGGTACACCTGAGTTTACTGTTATCGGCGTTGATTTAGAGCCATTTATTATTACAGTTTGTTCTCTCCCTATCAGAAAGTCCTTAATCCACTGATGCAGTGGACCATTAATGCCGAATATTTTAATTTTTGAAGCAAACTATGGTGGTGAACTTTGTCAAAAGTATATAACTCATAACTTGACGTATATGTTATATAACTTATAACTTGACGTATATGGTATATAACTTATAACTTGACGTATACCGTATATAACTTATAACTTGACGTATACCGTATATAACTCATAACTTGACGTATACCGTATATAACTCATTACTTGACGTATATGGTATATAACTTATAACTTGACGTATACCGTATATAACTTATAACTTGACGTATACCGTATATAACTCATAACTTGACGTATATGGTATATAACTTATAACTTGACGTATATGATATATAACCTATAACTTGACGTATATGGTATATAACTTATGACTTGACGTATATGGTATATAACTTATAACCCAGAACGCTAGTCAGGGGCAGGACTAATCTTTTCTTACCTCTTCAGAGTTTAACTTTATGTTTTGCGACATCTAAATTACTTTATGACCAGTATTACCGTTTCATTTTGTGTTAGCTTTATCCAGATCTGTAATCCACAACAAGCAAGGGCAGATGGAAGACTCGTTATTTATGGCTCATACACAAATATAGAGACACTGAAAGAAAATTTAAAGGAAACCAGTCGCATACACTTCCGAAAAACAAAAATGGCTGATTTCAAAATAAACAAAATTAATTTTGTTTTGCAGCCTCGAAATGGTGTCTGCACTACTTCCGGTAAATGGCGGAAACACGTTTAAATCACATAACAGTTTTATTGGAAGGGATTTCCTACTAATCTTCTCAATGGCAGGATTATAGAAAGTGGATATTCCTAAAAAGAACGCAACTTTGTGCCCATGGTTCAATCGGAGTTTTTTTTTTACTATAAAATAAACAATGTCAATGAAGCGAAATTTAACTAAATAAAAGCTACACACAGACGAGCTCAGAAAATTTGATTATGCAGTGCTAAAAAGTGCAAAATAAAAAAGATGATATAGCTTAAACAAATTGCTCATCAACATTTCTCTACACCGGTTTGTGTGGTCTGTCTGTCCTTCCGCCCGTCCGTAGATCTCGTAAACTAGAAAATATATTGAAAATCCGACGTCATGACATTTTAGACCATTCAAAGTTCTGATGCAACGGCTAAGTTTTTTCTTTTCTGACAGCGAAAAATTTAATTTTTAAAATAAACTACGAAAGCAGTTTTTTTCATAAAAATTCACAATTTTTAAAACTACTCATTTTTAAAAGTAAAATACAAGGGAGACTATTTAATAAGAGAAATGACAATGTACTCTATTTTCGAAGAATTTTAAATTTTGTGTAAACAAAAATTAAATTGGATTATTAAAATAAGTAATTTCCTTCATACTAATTGCCTATATTTACAAAAAAAAAATGTTTACTTTTTTAAAAGAGAAAAAAATTATTTAGTATGCATATAAGTGAAATGTAATTTAAATTAACAATTAATAAGTGCTGTTTTGTATTATACACGTAAACTGTCGTTAACAAAAAATACCATGCAATACGCCAGGGCCAGGAAAATAGTTAAAGGGGAAAGTATTATTTTTCTTTTTTTTTTAGGGTAATGTTTATTTGTTAAGGCTTCGAAAGAGAGATTGACCATTTACAAAACAATTTGATCAATTAAATAATCATTCAATGGCGATTTAGCAGAATCTAGAACATTGATTAACATGATTAGATTGACACATGAAATGCGTAGGACGTAATTATTTTCTTTTTTGAAGGAACGTCTGTAACATATAAGATAAGATATTGAAACCTGCCTTTTTACCTGCCTCAGCGGAACACTTCGTGGGGCTGATTTTGAAATCATGTTGTTTGTTGTTTTCTTTTTGCCCTGAAGAAATACTTGTCTATTCTCCAAGGGCTGTAAATGAAAATAACCTGGGATTTTCAAAACAGCTAGTCGGAGTTCTGATAACGAAAAGAAATGCTGCGCTATTAAGATGATTTTCTCTGCGCAGCAATCAATAACCACATGCCATTAGCACTGTAGCGCCATTAGCACTTCAGCGCCATCTTTATATTTTACTGCTACTCTACCATCCAATTCTTGATTGAAGTCCCTCTTTCCTTATCAACACTTTATTGCGTACTCAGTGGCACCAGTGCAGTCATTTCAATACTTGGCAAATCTAGCATGTGCTAACTATATCATTCTCGAATATTTCAAACAGGAAATTTTTTTTTCAGAAATAAGGTGGGGGGGGGGGGGGGGCAGACATTATTAGTTTATTAATAAATCTAATTAGATCGCTTGTTTTTTCCTCTATATAACTTCTTAACGCTCGACGTCTCTCTCAATGTCAAGGTCGAATCATACACTCGATTTTCCTTTTTTTTCTGAACTTCTTTGTTCAAGTTTTTTTTTCCTTATAAAATCAGAAATTTCTCATTTATTCATATAATAAAGTTATTATGAAAATAATTGGGGTGGGGGAAATGGGGGCGATTGAAGCAAGAAATGAGCAATAACAATAGCGAAACCTTCACTTCAAATTTCCCTAAATCTGTTAGGCCGTTGGGGCACCACACAAGATCTGTTGACAGTCTTTCTCCATTTTTCTCTGTCTTTTGCCTTTGATGGGATCTCTTTCAAAGACAGGCCAGTCCATTTTTTTTGTTGTCTTCCCATCGCTTTCTCTGTCTATCTCTTCTTCCCCTGGTACTGTTCCCTGGAGGAAGGTCTTTGCGAGCCCTGAGGACCTCGTGATGTGCCATAGAGTTAGAGTTCACGTTTTTTGACAGTGATTAGCAGGTCATCGTGGGGTAAAATTGCTGTATTAATCCTGTTTCGTATCTCTTCATTCGTGATGCGGTCTTTGTATTTAATATTTAGTAAAGTAAAAAAAAAAAGATATTTTCCTATTCACAAATCTGTCCAACGTCTGACACCAAGAGAGCAGGTGAGATGAGTGTATGTAGGTGAGGTGTTACTGTTTGTATTTGTGTTCGAGTTGAAGTTGTTCTGTGTCAGTGTGCGCTACGTTTTATGTGTTCGAGTGACTGTTGACTTTTGTTAGTTACTGTCTCGTACTTCCTCCACCTTCGAGTTGACTTGTTGATGCCAGTTTGTCACTTACGTACTTCCGCTTCTAGTGTCACCTAGTGGTCTCTGACAGCAGCTACGTGTCAACGTTACAAAAAGTAGGTCAAGACTAGTGTTCGAAAAACTTGTGACAAGACGGACACATACAGTATTGAGAGTATTGTGATTTTTGTTCTATTTTTTGAGTAAAACCGACCCACCGAGTCCACTTAGAGTTTTTAATAAAAAAAAAAAACTCCTTTCGTGTTTCTATTTTTATTTTACATGTTTTGGTTAAAACTCGAGCTTTATAAATAATCAAAATCCCAGTTATAACTACGGTCATTGACAATCCAATGTCTGAATGCATCAACCAATCAGATATGTATGAGAAACTAAGAAACACCTCAGACGTATATTTTGTCAACATGGCTGAAAAGGAGCGACAGAAAGCGACATCTCTCGGCCGATATCAGCGCTGGAGTTTACCCAAGTAATTGAACCAAGGGAGAGAAGCCGAGACGTAGATTGGCAGAAAGTCGGTAAAGGAAAGTATAGGAAATCTTTTGCGGTGAAGTATTTATGTAAATGATGTCACAGAACAAGGAGGAATCTAGACCACGTGGGATCAATCAACCAATCAGAAAGAAAGAAAAAATAAAAGTAAAACGTTATTTGTTCGAGGAAAAAAAAAAGCTCATGTATGAATGGAAATTGCGTAAACAAGGGACAATGATACATGCGCGCGCTAATTAAGTGCGCAGTTATGTTCAAGAACGAAATGACACACATCATATTTCATTTTGGGATTTCCAAATGAGAATCTTTCTCTTTCTTTTACCACCACAGGTTTGGCTGGCCATGACGTTGGCATAGATGCCTTACATTTCAAGTTGACTTAGTGTCTTTCTGAGTGGCTTGAATCGCTTGGCAACCTAACAAAGGGGCTAGAGTTCGAATCCCATGAACTATTAATTGTGATTTGACTAGAGAGCAACTGTGTTTGCTGGCAGCTCTGAAACCAGATACCCTATGCCTCCTTAGGCTCCTTATGTCCGTGTGGTGAATTTGTATATAGTATTGTAAACAACACTTGATAGAATCTTGGATGTAAGATTTAAGGAATTCTATGTTTATTTATTATTATTTCATTGGTCCATTGGTTGGGACAGATTGACAGGGCTTGGAGTTGTATTATTGTTGTCAGAGGCCTGAGTTTTGGGAGCCTAGTTGTATAGTATAAGTAATATAGAAGTCAGTTTTCATAATGGTGCATAAGTAATAGTTAACATTTGATGCGCTGTCTACAGCTACAGTTATCCTGATTACTTTTATTAAAGCTATATTTTGTTATTAATTTATCTCTGGCGTTTCTTGGAATTATTGAAAGAAGTACGTTTATGTGTCATGTCTAAGCCAAGCTAGGAGTTCACAACAGTCCGCAAGAGAAGACTAGATTTGGTTAGATCTTAAAGAGCATGCTTTAGGGCTATATAAAAGCGATTGAGGAAAACCCTTTTTTTTTTACAAAGCTTATATCAACTCTTTCTGTCTGTCTGGTCCAAAGTTTGTACACGTGATTTCTCCCACACTCAAAGCTGAAATTTTGCACTATTATTTCTTTTACATGATAACACAAGAATCAATATAAAAACAATTAACCAATTAGTTAATTAACTATTGGTAATAAATTATTTTGTTTGGTATCTGGAACAAGGGAAAGAAATTGTAATTGACTGAAATGTTGGTATAAGCTGAATAAGTCCCCTTTACAGGTCGTCGTCTGAGTCTAAATGAACACAAACCTGAAAAATAGGACGAGACTATTGAAACATTAGATAACTCTACAATCCTCCATGTTCATAAGCTCTCCACTAGCAGAGTGGTTAGCGTGTTGGCTTGAGAAGGCTTGAACCATGAGTTCGAATTTATGTCGTTCCAACACCCTTTTTTTTTAAAATCGTTAGTCTAGATCTATTAGAAATTTAATGGCACAACTGATCCAAACTAATTGATATAAGTACGCTTAATGTACGTTTTGTTTTTTTAAGAAAGTATTTTTACAAATATTTTCTTGTTACAAATATAGGTCACTTAACCACTACCATCACATACACAGGGAAAGTTCGATAGGTCACTAGCCTTCAACAGACACGTATTTACAGAAACAGGTATTTTGACTACAAGTTCTTAACCACCGGCTACTTCCATAATTTTTACAAAATCAATATGTCTGTGAAATCTTATTTAAAAAACAAAACAAAATCTTTTTGTTTCTTTTTATCTATGTCCTATAATGTACCCCTTTCATCTCTCGCAACCAAAACTGACCAGAATCGGAAACTGCTTTTCCCAGGAGCTATAAAAAAATATTTAAGAGCATTTCTAGATATATAAAGCAAAACAAAAATATGATTAAAAAAAAACCCAATTAGATTTTCCATCAATGATGTTGAATTGTTGGAAAGTACACTCAACAATTGAGCAGATATTTTTTTTTAATCAGAAGAGATTCTTTGATCAGTTCTTTTCATGTTCGTTTTCTGTTCATGTTCACATTCTCTGTTCATGTTCACATTCTCTGTTCATATTCACATTCTCTGTTCATATTCACATTCTCTGTTCATATTCACATGTGTTCGAGTTAACCTATGTTCATGATTCCTTCGGTTTATGTTCACATCTGTTCATGTTCTCATATGTTCATGTTCACATTTACACTTGTTTACTTCGGTCAGATATTACAGTCTTATTAGTCCCGATAATTGGTTTTAGTAGCCTCAAACTGATATTGAATCAAATTGAAACTGACCAGTCCATAAAAGAAAAAAATGACTCACCCTAAACTGTTCCTTCCATCTCATCATTAAGAACCACTGTAAGACAATATAAACTGGTTAAGCAACCAGCACAGGTTAGCGCCAGTCCAGCCTGAGCCTCCCTGAGACAACAAGGCGTTCAATTAGGTCCACCTCGAAAGGTCAAACCCATTGTTTCGTTCATCTCCTCTCAAGGGAGACCATTGAGTACTTTGTCACCAAAAACAAGAGGAGAGAACCCATTCACATAATTGTACCTTCTATCTTCCCTTGAAACAAAATTTAGTTCCCGAGGCAAAAAACACAAAAACGTCTAAGATGGTCCAACAATAGTACTTGAAGGGGTAAACCAGAGACTTCAGTATTAACACCTGGAGTAGCTGGTTAGTTTCATTCACTTGACATCGTAGGGAGAGGGAGGGACAAAAAAACAACACTAATTGTTTGAACGTTTCTTTTCAGTTTTTTTTCTAGTCGATAGTTTTGTTGTACCCTAAAGTGACTTCCTGTTACAATGGACACCGGAAACACGAAAGTCAGCTTCTTGTAGCTACTCGACTTAGATGTGCCAGTATCTAATGAAGTTACTTAGAGGCAAGCAATTCCATTCGAGACTGATCTGCATCTTTTGTTCCGCCCTTAAAAGGTAGACATCTACAGCTTTTCAACTAAATGCACTTTAATTTTATAATCCAAATACATCTTGAAAATTCATGGGGAATTCTGAAAGATCTCTTGACAACCAATGGCTTGCTTTTCATTTTTTTTCCATATCCTAAATAATATCATCCCAGTAACATCCATTTTATTTGACTTCAGTTCTAGTTTAATCCGATATGTTTAAATGTCAGTTTACTTTTGATGACCTATCAACTACAGAGATGAAAGATTGGGTGACCAGACAGCTCATCATACGAGACATTTCATCATTGCAACATTTCATCACTATAGCAATTCATCAGTTAGGGTTCAGGTTAGGGTTAACCAGCTCAGTATGTTAATGACTTAATTACACCTACATGTACTTATGTTTGCAAAATGCACTTTCTACAATGATGAAAGGTTATGGTGATGAAATGTTGCAATGATAAAATGTCTCGTATGATGAGATGTCAGGGAACCAAAAGATTGACATTAGCCGCGCTATATCAGAGCTGAACACAAATTTGATCCGTGATTTGATATGACACTACGTAGTAACCTAAAGGCGTGGGTGTCAGAGCTCTACATCAGCTACCACCTTGTACGGCGAGCCACCAGGCATTTGGTAGAGATGGAAATGAATATTGTGGAAAACACTTCTTTAATACGAAATATCAAATCATCAATCTTTCTCTTTTTTCGAGTATCTTACTCCTTGTGACAATGAACTAAGTTTTATTTTACGCCACCCAAGTCTGTTCATTTGTTGTAGGCAGGCCACCCAAGTCTGTTCATTTGTTGTACGCCACCCAAGTCTGTTCATTTGTTGTAGGCCACCCAAGTCTGTTCATTTGTTGTAGGCCACCCAAGTCTGTTCATTTGTTGTAGGCCACCCAAGTCTGATCATTTGTTGTAGGCCACCCAAGTCTGTTCATTTGTTGTAGGCCACCCAAGTCTGTTCATTTGTTGTAGGCCACCCAAGTCTGTTCATTTGTTGTAGGCCACCCAAGTCTGTTCATTTGTTGTAGGCCACCCAAGTCTGTTCATTTGTTGTAGGCCACCCAAGTCTGTTCATTTGTTGTAGGCCACCCAAGTCTGTTCATTTGTTGTAGGCCACCCAAGTCTGTTCATTTGTTGTAGGCCACCCAAGTCTGTTCATTTGTTGTAGGCCACCCAAGTCTGTTCATTTATTGGAAACATTTCTTTAAAAAAGAAATACAAAGAACAACTAAAGACTTTTTTGTTTCTACTTTAGGAGAATTGGTTTACCTTTCTGTGAAAATCAATCGAAGGGGTAATTAAAAAAAAACAACACACACACACACACACACACAAAATAGTTTTCTGTGTCAAACTTACCAAGATAATATAAGAAAAAACCAACTCAAATACTTTACATCTCCTGGTCTCTCTCTTTCACACAACCCCACACACACCCACACACACGCTTTATCTGTTGAATCGTGCATCGAATCTGAGTAAATCGGAATTCCGATTTTGACGTCACAAAATGTAACGAGAAGGGTGAGGGGTGAGAACATTTCCCGAACATTGACCCTTCTGTATTGAAGTGAAACTATCGAATGAAGATTATCTTCAATATCCCCCAGAGACTTAAGACTGATTGCGCTTTGGGATATGTCAGGATCACCAATTCTGCAGTGCTTTCCGTGACTATAGTATCAGAGCTGAGTTGTCACCCCTTACAGCTCCAATCTAGCCTGTTGTTTTTTACAAAGCTTATATCAACTCACTCTGTCTGTCTGTCTGGTAAAAAGTGTGCAGACGTTATTTCTCCCACACACAATTATTCATTGACATAGACAAGACAAGCAAGTAGCCAATTAGACAATTAATTACTGGTAATTCATTATTTTGTTTAATAGCAATGCTTCAGTATTCACATATGTGGCCAAATTTGTTGGGTTTAGTCCTTTAAAAAATTGCCTTTCTCTTGATAGTCTGGGGGAGCGCTGTAAGGCTCCTAAGTGGGGTTCGGGGCGAAGCCCCTACGCCAAAATCGTTTTTTTTTTGCATTCGTCACTGTAGAAAAGCATTCTACTGACATTTACAGCTCATTATTTATCAGTGGGGTTCGGGGCAAGGCTCCGACGCCAAAAGCAGCTTCTTGCATTTTTCAGTGCTGGAACGCTGTCTCCTGACATTTACAGCTAATTTTTCATCAGTGGGATTCTTGGCAAGGCCCCGGCGCCAAAAGCGTTTTCTTGCATTTTTCACTGTTGAAAAGCATTCTCCTGTCATCTACAGTTCATTATTTATCAGTGGGGATCGGGGCATTTTTTAGCATTCTTCAATGCTGAAACGCATTCTCCTGACATTTACAGCTCATTATTTATCAGTGGGGTTCGGGGCAAGGCCCCGACGCCAAAAGCGTTTTCTTGCATTTTTCACTGCTGAAACTCATTCTCCTGACATCTACAGTTCATTATTCATCCTATTAAAAAATGACCTTTTCAATAATGTTTTACTTGAAAAAATATTCTAATATGAATAAGAAAGGCCCTTACTCATTGCAAATAAAACGATTTGAAGATACCCCACATATTTAGATTTTTTTTTAAAGTTCATTTGTAATTGATACATTTTGTTCAATAAGCATGTTTGTAACTTTGTTTTGTTACAGAACTATAATTCAAAGCTCTAACGAAAAATTTCGGAAGTGGGAGGAGAAATTAAGTGGACCAATTAGACTCTACTCTAAATTTGCTTGCATTTTTAGGATTGAAGTATAAATTATGAGCTATATTCCCAAATTTATTTAACTAGAAAAATAGCAGATTGAGTAAAGGTTGGAAAAAGGTGACTAGTAAAATAATATTTGGGTTCAGAACTCATCTAAATTGTTACTCTTATTCTGAAAAATTTCGTATGAATTCTAAATTCTAAGTCTTTCTTTAAAAAACTATGATAAATTTATGTGAAATTACATAAACTCTGTCGCCATATTTGACTATTTTGTTTTAAAACATCATTTTTTCATTAGAAAAGTGAAGGGGCGGTAGAATGAAAACGATTAATCCTCGCTCCTTTTTATAATTTCTGTTAATGATTGCATTTCGCATTAAAGAATAGGGGTGGGGCGACTCGATATAAGAATTTATTTTATAGCACATATAAAGTATATTAGTGAGAGATTTTTGTAATAATTTCGTAATTTCTTAACTATAATTCAAAAAGAAAAAGAATTGGTTTGTCCGATGGGCGGAAGGCGATTCCATGTATCGCCCCTTCCACCTAGTACAACCCTTTTTCATTTTATATTTACTAATGATAAAATTTGAGATTAGAGTGTGTGTGCGACATAATATACAAATGGGTTCACATATCAATACGCAGCTTATATTATATAGATATTCAACTAACTTTGTTTACAAACTATGATTTCCCCATAAAAGTAGGACCGCCCCCCCCCACTCAAAAGGTTTAGGTGGGAATGGCAGTAGATGTATTCGCCCCCTCCCCTCACGCAATCGGCAAACAGGGGAACGACATAATATAAAGATCGGTTAAAACACCAATAACGCGTTTTAATCATATAGATATTTAATTGATTCTGTTAGCAAGCTGTGATTTCTACAAATTTATTGGACCGCCCCGCCCACTCGAAAGTTTATGGGGTGTGGGGGGGGGGGCGGGATTGATGCCATCGCCCCCTCCCGACCCCACCAAATCGGCCAAAATAATCTACAAATAGGTTAAAATATAAATAATCAGCATATATTATTAACATAAGTAATAAATTCGTATACAAATCCGCCAGTGCCTGAGCTAGCCAGGAAAACCAGTGACTTACGCTTCAATATCTGCCTTTCAGGCCCCTTCTTTATTTGATTATATTCGACCTACACTCTTTGAAATGTGTGTGTTCTGTGCTGTAAGGAGAAGGCATTTGTGCATCGTAAAATGCAGGTAGTAGCTTGTTTCCGATCTCTGTGTTATGGATTATGTGTGTGTGTGTGTGTTTCTATGGTGACGGTGAGAAGTAGTTAGAGATTGGTTGGTGGCTAGAAAGTGTGAATGATGCAAGATAAGCGGCACTGTAAGCAGTCTTGGGTACGCCAGACGATTTCAGAATATCGAGTGAAAAGACGTGTTTTTGTAGTGAGTGAGACAAAATACGATTTTATATTATTACAAAGTCTGTTACATTTATTTCATTCTCAAGTTGACTTTGTCTAATAAGGCTTGTCTTCGAGTCCGAAGATTGGTGAGGAATGCGGTATTTCCCGTGGCTGCGCAGCCCCAGCTGTGACCTACATCCTATTTTGCCACATAGAGGGCAAGCATGACTTTGTCTATAATGTAACAAAAGTTATATTTAGTATTGTTCACAAAACAAGTTCTACAAGTTAAAGTTGTACAAGTCGAAATATAAAATGCGTACAGCGGTTTAGTTGTCTACCAGCAGTTTGGTGCTACGAGTTGACTTTGCCCGTCTACAACACTCCGCCTATGGTTTAATGGCAAGGAAGGAGTCGGACGTATCTTTCTTTCGGGGTGGTGGCGCGTTACGTTTCTTGTAGCGGGACTGTTTTAGTCGCGAAAATAACCTGATCAGAATGACAGAAGGACGGTGCGGCGAATCGACCGACAGAATGGAGTTGCACGGGGTCACGTTGACTTGTCTTATGGAAGAGAATGTTTTGTTGCAGATTCCTGGCTTTAATAGGTCCTAGATGCAAGGCGAGAAGTCTTTCAAATATTTGTTATACATTGGCACATATCTCTTTTTATTTCATACTTACTTTAATACTCGACAAGAATGCAGATATAAGGCACATTTGAACTCCCCCGCTCCCCCACCTCCATTTTTTTTCTTGTGAGTACATGGAGATGAGACGTGGACATTTTTTTTTTAAAGTTCATTTCTAAGTCTAGATAACAATATGAACGTTAAAATATTAAATTTGGTTGCGTAGTGGCTGAGTGATATAGCGCGTGGCGTCCGAACCGATGGGGTCCCGAGTTCGAATCCTGGTGAAGACTGGAACTTATAATTTAGGGATCTTTAGGGCACCTCTACCCTCTGAGTCCACCCAGCTGTAGTGTGTACCTGACATTAGTTTAGGAAAAGTAAAGGTGGTTGGTCGTTATTCCTGGGCCACAGAAACTCCTTTAAATCATCTGTCCTATTGATCACAAGGTCTGAAATGGAAACTTAATGTTACTTCTTTTTCAAATTATTTGACTAGTTTTGCCCCTTCCCATTCTTTTCATTCTTCGCATTATTTTATTGCAATCGCCATCGTCTCACACAAACTGGGTACCCCAGGGACCAGGCGGGAACAACCCCTTAAGTCTCTACGTCAATTGAGTCCCTTGAGGAGACTACCCCTCACGGCCAACAGACGGATAACTCACCCTCATGACGTAACTGCTGGCTCTCCGGCGCGCTGCCAGACAGGAAATCCCCGTTAACACCCGGGCCGAGATTAGCACGGACACCCGACACGTGAGCCTCGTTTCCGATGTGCTGTGATGTTATCTCCCCCTTGCATAAGTGGCTAGAGGTTAGTCTTGACAGAGTGAAAAAAGGGGGCAGTTTTCCTACCATGACTAGTTATTGGCTTAGTATGTAATAGTGACTGCTCTAACAAAAAATCTGGTTAGTACAAATGAATGTACTACCACCAGGATGCAGAGTTATTATTGTACAAATTATCGTTTCGTCCTAATCACAGCGTCTGTGTATTGCGGACTAAACAAGGTTTTACTATAGGTAGATAATAGTTGCAATTTCGAGGTTGTTTTTTTTTTTATTATTAGTTGGACTCTTAAACGCTAAGAAACTGAGAATCATTTTCTGTTGATGACATATTTGTTTACAAAGCTTATATCAAGTCTCAACTCACTCTGTCTGGTAAAAACGTTTGACAATATTTGTTCTCACATTTCTCACTCTCGGATCAAGTTGAAACTTTGCACAATTATACGTTGTACCTGACAAGACAATGAACCAATAAAAAAAAATTGACCAATTAATTAATTAATTAATTATTGGTCATTAATTACTTTACTTTATTTAGAAATTAGGGAAATAGATGCTACTTAATGAGAGATGTGGATATAAATGCAGATTTAATCCTTTATTACGTTTTCACACGTTTCATCTTGATCTTCCCATTCTCGGATCAAGTTGAAAGTTTGCACACTTATTCATAGTCAATGACAATATACGAATGAATCCGAAAATTAACCAATTAGTTATTTCGTTTTACATAGCAGAAAGGGAGCTAAAATATGCCAGTTTCATATAAATTGCAGTAAATAACGGTTCCTTCCCTTAGATAGGCTTTATTTTTTTTTAAAGTGGTCTTTTTTCTTTTACATGGTATTGTCCCCTTCCTATTTAGTCACACCTAGTCAGGGTTTGAAAAAGGGAAGTAAAAATGTGTCCAATAGACACAGCATTTTAAACTAATAATTTCAAGCAAAATTTGAACACACTGAAGACTAGTCGGGAAGCTATGTTGATAGTGCGTCACGCGATCATGTCAAATCCAGCCGCTATGGTCGCCAATTTTTTTTTCTCTTTGTTTTTCCATTACAAATAAAATGTGAATGTTTAGTTTACTGTATCATTCAAACATTGACGTAGAAATTGTTACAGCTGGGACTGCGTGGCCACGTGTAATACTGCACTCCTCATTAATCTTCGGACTCCAAGACAAGCCTTATATATCTATATTACTTGATAGAAGTATGTCCACAAACAGTGATTCACTTTCTCTTCTGTTGGACAGTTTCACACACACATATATGTAGGCCTAAAAAAAGCAAGCTTTCTGGTGTATCCGGTGTGCAGAATAAAGAATGTGTTTGAAAGCTATACAAATGATAATTGTTATTGTGCACTTTTTAGCACTGCAGATTTGATTTCAAGCCTATTCCGTTTATAGTTTTTATTTTAGTGGACAATACTGAAGTTCAATTTAGCGACCTTGACATTGAAAATCCCCATATATATATTATAAAAATTCCTATATAAATGTGTAGCAGTTATCTGTCCCTTGGTAACATTCATCAGCGAGCTTAGAAATGCTCTACTACAGATTAATGTATTACTTTCACAAGAGCATTGCCTTCTTGAGGCATAGGATAACTAGACGACCGCTAGTATTTTCAAAATAGTTTATAAAATACAGGTCAGTAGTTTGGAAAGTTCGATATTTCTCTGGTGACGGAATTATCATGACCACTAACCGTTCCAGGACGGGATCTAGACTTGATAAGGTCCCAAGCTATCTGAGGTATGGGGCCCTTTATAAGTCAGTGCCAAATATAAGTTTCGAATACCTAGAGTGTTAAAGTTATTCATAACTCTGCAGTATATAGATACTGAAATAGTTCACCATCAACTGCAAATCATTAATATTATTGAAAAATTCACTCGTTGGAAAAAAAAAAGGGGTGGGGGGGTTGGTAGGTGGAAAACATAGCAGGGGCCCCTAACTAAACCTTGTGTAGCTTATACGCAAATCCTGGACTGACCTTGTTGATACTTCTGGTAAATGTGCACATAGTAAGGAGCTGTGATCACCACAGGCGGAGTTGATAGAGCTGTGGGACTGGGGCGGGAGGAACTGGTCATCCATCCAGTTCTTGCCTGCTATTACTGTTAGAAACTGAAACAACAGGAGATGGCGTTTTGGAACATACTGACATCTCTATACTTTCCTTTCCACTTAACTTCTCTAAAATTTCAGAATTTGAAATGTTGGTTATAAAATCTTGTAAATTGAGATGGCTTTTGTCAAATTTAAAGATGGGTGAAATTCTTCTTCACTGGAGAGCAACACAACCTGTAGCTGAAGCCCATTACAGGAAGGCAATGGGACTACTGATCCGGTTTAACCCAGTTACCATTGTGTCTGCACTAAGTAGATCATCCTTAACGACCAGCCTTCTGTTTATCTTTCTTTCTCCTTTTCCTTTAGTACTCACACTTCTACTCTATGTATAATGTCTCAAGGCCTATATTTTACCTATATTTTACTTCTTGGATTCTGATGTAACCGAATTCCCGAAATGAGTCATTTGTCATGCAAATAAGATAGTTTGAGGTCAGTCCAGCGTCCAGCTACAAATGACCAGAAAACGATGGGGGAAAAAAAGAAGTAAATCTAGACAATGACTTGACCGGCCGGAACTAAGTATGTGTCAAATCTGTTGGCCATTTGTCCAACGATCTAAGTAGGACCACAGTTACACACCCAGTCGATCAACCAATTACACGTTTGAGTCTAGTTATAGTCTGAATGACCAACATATTGTATCCCATAGGCCATAGACTGCATCTTAAAGTTTTGTTACTGATAGGACGTGAATGTGTACAATGATATGATACATGTTCTACTAACTAAGATGCTATTTTTAGAGAAAGGGGTATTTGATTAGTTCATTTTCAAAACTATGCGTGTGATGTTGGAACAGGAAGTGATATCTTTAAAAATGTAAACGTTTAAAGACTTACTAATTAGCGATTGCAAGTAGATTTTTATGGGACTTGAAATATTATTTAAATCCCTTAACACCTTGTATTTAAATTTGTACAAATTATTTTGAAAACTAGTAGACTGATATTTAAAACCTGGAGATGTGTCAATGGAAACGGGTTACATTTTATTCTAGAAAAAAAAAAAGCAAGCGTTTATTCAAATGTGTGTCAAACAACATTTAGCCACGTGATAATATTGATAAAACAACGAAAGAAACTGTCACGTGATAGCCACTGTTCATTACGTAATTTGTATAGAAGAGATAGAGAACCACGTGGCTAAATGTTGTTTGTTTACGATTGGTGAATGAGGTCCATTTTATGCATAGGCCTACAGGGGATAACGAATTCATTGTCTGAACCTACACCACAAAACATATCCAACAATGGCTACTTTGTAAAATGAACAACTAAATACATGAACATTATTATAATGAACGTTCCTGGATGGCAATGGATGCGTTGTTGGGGCTTCAATGAAGATTTTATAAAGCAAATGGTAAGCCACCAAAAATAAAAGAAACGTAAATAGACTTAAGCTTAGCCACAGATTTATCTTTTCCTTTCTCCTACCTTCTCGTTACCATGTTTCAGAGTTCAGACAAGTTCTAGCTCTGAGATTGAACTGCCCATTGGTTTCCTCATCATGCAGCTCTCCATACCGAGCTTCTTCAAGAGGGCTGTGTTGGAGCCAGTGGTCTAGTTGGGCCTATCGATACGTTTTTGTTTCAGCTCGTGAGGACATGGTAGCCATTGTGTGGTGACACTCCACAAGGACTTATGTAACTGGTCCTCATAACGATTTGTCATGTTCGGAGGTGCAACATTAGGAGTTGCTCGTGTCGGGATAAATTGTCTTACCAAAAAAAAAAAAAAAAGGAGATAATTACGTCCAACATTGTACCTGTTGCATAATTTCTTTTTCTTGTAGTTTGAATGAGAGTTGGTTAATGTTTAGTTTATACAACTCTCTAATACTTTTTTTTTTATCGATTTCTTCTCCCTTCTCCATACTTCACCACTATGTTAGAGTTGTCTTTTTTTTGTCTATCTTCTAAAGCTGGGGTGGGCTAATTACGACCTGCCAAAGTGTTTTATGCGGCCCGCGAACACCTAAAGAAATCAGGTGTGCCCACACATTACAGAAATATAAAAATGCAAATGTATTAAAAATAAATAATTGTAAATATCTTTCATTCATTAAAACTTTTGATGCGGTCCTCGGTAGAAAAATGTTGCCCACCCCTGTTCTAAAGCATTCTTGCTTTTACCGTTTGGTAAAGGAAGCGTCAGAGTTTTTTTTTTTAGGCCAGTTGCAGATAATAATTTCAAGTTGTCATCTTACTGAACATATAAATACTGACACCAAGTGCTATGAACATATAAATACTGACACCAAGTGCTATGAACATATAAATACTGACACCAAGTGCTATGAACATATAAATACTGACACCAAGTGCTATGAACATATAAATACTGACACCAAGTGCTATGAACATATAAATACTGACACCAAGTGCTATGAACATATAAATACTGACACCAAGTGCTATGAACATATAAATACTGACACCAAGTGTTATGATCATATAAATACTGACACCAAGTGCTATGATCATATAAATACTGACACCAAGTGCTATGATCATATAAATACTGACACCAAGTGCTATGATCATATAAATACTGACACCAAGTGCTATGAACATATAAATACTGACACCAAGTGCTATGAACATATAAATACTGATGACACCAAGTGCTATGATCATATAAATACTGACACCAAGTGCTATGAACATATAAATACTGACACCAAGTGCTATAAACATATAAATACTGACACCAAGTGCTATGAACATATAAATACTAACACCAAGTGCTATGAACATATAAATACTGACACCAAGTGCTATGATCATATAAATTCTGACACCAAGTGCTATGAACATATAAATAATGACACCAAGTGCTATGAACATATAAATATTGACAAAAAGTGCTATGAACATATAAATACTGACACCAAGTGCTATGAACATATAAATACTGACACCAAGTGCTATGAACATATAAATACTGACACCAAGTGCTATGAACATATAAATACTGATGACACCAAGTGCTATGATCATATAAATACTGACACCAAGTGCTATGACCATATAAATATTGACAAAAAGTGCTATGAACATATAAATACTGACACCAAGTGCTATTAACGCTGTTCAACGTTACTTCATTTCAAGGCGGATCTAGAACTTTTGAGTGCGGGGAGGCGTTTTTTTTCAAAACCCTAAACGTAGTAAACTATATCTCTTAACATATTAAAACATTTAAACATTGAGTTTTCTTTCATTCTGATCAGCATATTCATCATAGTAAAAAAAAATTAAAGGCTGGTATCTAAACATAAAACATCTAGTTTCTAGTTTCCCTCAGTCGTAAATGGTCATAGGTCATATCGTGGAACATTTCTTGTTTTGACCCTATTTTGGAGAGGCGTTTCTCCAATGTCACATGCCAATGTAGAGCCCTCACTGTCATTGGAGCCAGTCTGACCTTCACCTTCACCTATCCCTTAGCCTGTTGGACCGTTGGGGTACCACACAAGGTTTTTCAACGTTTTTTCTTCATTCCTCTCTGTCTTTTGCCTTGGGTAGAATTTCTGTCAATAGCAGACCCGCCCATTCTTTGATGTTGTTCTCCTATCGCTTCCTCTGTCTGCCTCTTCTTCTTTTTCCTGGTACTGTTCCCTGAAGGAAGGTCTTTGCGAGCTCTGTTTCAAAGTTTCTCTAAAATTAACACGTTAGTACTTGATATTATCGATTTTTTAAAAAAAGTAATCCTTTCTTTTCAAAAAAGAGTAGAGTAATGGGAATCTAAAGAAACCCTTGTAAGACAAGACAATTCTAATCAATAGATCTGTCTTTCATTGACGTAATAATCCCGGCGTTTATTTTTGTTTAAAGTAACCTTTCTGTCCTCATCACTCCCTTCATTAGCTGAGAACTCACATTGAATCAATAACTGACATTTGAGATTGAATCAACAGTTGACATTTGAGATCGAATCAACAGTTGACATTTCAAACGAACAGAGTCAAAATACAAAGATGTGAAAAAGAAAGAAAGTCTAGGCGCTGGATTTCACCTTTCCATTCTGGTCGTCATGGTTATTTGTATAAGCTTTGATTTCACTCTCAGAGTTTGACCGACGGATACAGTCTGGACATAGGTATGTCAATCTACAATCATTGATAGCTCTTGTTTTTTATTACTATAATAGTGTTGATATGACTATTCACAATTCACCTGAACCGAAAATTTGAGTATTAAAATGCACTAAAAAAAAGTAATGCATCATTCAGACACAATTAGGCCTACTTTTATCTTACACAATTACATTATCTCACACGGTTACATTTATCTCACATGGTTACATTTATCTCCAACGATTACATTTATTTTCACAGTTTAATTTATCTCAGGCAATTACATTTATCTCACGCGATTACATTTATCTCACACGGTTACATTTATCTCCAACGATTACATTTATTTTCACAGTTTAATTTATCTCAGGCAATTACATTTATCTCAGACGATTAATTTATCTCCAACGATTACAATTATCTTCAACGATTACATTTATCTCAGACAATAACATTTATCTCTAACAATTACATTTAAATTTCACAGTTACATTTATCTCCAACGATTACATTTATTTTCACAGTTTAATTTATCTCAGGCAATTACATTTATCTCAGGCAATTACATTTATCTCACACGGTTACATTTATCTCCAACGATTACATTTATTTTCACAGTTTAATTTATCTCAGGCAATTACATTTATCTCAGACGATTAATTTATCTCCAACGATTACAATTATCTTCAACGATTACATTTATCTCAGACAATAACATTTATCTCTAACAATTACATTTAAATTTCACAGTTACATTTATCTCCAACGATTACATTTATCTTACACGCTTACATTTATATTTCACAATTACATTTATCTCCAATGATTACATTTATCTTGCGCAATTACATTTATCTCAGATATAACCATTTATCTTACACAATTACATTTATTTCACACAATTATATTTATCTCCAACAATTGTATTTATTTTGCACAATTACATTTATCTCAGGTATAAACATTTATGTCACACAATTACATGTATCTCCTACAATTACATGTATCTCCTACAATTACATTTATCTATGGCAATTACATTTATTTCCGGCAATTACATTTATCTACAACAATTACATTTGTCTTGAAAAGTCACATTTATCTCCAGCCATTACATTTACCTCACACAATTACATTTATCTCACACAATGACATTTATCTCCAACAATTACAGGCACTATTCCATCTACATCACACACTAGTGTATCTATCAGACACAATTGCACCTGTCATTCGATAGTCCTGGGTTGGAACTCTGGCCGCTGCTATATCTTGTCGTCCTTCGGCAGGTTTGGGCTGCGATTTAATTATCTTCAAATCTGAAGGAACATCCGAAACATGTAAATCATTATACAACGAACCTTTTACACAGTTCAACATATACGCTCTAACCGCATGCTTACAGTACATAAACGTCACTACCTATCAGTCAAGTTCGCTTTGAAAGCTGAAACGGGGATATTGCCTGAAGATGCAAGCAGAAAATAGAATCTTACTATATGTCATGGCCATCACGTTAGTGCAGCTCGGGCTTCGATTAAACTAGGCTGAGTTCCTTGCACAATTGTTTTGTTGCGTTCATTTCACGTTCTTTGTTTTTAAATGAAAGGTCAAGGTCATTTTGTATAGGTGTGCCCTGGATTCCAAGCGCAGAGCATTTGCGTAGAGAGTAATAGAATCTATAAGATGTACTACCCAGCACCTAGAGTTTAGTATTGCAGAAACTGTTTAGAAGTGTGAATTAGGTCAACATGGTATCATTCTATCCAAGATTCGTGTTCAAGTTGTTTTATTTTTGAGCCCATGAATCTGCAAGCTGAATAAAGGAATTATAAAAATTGCCACTACATAATTTATCATCATCGATTTTATTAAATCACTCCATGAATAAACTTTTTTTTTCTAGTTTTTTTAATTTTATTTCCATTACCGTTTTATCTCATAACAAGCGTTGTGGAAAGTTCAAGTGTAATTAACTAATTCTTTCAGATAATAGTCTCGGAATTATACTTTTAAAAAAATATTTTACGTTCATTGGTTTCCATAGTGATCTCCTCTGCTTCGATTAGTTTTACTTTTTAAAGGATGTCAAGGTCAAGGTTACCTTGTCCCGTTTCTGTGTTTAAATTTATATTCTTAGTTGTTTATAATGTGATTGGGTCTATATCCTAAGTGTGTCTATAACATTATTGTGTACATATCCTCATTGTGTCTACCTCCTCAGTGTGTCTATATTGTGTCTATATCCTCAGTTTCTCTATCCTCAGCGTGTCTCATTTTGTCTCTATCCTTATTGCGTCTATAAACCTAATCTCGTTTTTTTTTTTTGTTTTTTTTGTTTGGTCATTGCCTATATATTAAACTAGCAAACTACGTACGTTGATTTTGTCCCCTGAATTTTTTATTTTTGTTTGGGACAGGAACCTACCCTCTCTTTTTTTCACTTCCAGTAAAACGGCCTGCATTTTAACAACCCCCATTTAACTTACTTTTTTGGCTTGAGAATTCTTGTAGGCTATATGTTATGAATTGAACGGCCCGCTCTTTCTCTCTCTCTCTCTTTATCTCCTCCCTTTCCTTATCTCTTTCTCTCTCTGACTTTTTAATTATCTATCTCTTCCTCTTCTCCTTTCTCACACTACTACTCTCTCTCTCTCCCCTTCTCTTTTTCGGGACCCCCTTCAGTTCCCTTTTGTATGCCCCCGTAATGTTCTCCCATTTACACTTTCTCTCTTTGTCTTTTTTTTCCTTCATATTTCTTTCCTTATCCATATCTCTCTCACCCTCTCCTTCTTTCTCTCCTCTCTATTTCCTCCTCCTCTCTTTCTCTATCTCACTCTGGAACACTCCCCACCCGCATTAGTTGTACATCCTGTGCATCGTAATGCTTTCCCTCTCCTTTTGTCTCCCTTTCTCCTTGTCTCGGTCTCTTTTCTTCTTTCTCTCTCTCTCTTTCTTCTTGTCTCGGTCTCTCTTCTTCTCTCTTTCTCCTTGTCTCGGTCTCTCTTTCTCTCTTTCTCCTTGTCTCGGTCTCTTTTCTTCTTTCTCTCTCTCTCTCTTTCTTCTTGTCTCGGTCTCTCTTCTTCTCTCTTTCTCTCTCTTTCTCCTTGTCTCGGTCTCTTCTTCTCTCTTTCTCTCTCTTTCTCCTTGTCTCGGTCTCTCTTTCTCTCTTTCTCTCTTTCTCCTTGTCTCGGTCTCTTTTCTTCTTTCTCTCTCTCTCTCTCTTTCTCCTTGTCTCGGTCTCTTTTCTTCTTTCTCTCTCTCTCTCTCTTTCTCCTTGTCTCGGTCTCTTTTCTTCTTTCTCTCTCTCTCTCTCTTTCTCCTTGTCTCGGTCTCTTTTCTTCTTTCTCTCTCTCTCTCTTTCTCCTTGTCTCGGTCTCTTTTCTTCTTTCTCTCTCTCTCTTTCACCTTGTCTCGGTCTCTCTTCTTTTTTCTCTCTTTCTCTCTTTCTCCTTATCTCGGTCTCTTTTCTTCTTTCTCTCTCTCTTTCTTCTTGTCTCGGTCTCTCTTCTTCTTTCTCTCTCTTTCTCTCTTTCTCCTTGTCTCAGTCTCTCTTCTTCTTTCTCTCTCTCTCCCTCTTTCTCCTTGTCTCGGTCTCTCTTCTTCTTTCTCTCTCTTTCTCTCTTTCTCCTTGTCTCAGTCTCTCTTCTTCTTTCTCTCTCTCTCCCTCTTTCTCCTTGTCTCGGTCTCTCTTCTTCTTTCTCTCTCTCTCTCTTTCTCCTTGTCTCGGTCTCTCTTCTTCTTTCTCTCTCTCTCTCTTTCTCCTTGTCTCGGTCTCTCTTCTTCTTTCTCTCTCTCTCTCTTTCTCCTTGTCTCGGTCTCTCTTCTTCTCTCTCTCTCTTTCTCCTTGTCTCGGTCTCTCTTCTTCTTTCTCTATCTTTCTCTCTTTCTCCTTGTCTCGGTCTCTCTTCTTCTTTCTCTCTCTCTCTCTTTCTCCTTGTCTCGGTCTCTTTTCTTCTTTCTCTCTTTCTCTCTTTCTCCTTGTCTCGGTCTCTTTTCTTCTCTCTCTCTCTCTCTTTCTCCTTGTCTCGGTCTCTCTTCTTCTTTCTCTCTCTCTCTCTTTCTCCTTGTCTCGGTCTCTTTTCTTCTCTCTCTCTCTCTCTCTTTCTCCTTGTCTCGGTCTCTCTTCTTCTTTCTCTCTCTCTCTCTCTTTCTCCTTGTCTCGGTCTCTTTTCTTCTCTCTCTCTTTCTCTTTCTCCTTGTCTCGGTCTCTCTTCTTCTTTCTCTTTCTCTCTTTCTCCTTGTCTCGGTCTCTCTTCTTCTTTCTCTCTCTCTCTCTCTTTCTCCTTGTCTCGGTCTCTCTTCTTCTTTCTCTATCTTTCTCTCTTTCTCCTTGTCTCGGTCTCTCTTCTTCTTTCTCGCTCTCTCTCTCTTTCTTCTTGTTTCGGTCTCTTTTCTTCTTTCTCTCTTTCTTTCTCCTTGTCTCGGTCTCTCTTCTTCTTTCTCTCTCTCTCTCTTTCTCCTTGTCTCGGTCTCTCTTCTTCTTTCTCTCTCTCTCACTCTCTTTCTAGCCCCCCACCTTCACCTTTATTTTTGCACCCTGCTTCTTGAGATGGTATCCCACAAAGAAATGTAACGAAATGGTACGGCCCGATTTAAAACGCTGAGCACGCACGAACGCATGTTATCGATATAATAATGAAAATTTTAATTTGATTTTATTATTTAATTAACTTTTTATTAAAAAGTCCACAATGTCGAGTAACGCATCAATGAATTATTAATTTCATTTTGTTTGATACACTTTCTACACACGCAGTTTTTTCCTATTTTAAGAGGGAAAAAAAGGTATATAGTCTTAAAAAAACACACACACAATACTAAAGTCTTTTTTGTGTTATTAATTATTTGGTTTTATTATTTACAATATCAGGTGGCCGAGCCTCGCTTGGTTAAACGATTTCTTAAGGAAGGTCATTTTGGGAATATTTTTGTTATTACGAAAATGAACGATCAGATAAGGACTACAAATCTGAAGAGTTGCTTTAGTGTTCTGTTAGTTCTACATGTAATTGTACATGGCGATTAAATATAAAGTCTCTTATGTCCCTAATTGTCTAGACAAACCACAGCTCACGTCCGTCTTATATCCATCTTTTGTGTAAAGCTATTGTAGGCCTACTATTATTGGCTTGGAAGAAAGTCTTTTCAGTGTAACTTCTCAGATGGTTACGTTCAGACATTTAATTATGGAATTAGTATACATTCATTATGGCTTTAGTACCAAACATCAAGTGACGCAAATCTCTACGTTATAAGGTAAAAAAGGCACTTTGTGACAAAGTAAAATGGCGTATTTTTTCTTAATAGACTTAAATCATTGCATTAGTTTTCTAAAGAAACGTTTCCGTGGGGCACCTCTGTTACGCCGAACAATATGTTCGTCCCTCATATGTGATACGTGCCCTGCCCAGCCTGACTATCGGACTATAAGAAGTTCATACCGGCTTTTGTCATCCATCCATCCATCCCAGTGGTGCTACAGCCCGTGGAGGGATATGGCCTGCTTTTACAGATCTCTCCATTCAGATCTCTTCTGGGCCTTCCGTCACCACGCCCAAACTCCAAGCTTTTTACCGAGGTTTATAGTTAAATCAAAAGAGGCTGCAGCGTACGCAAACTCGTTGACCGCTAGATGGATATCATGTTTAGTGTGAGCAAGTAAGGCGCAGAGAAGCTGTG
The DNA here is from genome assembly GCF_947242115.1 of Biomphalaria glabrata. Classification (NCBI taxonomy): domain Eukaryota; kingdom Metazoa; phylum Mollusca; class Gastropoda; family Planorbidae; genus Biomphalaria; species Biomphalaria glabrata. Next base: position 10,716,113 of record NC_074714.1, read on the forward strand.
TTATGACCATTTCCTTTGTTTTGGTACGGGACAGTAGACACCGAAGCATGAACACATGGTAATAATTCACCAGCAAAATAATAATAATAATAATAAGGCTTGTCTTCGAGTCCGAAAATTAATGAGGATTGCAGTATTTCCCGTGGCTACGCAGCCACAGCTGTGACCTACATATTTTGCCACACCAGGGCAAGCATAACAATAACCGCGGTGCTCGATTAAAATTTTAATTTAGCGTCTGCGTCTGTCCTCGGCAGCAGATTTTCTTTTGGTCTCAAATGTGTATAGAGGAAATTCTTTAAGTCCGACAGTTACGCTGGACAGAGCAGTATCCTGAATGGGAGACGAATCTCAGACGAACGCATGCCAAAGGCAGTTTTTTTTTGGTGAGCTAAAAAAGTGGTCGACGTAACACCGAAACCCTTAAAAGACCAGCTTATGGCGCAAACTTGACTTAGCTGACATAGAAGAGAGCACATGGTTGCATGCAGCCTCAGAACGAGACAGCTGGAGGTCACCAGCAAAATAAACAACAAAGTAAAAGGTATCTACACCGCTCTACACAATTAAAGTGTAAACAACTTATTAAGCTCTTAAAACACAATAACTAATCATATATCGGCACATTTAATTTCATTACGTTTCTTTCATAGTTCTTTAATAAATCAATCTACAGTAAGATGGTGCGTAAATGTTTAATTAGGTCTATTGATTCTTTAGAACTCGTTTTTGTTTTGCAAAGAAATATTTTAGTATACTGCGGTAAGCCTAGTGACGTAAGCAGCGTTTTTCCCGTTTACGTCATGGACAATTTTCTTTCATAAAACATTCTAGCCAAGATTAATTTTTCGATAATGAGGCATTTTCAATCCGATATAACGGTCGACCTCGAGTTTTCCCGATGTGGCCAATGAGTTGAGAGTTTTTTTTTTCTCACTAATATGCAAATACCTTGAAATTAAAAAAAAATCGTTAGAGCCGTTTTCGAAATAAAATTTATATAGAAATATATATATACATACATACAAGAATTGCTCGCTTAATAGTATAGGATGTAGCTCGCTGCCTTTTTGGGAAATACCGAAAATGAAATACAAAGGTGTAATAGAAAGCCTGTTTTTTTTTCTCGCGAATGGCAGAGTTAAGGAAATAAATTCTTCATATCTATATAACCCCCAACCTTTTTATATCTCATCATTTGTTCTTTCTTTTTACATATCTCATTCGGTATTTTGACACATGCATATCTATATTTTAAATTACTAGCTGGTACCCGTGCTTTGTTGCGGTGGAAAAACTTATAGAGATGTGTGATTTTTTGTTCAGACGTTAAAAAGAAATAATTTCATGCTTACTAAACGTAGAAGTAAATATTTGTAACCTTTCGTAAATTAGGAACTTTAAATGAAATATTCTTTGACTGTGGAAACTCGTATTGTCCAAAATGGTTTAAATACTCATGTCTATTTAATAATTAAAGGGTTTTTGTTGTAGTTAAGATATTGCATCCAGTCTAGTCGAGGGGACAAGAATATATATATAATACCATTGCATTGAATATAAATATCATTAACTATAAAGTAAGTAAAGTTCCCCCTTTTAGACCTTGCCATCTTTAGTGCAGATGATGTAAAGGTCATGGCCATGTGGTGCCATGTGGCCAGCACAACGACCAACCACTTTACTTTTCCCCGACAAATGTCAGGTACCCATTAGAACTGAGTGGACTTAGAGGCACCAAAACATCCCGAAATTAAAAATCCCAGTCTTCACCAGGAGTCGAATCCGGTTCAGAAGCCAAGCGCTTTAACGCCCAGCCACAGCGCCTTCATCATTAACTATATATATAAAATAAAGATAGGAATCATTGAAATAAGCTATTCTTAGATGTATAAAAAATGAAATTGTAATGTATCACAGTGATGAATTTCCCTAATCTACTTCAAATATGGTGCATCCGTTTTGTAATCTAAAGGCTGCGTTCGGATGTCAAGCCAATGTAATAGAAGGCAAACGTCGATCCTGTCAATGTCTTCATGGAACTCAACTCTTCCTGTTGACACAAGCTCATTCTTCATTGGAAGACAATCTTTTTTTTTCTCTTCTCTCTTGTTCTTCTATCTGAGCCAGAAATAAAAGGGTCCTGGATGAGCAAGAGTTAGCGTTGGAGAGGACTTCCTCAGTTTACAAGCTGTGGGGCGCCCCCTTATCCCCTTCTCTCCCCTTTAAAAAGTCCCCCCCCCCTCTTTAAAGCTCTTGCCATTTATAGGACAAATGATGTTAAGGCCATCTGTTTCTTTGGTTAACAGTTCACAAGCAGGGTGCCATGTGGCCAGCACAACGACCATCCTCAGTGTAACTATATCCTCAGTGTGTCTATATCCTTTGTGTGACTATATCCTCGGTGTGTCTATATCCTCAGTGTGTCAATATCCTCAGTGTGACTATATCCTCAGTGTGTCAATATCCTCAGTGTGTCAATATCCTCAGTGTGTCAATACCCTACCCAGACTGGGCACCCCCTGCAATCCGTTTCGCATAGGGCACGCAATTGTTAGGGCCGGCCCTGCACTAGGGAAAAGTTTTGCTACTTCTTCTCTGAAAAAATTGATTTCAATCCTCTGTGAGGCCCTAGGCGGATGCCTAGTTTGTCTCTGTGTAAGGCCGGCCCTGCTGTTTGAATCTTATAAGATGGCGTCCGAACGTCCATAAATGATTTTTTCCCTTGTATTTAACACTTAATTTGTTCACGAGACAGCGAAGATCTGTTGAAAAATACGAAATCCGAGGATAGAGCAGACTCTTCAAACAAATGACGCATTTCGCAATTTTTTCTCATGCTAGAAAGTCCCTTTCTTTAAAAAAAGCTAACTTGCTCGACGACCCTTTACTGCACTAAAGCATCTTACTTTTATGTAGAACAGTACATCAGCTAATTTAGAGTGCATGGGATTAAAGAACTCTTGAAATGTTATGCATACTAATGTTTAGATCTACAAGAGTTTGTCGATTATATCCAGGGCTTGCTTAACATTCAAGGCAGTTTTAGTTTGAAGTATCATTACAAAATATAAGACGGATTTAATTTTTCGATTGGCCGGAGTTGGTCGGCGGGTCGTAGTTTGACCATCACTTCTCTAGTTGGTAATAGACACGACTTTATATTGATTTTGAGAAACATAAATTATAATTTTAATAGTGGTATCTTTTTACGTTAATTTTGAGAACCATAAACTATAATTTTATTAGTGATATCTTTTTAGGTTAATTTTGAGAACCATAAACTATAATTTTATTAGTGATATTGTTCTATAAAAATTAAAAAAAGCACATTTAAAGTGTTGCTAACATTCTATGGACAATGCAGAATATATAAACACATACATATAGATCAACTACCGGGTTCAGGTCATTAAAAGAACACTAAATAACCTTCTTGCAGTAATTAGATTAAAACAAACTTGTCTAGCTGGACACTTGTATTGTGTTTTAAATTTTAAATGACTCTGGACTGACTCGCCTTTCACCAGCTGCTCTTCGCCCGTGCTTACAGTGGAAACAAACAAAAATGAGTTGGACATTGAAGTGAGTTATGCAAAGAAAAAAACCAATTAAACAAATGAAAAAAACAAACTTGAATGACGTTTAAGCTTGGATATAAAAGAGACCAATACAGTAATTATCATATGACTTACGTATTGCTGAGGAAGTGCTCCTTTTGTTCAACCAGCTATAACGTGGTACATTAAGTACATGACATGGTGGAGTTGATGATTTGCGTTAGGTTTATTTCTCCTTTTGCATAAGTTTTAGTCTGAATGACGTCTGTCGCTGATGGGAGCTGCTTCTTTCTTCTTATATAGCACGGGATCCTTTGGAACTACATAATGCTGCAATTTATTAGATCACGAAGTTTTTGTGTATGTCAATCATTACAGTGATAAAGAATGTTAGCTCTTAAAAATAGTATAGCCCCTCTCCCCGAAAAATCTATATCATTACTCCCCTCTCCCCCAATATACATGTAAATACTAATTAGAGATAGTTCAGAATAATTTCAGTTCACTTTCAAATTATTTTCTACATTCAATATGTACATAAAATACGTAATAGTAATTAGGTTAATTTTTCGTAATTTTTAGTGATTCCACCGCTAAACTAAACGGTGTTTATTCGCGCTTCCTTTTGCCATCAAGGGGTCTTCACAATTGGGGTTCTGGGTGGAGCCCGGGATCCGAGTGTTTCCCTGCAGTCTGAGTTATTAGAAATCCATAGTCGTGGCTTCTACAACAAAAAATTCTCTGAGTAAGAAGAACGCAGGTAAAGATAAATGAACTGCTGGGATAAGCTGATACTGAAATGTGAGAGACATTCAAGGCAGCAGAGAATGAACATCTGTAATGGGCTTGACTTTTGTCAACATCTTTCTCGTTCTTAACAAGACGCTTTGTTTTGTTTACATCAACAGAACTTTGGTAACTCATCACTCGAGGAAATGTGTTCGTACTGACGTTTGAAAGACGGGTAGAATCGCAATGGCGACGACATCGTGAAATGTCTTCTTCAAAAGAAAGTATTGAATAGTTCTTGTTACAGAAGCTTCACGCGTAAACAGTTTGAAGGTTCCTAATTACAAGGCGATACGACATTACTTAAATTAAATCAATCTTTTAAGTTAGTAAACACGGGTAATAATGTCTATTTTACTAGATAAACACTCAAATATGAATTATTTTTTTGTCCCGTTCTAGGAAAGCTATTTTGACAATATTAACAAAAAATGTACAAATAAAGCCAATACCATGATTGGAAATAGTGTTGATAAGATAAGTAAACTCATCCAACCCAGAAGTTTAACCTAAAAAATTTAAAACAGAAAAGTGTCAACTGTTAATAATCAAATCAATGGAAAAACCTGTAGCAATCTAGTTTCACGTCTGCTGTCTATATTTCTGCTCCAAACTGCCTTTCAGCTCATTTCCTCACGTTTTATTGAAAAGGAGAGAGAATGCAGACAAGTTAAATTTAGAATTGTAAACCTCTGCATTAGAATGTGTGTGCTTTTTTTAAACCTCTAATGGAGGAAATTAAACGGACGGAGTTCTCTCCCTTTCATTGTTGATTTCACACAAAATTACCCACCCTTTATGAAAATCCCAATTTTGAAAAAGCAAATAATTTCGTGCAGACGACAGACAATAGCTCTTGCCCAGATTTTCCTGACGACATAAAAATAACCTGCTGTTTGTTGACCAGAAATCTGAGGATAATGAAGATAATAAAATTAAATTCTGAATGCTTTGTTCTCGCGTTGATTTTTTTTTCCCCAATGTTAACAAAAATCTCTGCCAGTTTTTTTTTCTCTCTTTAAAACCAATTTTCTTCAATTTTGCCGTTTGATGACATTTTTGATAATGTCTATGTATTGAAAAATGTGTAATGGATTACGAATGTCCATTTTCATTTTGAAAGATAAAGAAATATTAGACAAATTACTTTGTAGCATTTAATTGATCTTTAAGCACTTGTTGTAGGAGGAAAAAAAAGAAAGATGTTAATTTAATCTACGCCTACAATCATAACAATTATTTTAAGACTAATTTGATGCACTCAATGATTGTATAGTTGATTAAGTGTATAATTATACAATGATTGTATAGTGGATTATGTGTACAATCATACAATGGTTGTATAGTGGATTATGTGTACAATCATACAATGGTTGTATAGTGGATTATGTGTACAATCATACAATGATTGTATAGTGGATTATGTGTACAATCATACAATGATTGTATAGTGGATTATGTGTACAATCATACAATGATTGTATAGTGGATTATGTGTACAATCATACAATGATTGTATAGTGGATTATGTGTACAATCATACAATGATTGTATAGTGGATTATGTATATTATCATACAATAATTGTATTGCACATCATATGTAGTTGTTACATACACGTTTAGTATATCAACTCGTTGTCACATATTTCTACGTAATAGGTTAAATCATTTTCTCTCTCATACAATGATTGTATAGTGGATTATGTGTATTTAAATTATCCTACAATGATTGTATTGTACATTATATGTAGTGTTTACATACAGGTTGAGTATATCAACTTGTTGTCACATATATATATATATATGGGATGGAATCTGTAAGTTCCCCTTTCAGACCGTGCGATCTATAGGGTATATAATGTTAAGGTCATCCGTATCATTAGCCAACGCTTAACGAGCAGGGTGTCATGTGGCCAGAACAACGACCAACCGCCTTTACTTTCCCTCAACTAAAGTCAGGTACCCATTAGAACAATGTGTCACGTGGCCAGCGCAACGACCAACCGCCTTTACTTTCCCTCAACTAAAGTCAGGTACCCATTAGAACAATGTGTCACGTGGCCAGAACAACGACCAACCGCCTTTACTTTCCCTCAACTAAAGTCAGGTACCCATTAGAACAATGTGTCACGTGGCCAGAACAACGACCAACCGCCTATTCTTTCCCTCAACTAAAGTCAGGTACCCATTAGAGTTGGGTGTATTAAGGGGCGCACTAAAAATCCAGAAATTCAAAATCAGTCTTCACCGCGATTCCAACCCAGGACCCCAGGATCGGAAGCCAAGCGCTTAACCACTCAGCCACCGCGCCCGCCGATAGAGTCTATTGGCTTTTGTAAAAAGAAAAAGAATGACATATATTTTATTTTCAAAACTGCGCGGAGACTAACTGGGGATAGCAAGTTGTTTAGTGAAACTCTTGACATGAACTTGAGACGAAAGAAAGGACGCAAACAGTTACAATATGAAAGCATAGATGGACGACAGAGCCAAAGGAAGAAAATACAGTGAACATTTTTTTTTGTTAGATCAAGCAGTTATGTCGTTAGATCAAGCAGTTATGTCGTTAGATCAAGCAGTTATGTCGTTAGATCAAGCAGTTATGTCGTTAGATCAAGCAGTTATGTTAGATCAAGCAGTTATTTCGTAAGATCAAGCAGTTGTGTTGTTAGATCAAGCAGTTATGTCGTTAGATCAAGCAGTTATTTCGTTAGATCAAGCAGTTATTTCGTTAGATCAAGCAGTTGTGTTGTTAGATCAAGCAGTTCTGTCGTTAGATCAAGCATTTATTTCGTTAGATCAAGCAGTTATGTCGTTAGATCAAGCAGTTATGGGGGAAGCAGTTATGTCGTTAGATCAAGCAGTTATTTCGTTAGATCAAGCAGTTGTGTTGTTAGATCAAGCAGTTATGTTAGATCAAGCAGTTATTTCGTTAGATCAAGCAGTTATGTCGTTAGATCAAGCGGTTATGTCGTTAGATCAAGCAGTTGTGTCGTTAGATCAAGCAGTTGTGTCGTTAGATCAAGCAGTTGTGTCGTTAGATCAAGCAGTTCTGTCGTTAGATCAAGCAGTTAAATCGTTTGATCAAGCAGTTATGTCGTTAGATCAAGCAGTTGTGTTGTTAGATCAAGCAATTGTGTCGTTAGATCAAGCAGTTGTGTTGTTAGATCAAGCAGTTATTTCGTTAGATCAAGCAGTTATGTCATTAGATCAAGCAGTTATGTCGTTAGATCAAGCAGTTATGTCGTTAGATCAAGCAGTTATGTCGTTAGATCAAGCAGTTATGTCGTTAGATCAAGCAGTTATGTCATTAGATCAAGCAGTTATGTCGTTAGATCAAGCAGTTATGTCGTTAGATCAAGCAGTTATGTCGTTAGATCAAGCACTTTTTTCGTTAGATCAAGCAGTTGTGTCGTTAGATCAAGCAGTTATGTCGTTAGATCAAGCAGTTTTGTCGTTAGATCAGGCATTTATGTCTTTTTTATTTTTACACAATATAAAAAACAACTGCAGATTTCGACCAAAACAATTTGATGAAATGTTGCGCGGATTTGAAGATTGCCCTCACCGATGCAGATGGTTCAGATATTGATCCGTAGGATTAGTGCCATGAAACTATTTCACAACAATGTTCCAGATATTGTTTCTTCTTGATACTTTACTTTTTATTGATGATCTTGGTTTGAAGACTGATATTCAAAATTGATGATCTTGGTTTGAAGACTGATGTTCCAAATTGATGATCTTGGTTTGAAGACGGATGTTCCAAATTGATGATCTTGGTTTGAAGACTGATGTTCCAAATTGATGATCTTGGTTTGAAGACTGATGTTCCAAATTGATGATCTTGGTTTGAAGACTGATGTTCCAAATTGATGATCTTGGTTTGAATACTGATGTTCCAAATTGATGATCTTGGTTTGAAGACTGATGTTCCAAATTGATGTTCTTGGTTTGAAGACTGATGTTCCAAATTGATGATCTTGGTTTGAAAACTGATGTTCCAAATTGATGATCTTGGTTTGAAGACTGATGTTCCAAATTGATGATCTTGGTTTGAAGACTGATGTTCCAAATGTCGCAATAGTTCTTCCATTGACTGAAAGACGTTTTTCCGAGTTGGAAATGTGAAAAAAAACTAAGAAGGTCAAGGATGCAAGCACGCCTGAACAGTCTGGCAATGATATCTATCGAACGAGATCTCGTCCATTTTCTCGATTATTCACAATCTATTTGAGATTTTGCTGCCATTAAACGACAAAATTTTTTTTTTTTTTGTAGTATGTGTTTAAAAAGCTAACGGAAGGAACGCTAGTTGAACGCTACGGACATTGCCGATGTGAATTTCAGTTATTTGTTCATTTTAGAAAGAGGTAGGTATGTGATAAATTGCGTTATTTTATATTTCATTAGGGGCAACACCACATTCACTTCGTTACCTAAGGCCGGCCCTGGAATGAGGGAGTAGGAAGTCACATTAATCTATCTAACTATGTCACCACAATTTAATTAACCTCTTTCCTATTTTTATTTTTTCTGCACTTCTTCCCCCAGCTTTCTATTCTTAGGTGCCGCCACTGGATCACTCAATACTGTACTCCTTTATCCCCATGTGGGTGTTTTGATGTATTGCGGATGTGGCTAAACCTACCTTAATATCATAATCTATCAGACTCAAATCATTAAAGATCTAATACTAACCCCCCGTGTCAAAGAAACATCTAAACTTGAAATGTGCGTCATGCGGATTTACTCATGCCACCTATTTCCTTCAACACTGCTGTAAGAAAATGATTTCTCCAACGAGCAGGCCATTAGAGTAATAAAGAAAATGGTTTTCCCTCTCTCTTGTGTTCTATCAATAATTCCTCTCGATGCTTATGGATTTGTCCTTCGCGTTATTTGCTCATAAAAAGGTGCTAGCCAGGGAATACAGAGATAACGCGACTACAGCCAGGTTTTTAGAATTTTTTTTTCTTTACCTCGCTGTGCAGTTAGGTCGTCTGCTAATTTGTTTTTCTCCTCTGTAAAGTTAGGTCGTCTGCTAATTTGTTTTGTTCCTCTATATAGTTAGTTAATTTGTTTTTTCCTCTGTATTGTCATCTGAAAATTTGTTTTTCTTCTATATATAGTTAGGTCATCTGATAATTTGTTTTTCTACTCTGTATAGTTTGGTCATCTGCACATTTGTTTTCTTCTCAATATTGACCCAATAACAACAGGGGAGGTTACCATGGACATTACAGTCCTAAAGAACAACAAAACACCAGGGCTAGACATAGTGTCTGCAGAAATGCTAAAACATGGAGGGCAGTGCATTGTTAACAGAATGACTGATCTTTTAAATCTCTGTTGGCGAACTTCTTAAGTCCCTGAGGACTGGCAAAAAGGAGTGATTGTAAAGCTTCCAAAAAAAGGGCAACTTGGCAGACTGCAACAACTGGATGGGCATTACTCTCCTCTCTGTCCCGGGCAAAGTTTTCAACACTGTTTTGTTGAGACGGCTTCAACAGTCTGTAGATGAGAGGCTCAGAGAAGAGCAAGCAGGCTTCCGAAGAGGCAGATCATGTACAGAGCAGATCTTCGCTCTACGAAATATCATAGAACAGCTAACGATCAGTTTCGTTGACTTTAAGAAAGCGTTTGATAGGGTCCACCAAGAATCACTTTGGAAAATAGTTAGAGAATATGTATATCATAGGGTAAAAAAATACTAGCTAATTGGCTACACAGTGAAAACTCTGGTTTGACTGTTCTAATTTTAAAAAAAATATAATCATCTTAAAATTGAATTTGACTATTTTGAACACGCGGGTATTCCCGCACTCGACTCAAATGTTTATTTGAATTCAGTAAAGAGTTGAATCAATAAATAGAAGTAAGTGAACATTTTAGGCACTGGACTATGTAGAAATTAGTGGGACAGTAAGAGACCAACTTGATTGTGTAAGCTCATAGGTAGAGCTCCTTGCAATCAGTGGCGTAGCAAGGTACCCGTGGGCCCGGGTTCAAGAACATCTTGGTGGGCCCCCTTCCAGCCAATAAGACAAATTTAGTGTGAGACAAAAAATGAGAAATTTAAATGTAAAGACATTTCCATGTAAAGATTGGACATTTTGTTTTTAAAAAAAGTAGTTATGTCATAACGTTTGATTCAGTTAGGACTGCATATAAGTAATAGTGTCTTAAAAGTCAATGTTTTTACAACTTCTTAACAGAGTTAAACGACATCAAAGTGTTTCAAATGAGCAAACAAATGTTCTACCGAAGTTGTGGGACCCAACTGGCCATGAGTCATGGGCCCAAGCGTAATGATCTCCTTAGCGCCATGGTTGCTACTCCACTGCTTGCATTAGGGAAGCGTTACAAGAAATGAATGAGAGAGTCTATACTCTATGTTTTTTAATTAATTATGCAAACTGTTTCTACATAAACATTGACATTTTCTAAAGCAAGATGTAAACATATTTAGTCCAAAAGTTATCCTAATATACCGTATGAGAAACAATGTGCCAGATTTTTCTAGTGTAGTGTGTGATGAAACTTGCCAGAGTGGCCATAGATGATTTTAATTTAAGGGGAAATTCCAATTTTTAATTTTTTATTTAATTTATCCTTAGATGATATCTATAGTAATATTTTGATCTTCAGGAATAAGAAAATAAAGGAATTAATATTCAAAGTTGTTATCTATTATGTTCCGAGAAGTTCAGGTTATTTTCAACTTATATGCATAACTTAAATGTAGTGTTTCAACATGGATGCATTTCTTCACCATAACTTCATATACTATTTTTGGCCAAACCTCTTCTCTCCCTACCTATTTCTCTCCCTCGCTCTCCTTTAATCGCTCCATCTCTCTTTCCATCTCTCTCTCCCTCTCTCCGTGCATGAGTACAAAAGCGCGTTTAAAATCTCTATTTCTGTATGATGTATACACTTTTGACATGACTAACTAAAGATGGCGGTAAAAGCCATGCCAATAGTATGAGGATGACACTAGTGCCATCTGGCGGGTTACTAGATCGATGGGAGGGAGATCATGCAAGGCTTCTTTCTCTAAAACTCTTTGAATTATCCTCTCTTGAATTATCTTCTCTTGATCGCGCCTCTTAAATTGATCAGTGTTAAAGTGTCATGCGGAGAAGGACTTAAGAAAATAATGATTTTTTTTTAAGGCGCTTTAAGCGTCAAGTCGATGCAAACTTTGGACTTAATTAGTTCAGGCAGAATGGACCAGAATAATTGGACTGATTAAAAAGAAGAGGACTATAGCGGCTTTGTACTTAAATAATCATGTCGTGTATATGAAGTTACAATACTTATTCGTTCATATCTACATGCATTTCAGTCATATCCGATTAATAAACACAAGGTCACTGTATCAAATATATCTTATGAAATGGTGTTGTTTTTAGTTGCTTTTGTATAGCGCAACTTTGATGCTTATAGCATGCCCAGAGCTCTATGGCCCAATCTCATTTGTGGAGAAGTAGGAGCAGGTTTCCGTGCTGCCATTAGGCGCTCAGCAAACACAACTCTGCTCGAGCTGAGATTCGAACACGAGCCCCCTTATTAGTTGGTCTAGCGGCTTTGGCCACTCAGTGACACGTCTCCTTCCTTGTCCAAAATGTATAATTCCCATTACGTCTTTGTGTATACAACTCAAATATATCATTTATTTCAGAAGCTTTGTTCTTGTCCTGAAAAGTAATATTATTTTACTATCAGTTCCTACTTATGACACTGACTGAGATCTATGATTTTTCATACTATTCATTCCTTGTAATTCTTCATAACCGCAAAAAGTCTTCCAGTGAGCTTCTCACAATCATAAATCTAGAATCGTAGATTAGGTCTACAATTTTACATGTGTATATTTCCAAATATTCTCGGCACTGTTCATCAAGTCTACAGAAGACGGTGTGAAGAACGTTCATCTACCTGTATTTATTTATTCAACTCCTTGAAGAACGTTCATCTACCTGTATTTATTTATTCAACTCCTTGAAGAACGTTCATCTACCTGTATTTATTTATTCAACTCCTTGAAGAACGTTCATCTACCTGTATTTATTTATTCAACTCCTTGAAGAACGTTCATCTACCTGTATTTATTTATTCAACTCCTTGGTTGAAACATGTAAGTCGAGTGCGGGAATTCCCGCTGAAGCCTGAAACCGTATTTTTAAAAAAATTCTTTGACGTCATTCGGAATAATTTCATAGGTCAAAAAACGTAAGCCAAATTTAATTTGTATAGGATTTTAAAATTTTGGAAAAAATATAACGGACAAACCAGAGTTTTCAGTGTGTGACCAATTAGCTTGTTTTTTTTTTTCCACAAAGATTTACATCAATTGTCAAATTTCCAGGAAATCGTTACAGCTTGTTTTCGAAATACCCGTTCAACTTGCAGTTAGCCCAATGTAGTAGGAAGTGTACTAAGTATTCGTGAGGCAAAGTCTTTTATTTTGGAGTTTAAAAATGGAATTCGACCTACTGGATTAAAAAGGAAACACTTCACCTTAAAATTGAAAATATGTTCGTAACTGTCACCTACTGTCTCACGAGACATTGGATGTGTACAGGGGATTCATTGGTGTCGAATTTTTTTTCACTTGAGTTAGGACAGAATTAATTGTGGCTACACTGTCAGACTGACACAGTTTGTGCATGTTTAGGATCCGTTTACCTGACAACTTTCCATCCCCTCTTCAAGGTTACTTCAACTTAATCTACTCTGGTGTCAGTACATAGTAATGTGTTGTTTCCTATACTTTTTCAAGTATTTTCATTGATAGACCGAAAACAAAGTCCCTATTGAAGACTTTTCTGTGACTTAGCAAATGGGGTAGGGTGTCCCTTGGTACATGGGATGTTCCTCCTCCCACTGGCCAGTTATTTAGGTCAGCATGACTTTATTAAAGTCAAATGTGAAAAATTGTGACATCTTTCAACTAAAATATTGAACACTTGGACTTGTCAGAAGAAGTCACTATGTCCCGCTAGAGTGTGGACTTCCTTCAAGAATTGACTAAACTCAAAAGTTGCATGACCGCTAAAACATCTTTTCTTTTGTTACTCTCCCCAAAATAGTTTGAAAATTGCTGGACCTCCATTAAAGTTTTTAAAAAATTCTTTGCCAGACGACATTTTTTTACTTCTCATTTCTCTCCCTTTCTGACGAACACAAGCGCGCGCATCTTTTCTGATCACCGGAAGTGGGGTGACGTGTGGTAATGACGCACAGTGCCGCCTGTCAATATTTTTACAGACTATTGAGAGAGACTTGCTTACGTGTAGCTCACTTCAGACACTTTCAAAGTCTTCCGACGATCTACTTTTTTTTTTTTTGAGTAAAATTTTTTAATTTTTTTAGGGGGGATTTAAAATTTTGACAGCTTAACAGTTATCCCATTCAATATGCTACTCTTTGTTTATCTTATTTTTTTTTTTGAACGAAATAAATAGGACTTCAAAGTACAAGCACAGTTTTGTTGAAGCGCCAGAGGCAGAGTCTGTTTCTAGTGAAAAGCGAGGATTTGAATGTAACAGCCAACCGCCTCATAATCTCCTTCATGGGACGAACCAGATTTCTCTACAAGGAAATCCCCCCCCCCCAATCCAAAAAAAGGCAGATAGGCTGATGAAATAGTAACAATAATAATAATTGTAATAATACTAGTAACGAGATGCGCGTCTGAGTGGCATAAACTGATTTACTACCATACCAGGGGGATCGAGTTCGAATACCCTTGAGCTGAGTTGTGTTTGCTGAGCGCCTAAAGTGCAAACGGAGATTTTTTTCCCAAGATACCCCTACCCTTTTTTTTTAAATGCTACATGCCCGCAGCAAGAGATTGAACCAGAGAGCACTAAGCTTGGAAAATGTGCCACACAAAATCAATTTAAAATAATGACGATAAGAAGAACGTGACAAAAACAACAACAAGACAGCGGCACAATATCATTACTAGCTCATTACAAGTACTGTTACTTCTAACAAGATAATTAAAGGTTGAAATCTCTGACCCGGTTGCACAGAAGTTCCTTTCATTTAATATGGCGCTGTGACCAACGAGGTTTGTATCTGGTGATCATCTATGCATGTCACAACTCAACAACCTGTCGCTCACCCCCGCCCCCTTAAAAATAAAACCGATACCTTCCAGTAATCTAATCTCAAACCCCTTTCGTGACGAGCGACGTGTTGAAACTATTCCCTCAGAGCAGTGATGCCCAACCTTATTTGGTCAGCGGGACATTCCAATGTCTAGCACTTGTATTCACTGGCCATATCAACGAAAAGATTTTTAAAAAAACGAAATGAAATTGGCCTGAAACTATTTGATTAGAAACCCGTGGATCTATACTTACATATACATTGATTAATGAAGTTTATCTTTTTTTTTACGCGTCAGGAAATGGCTGAATTTCTCTACTTGAAATTTGAGCAGCTCTGTAGCTAACTTTACCACGGACATTTTATGTCTCTTTTTGGTAAATATTCCCATCGATCCTCCAATCTCTAGGCGTAGTTTAACAATCTTTTATTTGCGGTTTAAACCAAGAATGCCACCCTATTTTTTAATCACGTTTATATGTTGCTGTTTTTTTTTTAAAGCACCCGCTCTTTCACTACAAAAAAAAATGTTAGCTAATTATCACGTTCCACAAAAAAAGTAAAGATCCTTTCACTTTTCTGGTAGATTCTACATTCACAGTCCCATTTCATAAACCCACTCATTTAAATGACGCTGTACCAAACCATATTTGAAAAAGTCAGGGCGCTTAGGTAGGTAGAGATACATTTTACAACAGTTTTTGGGGGGAAAGTGAATTTTCTACACTTTGTACCGACGTTTCCGCGGCTGGATAAATTCACATCGAGGGCCAGATGTGGCCCGCGGGCAATGTTTTGGGCATCACTGCCTTAGAGCAAGTGATAAGACACGGACAGTGTGTTTTAATTTTTTATTTCCACATACTAGGAATAACATGTATCTGAACATCAGCCCCCTTCTTACTCTCTCAACTCTTTGTCCTAATGTGTCTCGTCCCCAGGGCCTTAAAAGAACTTTCACCACTTGGTGTCGTCCCCAGGATTAAAAAAAAGATTCACCACTTGGACACCACGTGTGTCTCGTTCCCATGACTTAAGAGAACATTTACCACTTGGTCACCACGTGTGTCTCGTTCCTATGACTTAAGAGAACATTGACCACATGGTCACCACGTGTGTCTCGTTCCCATGACTTAAGAGAACATTCACCACCTGGTCACCACGTGTGTCTCGTTCCCATGACTTAAGAGAACATTCACCACTTGGTCACCACGTGTGTCTCGTTCCCATGACTTAAGAGAACATTCACCACCTGGTCACCACGTATGTCTCGTTACCATGACTTAAGAGAACATTCAACACTAAGTCACCACGTGTGTCTCGTTCCCATGACTTAAGAGAACATTCACCACATGGTCACCACGTGTGTTGGGCAAGGCAGAAACTTTGTCTTAATTTAATGAGTTGCGAGGCAACCACAAGTCAATGGACACTTCAACTTCAGAGGGACTTTCAAAGAAATCGTCTGCTGGTAAAAGTGCAAAAAAATGTTTTTTTTTTTTTTTTGTTTGCCCCTGGATGCTATATTTAGGAGATTTACACGGTAAAAGTGCCAACAATCTTCGCACTAATCCCAAAAAACGTTTTTTTTTCTATAAATAGAAAGCATTGTCTGTTTACTAACGCCTTATTTCAACAGTACTGAAACTACTGCCACTGACAACAGTGTACCAAAAGTTAGGTCGTATTCACCCAGACGAAAGTTTCTGGATGGTGATAAATAAGAGGATGAAGGATGGCTTAGAGCTGCCCCTCCCGTTACGGAAGCCATGATTCTCAGACGTACAGCACATGACGTAGTGGTCATTGGCGTGGATTGATACGCTGGTGTAAGACAATATGGTGTGTTGAGATACTCTGGTGTGTTGAGATACTCTGGTGTGTTGAGATACACTGGTGTGCTAAGACACTCTGATGAGATAAGACACTCTGGTATGTTGAGACGCATTGATATATATAGGCACACAGGTTCTGGGTATGTCGAAATACACTGGAGTGTTGAGATACTCTCGTGTGTTGATGAGCTCTCGTGTGTTGAGATACTCTGATATGTTGAGATACTCTGGAGTGTTGAGATATTCTGGAGTGTTGAGATACTTTGATGTGTTGCGATACTCTGTAGTGTTGAGATACTCTAAAGTATTAAGATACTCTCGTGTGTTGAGATACTCTCGTGTGTTGAGATACACTGGTGTGTTGAGATACTCTGGAGTGTTGAGATACACTGGTGTGTTGAGATACTCTGGAGTGTTGAGATACTCTCGTGTGTTGAGATACTCTCGTGTGTTGAGATACTCTCGTGTGTTGAGATACACTGGTGTGTTGATATGCTGAGAAACTCTTTGCGAGTTAAGACACTGTGGTGTGTTTAGACACATTGGTGTCCTCTTCTGATTCAACACACTCCAAGCTACACACTCCCTTAAGACACTCTCACATGATTCTACGTCTTTATCGTATTCTTTCCTCTTGACACTTTCGACCTCACCCCTCTCTACCCAGCTACACCCCCCTCTCCACCCAGCTACACCCCCTCCCAACTAAACCCACGCTTTTAGATTGAATAAAAACTAACCTGCGAAACTATTGAGAAATGTCTGCATAGTCTGTTGCCCAGCTGGGGACGGGTCTGTTGCCCTAAACCGTAAATCTCTATTTTAGATTTAAATAAAACAAAAAACAAAATGCCCAGAGAGAAGCAATCACATGCCATTGTTTCACATTCCGTCACGAAGAGACAAATCGTGGCAGTGTAAATGAGTATGATAGCCCACATGAAGAAGGTAGCTTCTCTAGGAGACTTGCGCGGAACGTGCCCGGGACGTCAATAAAAAAAAAAAAAGCCCTTTCTGTGAACAGTAAAAGAAAAAAAAAGTGTTGGCAATTATTTTTGAGAATGCTGCCGAGCAATTGAATGAATCCTGTCCCCTGCTGTCTAAAAACTTGATCACCTCATTGATGTAGGGGAGACAATTTACTTTGCAATTCAAATCGTTTCCACCAATAAGAAGTTGGCGCTCTTGTTAAGATGGCGGCTCTGGATTTTTTTTTTTATCATTATTATTTCTACATCGTGCGCGTCTCTTATGTAGTTAAGGTTCCAGCGTAAACCACGACAATAAGTGTGTGTGTTGGTGGGTCTGGATGTAGTGAAGAATGATTGTGATTTTTTAAATTGATGATTAACAAAGATTACAAAAAGAGTTTGTGTTATCCCACAAACTCAGTGGCAGCCCCAGGTCCCAGACTGATCTTCCCATTGATAAAAAATATACAAACCAAGTTATTATATTCTTTGAAAAAAGGTAATATCGCAACGTAATGACAATAGACATAGCCCTAGATAGTTAATAACGTAAATGAGTTTCAAAAAAATGTGAGTATTCCTAACTTTTAGAAAACGAATATTGATGATTAAACTTGTTGACCACAACGAAATATAATATTATTTAGAAGAGCGATTTGCGTCAATTTAATATTTCCTTCAAAGAAATCGAAATATAAAATCTCAATCTTCACCAGGCTTTAAACACTGGTCAGCTTTTCCACTCAGCCATCGCGCCTCTTGTCTACGGGTGTAAGCTATTACAACAGTTCGGAAAATGTGTTCGATTGATTTGTTTTATACTGAAGAATCTGTAGATTAAAAAAAAAAAAATTTCATAAATAAAAAAACGACGCTTAAAGAGTCACTTTTATATGAGAATACTATGAAACCTTTACCAACTCAATGGTGTCATAGTGGCATCCATGCGGCCATTTCGGTGGCCCTACCGGCTCATTTTGCTACCGGCTCACCGGGCATTTGCCTTAATGCCCATATAGCCAATCCGCCCCTGCTCTATAGTCTAAATCTATACCATCATCTTCATTGTAAAAGTGAAATTTAAAGAAAGTGTCTAAAATATGCATAAAAAACTTTTACCTCCTCCCCCCCCCCCCCCCCACACAGGCACGCACGCACACAAAACACACACACACGCACTCTGTAAACACCCTGGTACACAATCCCAATGATTCAAACACATCAATATCCGACATGCAAACACTAAAATCTTTGAATCAACTCCCCACCAGGAACCTCATTCAATGAGATACATTTTTATTTTGTTTATTTTTAGACTAGTCCCCTCCTTCCTCTCCCCAGTCACGTGCTGCGCCCCTGTATTCACAGATCTACGTGCCACGTGTCGTTGTCCAAGTTATCTGAACCAAAACAAAAACAAAACAAACAAGCTGACGATAGCTGCCCGCCATCTTTACCTACAGATTTATGAACTGTGCGGAAATATTCAATAACCCGAAGGAAATCCCAATATTTATATCGGCCGGGAAATTTGATTTATTCCCGTATTCTCTAGATTCTAATAAAGTCTTGACCGCTGGTCTATGAATCAACTGGTCAGTCACCATTTATGGAAATGAGCGTAAATATTGAAATTATTCCGGTGAAAATAAAAACATGTTCTTGAGATATTTCATCCGGTGTGTATTTTGAGAAGATCTTTGAAATCGACTTTTTTCCCTTCACGCCTTATCTACAAGCTGAGTATCTCCTTCCTGGCCTATATAAATGTTGTGATCTAAAAAACTAAAAGGCTGTTGTCCATTTTCGATAACTTTTTAAAAGGATATCAAAGATCATGTCCAGGGCTCACTGTATTAATGACTTTGTCCCGAGATGGCAGTATTATAACAAGGTAAAGCGCACAATAATATGACAAGAGCAAGTCTAGGCCTCAATGTATTATAGTAAAATCTGGTATTGTGCCGTATAGGATTGATTGAACCATGGGCGTAGCCAGGTGTTTTTTTTCGAGGGGGATTTTTTTTTCTCCTCCCCCCCCCCCCCCGCGCAAAAAAAAATAATATATATATATATATATATATATATGGCCCCGCCTTCAACCACTATTTCCGGTATTGAAAGCCAACTAAATGCATATTCTGAGGTATCTATAGTGCTTTATCATGCACTTTTTTTTTTAAAGTTTTATTTCAAAAACCTTATGAGCTATTCTTACTAAATTAGATCCTCCCGCGTCGTTCGGCGCATTGAGCGGCAATCTGCTTCCTCAAAAATCTGACACTGGCAATGTCTGAAGCCTCTTCCAATCTGCTCTGAGGACCTCCAAGAAAGTGTGGCGCCAAGTTGTACTAGGATGTCCCTCTTTGCGCTTTCCTCTTAATGGCCTCCATGTCATCACAACTCAACTCTTATTATGCGTAATTCATTTTGTTGGAGAACATGTCCCGCAAACCTCATGCGACGCTCTGTCACAACCTTACCAAAGGAGTTGACTCCGAGTTCGGCATAGGATTTCCTTGATTGAGACCCGATCTCTATAACTAACTCCAAAATTTGTCTTAGCTATCTTTGTTGAGCCACATTTTGTTGAGAGAATGATCAGATAACTGTTTACTAACTAAAAGTCACAATGTAGGAGCTTTAATTGTCACTTTCATTGTAACTTAAGTCAATCAGGGAAATCAATATTTCGACCTACTTTTGTTTTTTTTTAAATTATTTTATAAGTTTCGGACGTTCTTTTAGAGTGTTACATCCTGGTCCCAACATCCTACAGAACATGCACGGGATGGAGGGTTTGAACTCTGGACCATTGCAACTACTGACTGAAACGCTTACCACACGACCAGGATGCTATACGCCTAAACCAAGAGTTAGAACATATAGGTCTAATAAAGGACATCAGCAAGGTCCTTAAAAGTTATGTTTGCGCCCCCCTCCCGTCTTTTTTTTTTTGTCACTCCTTCCCCCCCCCCCCCGAAACCCCAAACCTGTTTAGAAAACAGTTCGTTCTAATGAGAGAATATTTGTTTGGTGAAGGAAAAGCTCCAAATGATTGCGTCAGTTGCAGACGATAATTCAATGAACTTCCGGGGAAGGGATTATTGGAACTGAAGGGCCCGCAACGGTTGCTAGTGACGCCGAGCTAAATGAAATTACGTCACTTGAAGTTTTCGCTCCACTTTTGTAGTGTTGACCTTAGCGACCACGTGACAGTGAAGATGAAGATGGTGGCAGGAAGAAGAAAGTAATCGATCAACTCGATACTTTAGTCATCCTCTTTTGGAGTGGAGTCTTGTACTGGATATACTAATGACACTCAGCTGCCATATTGTTATTTTTTTCCTGAAATGTTGCAATATATTTCAAACAAATAGTCCTTGAAAAGATGTAACACTGTGAATTTTCAGCTCTTGCTATTAGCTTACAATGTCTTCATGGATGGAAGATGGAAGCTAATTAGAAGACCCAAGTCGATAACTCTAGATCAAAATGTATTTTAAGTTAAAATTTCGCACATAGATGTATGCCTGGATAGCAAGGTTGATACAGCCTCACTCTAATATTGTGAATGTCTTGGGTTTGATACTGGCTATTTTTTTTCTTTACTTTTCAATGACAAATAAAACTAAATTGTTTCATTTAATTTATTATTTGAATATAAAGTAGGGATTGAAATTTTTAAAACTTTTTGTTACTTGTTTTCATAAGTTTTATAGTACTTTGTGGAACATAACTGAAATGAAATGGTTACCCACGAGAGTACTTTAGTTTGACTATTTAAGAAGGTTATAATTAGAAGTTACTTTAGTCAGAAATGGGAGTCTAATCGGAACATGTCTTTCCACTCAGAAAATGCCAACTAATAAGAGTAACAAAAAAAAAACAAAAAACTAAAACAAATAAATTCCACTTAATCATGGTAAACAAGTAACACAGACTAAATACGCAAAATACCTAGGTGTTATAGAAAATGAAAAATTGTCATGACACTATTAAACAAATCAAAGAAAGCATAAAAAACATAAAGAACATAAAACTAAAATGTTATTTAACCTTGGTTAGGCCGATAATACACTATGCGTCCTCCGTCTGGGACCCCTCAACTCAAGAAAACATTAAGAAACTTGAGCAGACACAAAATAGAGCAGTGAGATTTATAACTAACGAATATTCACATTTGACTAGAGTAACACCTTTAGTAAAATCACTTCAGGACAGAAGACTTGAAAATAAAGTAATAATTATAAATAAAACATTTAAACATAATCTTCAAATACAAAACAAAGCTTTATAAAATACTCTGAAAGACACAAAGATAAAGGCACGTTGCTCGTCCCATATGCTAGGACAAATTTGTACAAATACTCCTTCTTCCCTAGTGCTATTAGAGCATGGAATGGGTTGTCTGAGCCAGCCAGGAAAACCAGTGACTTAGCAGAATTTAAGTCATTGGTTAACATGTATGACTAGATTGACCTAGGAACACGCGTAGGACGTAGTTGTCTTCTATTTCGAAGTAACTTCTGTATTTTATAACATAAGTGGGATATTAAACTCTAAAAGACTACCCGAAATATGTTCAACAGTAAAAAAAAAAAAAGTAAACTTCCCCTTTCAGACCTTGTTTTCAAACAACACAATAACATAAAAAAAAAAGAAGTACAACTTCAGGACCAAGGGGTAATCGCCATGACAGACCGACTAGACTTTTCTTTGACTCTTGATAGTTAGTTTTGTACTATTGATTCTGAGTTCAGGTGATGTTAAAATGACTTCTTTTTGTTTTGCCTTTTCCCAACACTATATATTTCTTGTATTCTTTACTTTTACTGCTTTCCGGCTATCGTTTTTGTTTGTCACTCGGCTCATCACGTGACTCCTATAACATACAGACTTACCTAAAAAAGATCAACTAACGCTACTGAAAACGAATGTTAGCGAAGCATACAAAGTTCAAAGGTCACTTAATAAAAGTGACACAACTTAAAAAACAACACTAAATGTTATATACGTTTTGTATTCAGTTTGTTTCCATTGACTGCGTCATCTGTCTCTGTCTAGTTTGTTTTCATTGACTGCGTCATCTGTCTCTGTTTAGTTTGTTTCTATTGACTGTGTCATCTGTCTCTGTCTAGTTTGTTTTCATTGACTGCGTCATCTGTCTCTGTCTAGTTTGTTTTCATTGACTGCGTCATCTGTCTCTGTTTAGTTTGTTTCTATTGACTGTGTCATCTGTCTCTGTCTAGTTTGTTTTCATTGACTGCGTCATCTGTCTCTGTCTAGTTTGTTTCCATTGACTGCGTCATCTGTCTCTGTCTAGTTTGTTTTCATTGACTGCGTCATCTGTCTCTGTCTAGTTTGTTTCCATTGACTGCGTCATCTGTCTCTGTCTAGTTTGTTTTCATTGACTGCGTCATCTGTCTCTGTTTAGTTTGTTTCTATTGACTGTGTCATCTGTCTCTGTCTAGTTTGTTTTCATTGACTGCGTCATCTGTCTCTGTTTAGTTTGTTTCTATTGACTGTGTCATCTGTCTCTGTCTAGTTTGTTTTCATTGACTGCGTCATCTGTCTCTGTCTAGTTTGTTTCCATTGACTGCGTCATCTGTCTCTGTCTAGTTTGTTTTCATTGACTGCGTCATCTGTCTCTGTCTAGTTTGTTTCTATTGACTGTGTCATCTGTCTCTGTCTAGTTTGTTTTCATTGACTGCGTCATCTGTCTCTGTCTAGTTTGTTTTCATTGACTGCGTCATCTGTCTCTGTTTAGTTTGTTTCTATTGACTGTGTCATCTGTCTCTGTCTAGTTTGTTTTCATTGACTGCGTCATCTGTCTCTGTTTAGTTTGTTTCTATTGACTGTGTCATCTGTCTCTGTCTAGTTTGTTTTCATTGACTGCGTCATCTGTCTCTGTCTAGTTTGTTTCCATTGACTGCGTCATCTGTCTCTGTCTAGTTTGTTTTCATTGACTGCGTCATCTGTCTCTGTCTAGTTTGTTTTCATTGACTGCGTCATCTGTCTCTGTTTAGTTTGTCTCCATTGACTGCGTCATCTGTCTCTGTCTAGTTTGTTTCCATTGACTGCGTCATCTGTCTCTGTCTAGTTTGTTTTCATTGACTGCGTCATCTGTCTCTGTTTAGTTTGTTTCTATTGACTGTGTCATCTGTCTCTGTCTAGTTTGTTTCCATTGACTGCGTCATCTGTCTGTCTAGTTTGTTTTCATTGACTGCGTCATCTGTCTCTGTCTAGTTTGTTTTCATTGACTGCGTCATCTGTCTCTGTTTAGTTTGTTTCTATTGACTGTGTCATCTGTCTCTGTCTAGTTTGTTTCCATTGACTGCGTCATCTGTCTCTGTCTAGTTTGTTTTCATTGACTGCGTCATCTGTCTCTGTTTAGTTTGTTTCTATTGACTGTGTCATCTGTCTCTGTCTAGTTTGTTTTCATTGACTGCGTCATCTGTCTCTGTCTAGTTTGTTTTCATTGACTGCGTCATCTGTCTCTGTTTAGTTTGTTTCTATTGACTGTGTCATCTGTCTCTGTCTAGTTTGTTTTCATTGACTGCGTCATCTGTCTCTGTTTAGTTTGTTTCTATTGACTGTGTCATCTGTCTCTGTCTAGTTTGTTTTCATTGACTGCGTCATCTGTCTCTGTCTAGTTTGTTTCCATTGACTGCGTCATCTGTCTCTGTCTAGTTTGTTTTCATTGACTGCGTCATCTGTCTCTGTCTAGTTTGTTTTCATTGACTGCGTCATCTTTCTCTGTTTAGTTTGTTTTCATTGACTGCGTCATCTGTCTCTGTCTAGTTTGTCTCCATTGACTGCGTCATCTGTCTCTGTCTAGTTTGTCTCCATTGACTGCGTCATCTGTCTCTGTCTAGTTTGTCTCCATTGAGTGCGTCATCTGTCTCTGTCTAGTTTGTTTCCATTGACTGCGTCATCTGTCTCTGTCTAGTTTGTTTTCATTGACTGCGTCATCTGTCTCTGTTTAGTTTGTTTCTATTGACTGTGTCATCTGTCTCTGTCTAGTTTGTTTCCATTGACTGCGTCATCTGTCTCTGTCTAGTTTGTTTTCATTGACTGCGTCATCTGTCTCTGTCTAGTTTGTTTTCATTGACTGCGTCATCTGTCTCTGTTTAGTTTGTTTCTATTGACTGTGTCATCTGTCTCTGTCTAGTTTGTTTCCATTGACTGCGTCATCTGTCTCTGTCTAGTTTGTTTTCATTGACTGCGTCATCTGTCTCTGTTTAGTTTGTTTCTATTGACTGTGTCATCTGTCTCTGTCTAGTTTGTTTTCATTGACTGCGTCATCTGTCTCTGTCTAGTTTGTTTTCATTGACTGCGTCATCTGTCTCTGTTTAGTTTGTTTCTATTGACTGTGTCATCTGTCTCTGTCTAGTTTGTTTCCATTGACTGCGTCATCTGTCTCTGTTTAGTTTGTTTCTATTGACTGTGTCATCTGTCTCTGTCTAGTTTGTTTCCATTGACTGCGTCATCTGTCTCTGTCTAGTTTGTTTTCATTGACTGCGTCATCTGTCTCTGTCTAGTTTGTTTTCATTGACTGCGTCATCTGTCTCTGTCTAGTTTGTTTTCATTGACTGCGTCATCTGTCTCTGTCTAGTTTGTTTCCATTGACTGCGTCATCTGTCTCTGTCTAGTTTGTTTCAATTGACTGCGTCATCTGTCTCTGTCTAGTTTGTCTCCATTGAGTGCGTCATCTGTCTCTGTCTAGTTTGTTTCCATTGACTGCGTCATCTGTCTCTGTCTAGTTTGTTTCAATTGACTGCGTCATCTGTCTCTGTCTAGTTTGTCTCCATTGAGTGCGTCATCTGTCTCTGTCTAGTTTGTCTCCATTGACTGCGTCATCTGTCTCTGTCTAGTTTGTCTCCATTGACTGCGTCATCTGTCTCTGTCTAGTTTGTTTCCATTGACTGCGTCATCTGTCTCTGTCTAGTTTGTCTCCATTGAGTGCGTCATCTGTCTCTGTCTAGTTTGTTTCCATTGACTGCGTCATCTGTCTCTGTCTAGTTTGTTTTCATTTACTGCGTCATCTTTCTCTGTTTAGTTTGTTTTCATTGACTGCGTCATCTGTCTCTGTCTAGTTTGTTTTCATTGACTGCGTCATCTGTCTCTGTCTAGTTTGTTTCTATTGACTGTGTCATCTGTCTCTGTCTAGTTTGTTTCTATTGACTGTGTCATCTGTCTCTGTCTAGTTTGTTTCTATTGACTGTGTCATCTGTCTCTGTCTAGTTTGTTTCTATTGACTGCGTCATCTGTCTCTGTCTAGTTTGTCTCCATTGACTGCGTCATCTGTCTCTGTCTAGTTTGTTTTCATTGACTGCGTCATCTGTCTCTGTCTAGTTTGTTTCCATTGACTGCGTCATCTGTCTCTGTCTAGTTTGTTTTCATTGACTGCGTCATCTGTCTCTGTCTAGTTTGTTTCAATTGACTGCGTCATCTGTCTCTGTCTAGTTTGTCTCCATTGAGTGCGTCATCTGTCTCTGTCTAGTTTGTCTCCATTGACTGCGTCATCTGTCTCTGTCTAGTTTGTTTCCATTGACTGCGTCATCTGTCTCTGTTTAGTTTGTTTCCATTGACTGCGTCATCTGTCTCTGTCTAGTTTGTTTTCATTGACTGCGTCATCTGTCTCTGTTTAGTTTGTTTTCATTGACTGCGTCATCTGTCTCTGTCTAGTTTGTTTTCATTGACTGCGTCATCTGTCTCTGTTTAGTTTGTTTCAATTGACTGCGTCATCTGTCTCTGTCTAGTTTGTTTCTATTGACTGTGTCATCTGTCTCTGTTTAGTTTGTCTCCATTGACTGCGTCATCTGTCTCTGTCTAGTTTGTTTCCATTGACTGCGTCATCTGTCTCTGTTTAGTTTGTTTCCATTGACTGCGTCATCTGTCTCTGTCTAGTTTGTTTTCATTGACTGCGTCATCTGTCTCTGTTTAGTTTGTTTTCATTGACTGCGTCATCTGTCTCTGTCTAGTTTGTTTTCATTGACTGCGTCATCTGTCTCTGTCTAGTTTGTTTCAATTGACTGCGTCATCTGTCTCTGTCTAGTTTGTCTCCATTGAGTGCGTCATCTGTCTCTGTCTAGTTTGTTTCCATTGACTGTGTCATCTGTCTCTGTCTAGTTTGTTTCCATTGACTGCGTCATCTGTCTCTGTCTAGTTTGTTTTCATTGACTGTGTCATCTGTCTCTGTTTAGTTTGTTTTCATTGACTGCGTCATCTGTCTCTGTCTAGTTTGTTTTCATTGACTGTGTCATCTGTCTCTGTCTAGTTTGTTTCCATTGACTGCGTCATCTGTCTCTGTCTAGTTTGTCTCCATTGAGTGCGTCATCTGTCTCTGTCTAGTTTGTCTCCATTGACTGCGTCATCTGTCTCTGTCTAGTTTGTTTTCATTGACTGCGTCATCTGTCTCTGTTTAGTTTGTTTCTATTGACTGAGTCATCTGTCTCTGTCTAGTTTGTCTCCATTGACTGCGTCATCTGTCTCTGTCTAGTTTGTTTCCATTGATTGCGTCATCTGTCTCTGTCTAGTTTGTTTCCATTGACTGCGTCATCTGTCTCTGTCTAGTTAGTTTTCCTTAGTGACGTCCAGTTTGCTTTCACTGGCTACTCCGTCTGCGGTTTTCTCAATTCATTACTGAATGGTCAAGATATTAACATCTTCAAGCAGCAGTGAAATTCAATGGATAATTATCTTCCTGCTAGGCCTAGTCTCTGACCTATATATTATGTTTTCATTACGCAAGGTTCAAGCAATCTATATTGGATACTGCACATAAAGATGTGCGAAGCATTGAGTCTATGGTTGATCGTATCATTGACATCGATCATATAAAAGTCTTAGAAGGACGATAACAACGCAATAATGTTTAAAATATAAACTATATGAAAATAAAAGAACAAACATAATTAGAATCTCTTAGAGAGCCCAAGGAATCCATTGATTTTCTCGAGCCCTTGAAACTCAAAAAAACCTGGCGTGTTGGTGCAGTCAAGCGAGGTACTAAGCCGCCATTACGATGATTGTCACGCGCCAAAGACGTGTCGAGCCTCGCTCTGAGAATCTGAAGTCTTTATTTTTTTTTAAATGTGTGTTTGGGGGAGGGGGGGGGGAGGTAGGGGGTGAGTGCAGTTTCTCTGAATTGATGAGTTATATTAAAAGGGGAGTTAAACGTAATGAAACCAGTGTCGGCACCAAGGGGAGTGATGTGCAGGCACAATAAATATCATGACATGTTGATTGCCTCCCATTT
This sequence comes from Biomphalaria glabrata, assembly GCF_947242115.1. Lineage (NCBI taxonomy): Eukaryota > Metazoa > Mollusca > Gastropoda > Planorbidae > Biomphalaria > Biomphalaria glabrata. The sequence goes on from NC_074714.1 coordinate 10,743,658, forward strand.
GTCTTTTCGTTTCATTACAGTTCACTGGTAGATCGTGTAATAACTTTAACACAAAGGTCCTGTTCATTATAATAGGCTTGTATTCTATTTAGCAATAGTATTTAGTATATATTTAAAGTTTAACGGGAGAAGCTGAAGTTTATCTTATCTCATAGTTGAAAACGTGCTCTAAGGAATAAAAAAATAATTACGTCCTAGGCATATTCCACTTTTATTAGTAGTGCATGTTAATTAGAGACATGAACTCTGCTAAGTCATTGGTTCTCCTGACTGCTTCAGGAAATCCATTTCATTCTCTAATGGCACTTAAGAATGTGTCCTAGCATACTGAATAAGACATTCGCCTTTACTTTTCTGCCTTGCTGAATATTTCATTTGGTTCGTGTATGTATCTGTAAGTTACGGTTCCAGGGCCGTATTTAGGTATGTGGAGGCCCGGAGAAGAATTTTTGTGGAGGCCCTTACACTTTTTTCGAAACCTTTAATAACAAGGTTACAAAGACAGTTGGTGTGGAAACACAAACTCAAAATCGGCCCCCACCCCGAAGTAGTCCACCCAGGAAGGTAAAAAGGCAGGTTTCAATATTTTCAGAAAGAATATCAGAATGAAATTCTATCAAAGGCAAATGACAGAAGAATGGAGAAAGAAGGTTGTCAGATCTTGTGTGGTGCCTGTGACAGGTGGGGAAATGTGACGTGTGTTTGGCACGTTTTATGTCTAGGGGATGATTATTTTTAAAACTATCACACCCCCACTTATCAGCATATGAATCGGGAGCAGACACGCAACGAGGCAAAGCAATGAAAGATAGATACAAAAGTTAAAAATGAAGAATATTTATTTACATAAATATACATATAAGAATAAAAGGGGGGGAGTTTGCATCTATCTCTAGTATATTCTATGTTTAATCATCACTCTTGCACATAATAAGAGAGTATGTCACTTTGTCCTCTGACTTAGCTGGTATTCCTGTTGATGTCGCAGCTGGCTGTGTCCTGGCTTGAGGTTCTGCAGCTGGAGGTGGCGCTCTAGCGGATAGAGGGACGCCGGTGATATAGTTCTTGTGGAGTTTCAATCCCAAAATCTAATATCTGTAGTGGGCACAGTAGGGCGGGTGGCCGGCTACCGTGGGCACAATGTTACTGCGGGCAGAGCTGATCTGCCGTGGGCAGCGTAGTTGACAGGATATGTCCAGTGGGTTGCAGAGGGTTGGCGTAGCTATGACGTCTCGCACGGATCTGCCTCTATAGGGACGTCGCGCCTAATAGCCTGACAGGTGGGCTGTCGAATAGGTGGGCAATGTCGATAGCGCCAAGTGGTAGAGTTGAGTAGATCTCAGTGGGTAAGTGCAGTGCTGAATAGCACTAAGCACATATGCAGGTAAATAGATCGTTGATCCAATAACTAGGCAATAGGTGATTCTCGATGGCAAATACAGTGCTGAATAGCACTAAGCATCTGAATAGGCAGACACCTGAGGGAGGCTACGGATAAATAAAGACAAGTTAGGACATGTCTCTCATGCATCTTATCGATGCCCTCGACTGAGGTGCATTCGTCAGTTTGGTAAAATTGCTTTAGAGCACAAAGGGGAGATGATGCCAAATGGGATTTGGAATACTAGATGGCTGATAGTAGCAATATAAAAATGTACATAAGAGGGAAAGTAATAATATAAAAATGTACCTAGAAGGGGAAATAATAATCTCAAATGAACAACACAGGTGGATAGAGAAAGAAAAGGGGGGGGGGTTGAATTGGGCGGTGGTCAGCGACCCAGATGATTGTTTACATATGACCGTGGGTCGAGAACAATGGAGCGCGCTTGAATGGTGTGTCCGTTCAAGCGGCGCAACTCTCATAAGGGTAAAATGAGTAAAGGGGAGATAATTCAATACAGGGGAGATAACTCATATCTCCTTTCTAAGCGCAGTATTAGTGCGATAGTAAAATCATCAAGGCGATCAACCGAGATAAAGGAAATAAAATAAGGTGTACAAATATATAGATGGTTGCATCAATGATCAATTGAGCAACGTAGCATTAATAGATTAATGCAATACTAAAATATATACATAGCACATGTTTATGTTTTCTACTTACGCCAGTGAGAAATACACAATGCACTAATTAAATATAAATGAACTAAGCACAATACACATGATAAAATCCAATGGAAATATACACAGAGTAATTAAGATGGAACTTGTGATTAAGTTCGGCTTACCACCATGTATTCCTCTAGGAGGGAGAATAAATAATATAGTCCAGATTCGATCGACAGCGATAGAGGAGTGAAAGGGTCTGGCTTGATTTGAATCTACTTATATACAGGCCTGGAGAATGTGGGCGGACACAGGAAATGTCCTAGGCTAAGATTTATCTTACACGTGGGTGGATTTGACTCGAGGTGGGAGCCGCACCTTGGAATATCACGCGGTGTGTTGACCAGGGTAATCTCTTAGATCAAAGAGAGACGTGAGAGAAAGGGGGGGGGGAGAAGGATTAGCTTGCATTCAATCCAAGGTGGTGTCAACCGCGACCGTCCTTCAGACATCCGGCGGGCAAGACAAAAGAGATTGTGTGTTTACCTTTCCCCGATCAAGGGCAGATAAATGAAAGGACGCGCTTTAGCTATCTCCAATGTGGTCAACTAAGTCTAGCCTGGAGCGGAAAAGGTGGTGCGGGTGGAGAATTTAGGGGTAGAATGGGGAAATAATTAAAATAAAATAAATAAATAATGAAAAATAATAATTAATGCTGTGATAAATTTGAGTGACTCTGACAGCGAGTTTTTGACTTGTCACATACGCCGCTGCCAAGATGGATCTATCGCAGAAAGATCCATAAAGTGCGAGCAGACTGATGTCACTCTAACTTTAAGATCAGTTGTTATCACAGCATTAGGAAAAAAAAATTGGAAAAATAAAGGGGTGGCCATGCCAGGAGGAGAGTCTGTCCAAGTCTGTCCGTGGTCTACTTTCCGTCCCTTATTATGTAGTCACCTGGGTGAAACATGTGGTGCTGCTTGGGAGAGTAGATTGGGCGATTGGATGAGTTATATTTTCTTCCTGGGGCGGATTGGGGAGGGTGATTGGGGCTTAGGCGGGGTGCCCAAGGCACGTGTGCCCGTTGGGGCTTACCTCCGAAGCCGCTGTGAGGCGCTTCTTCACGAGAGTAAGTGGTCAGCTTACCTCGGTATCGTCTGACACGATCAATGTCAGGGAAGAGTGGCCTGATAAAGAATGTGGAGTTCTGCCGGAGAACGTCCACACGAGTGCGACAACCTGGCTTACATCGTGGCTTCCTGACACGGTTAATGCCAGGGGAAGGTTGATATTGAGTGGTGGCTGAGGAGCCATAGGGAGATGTGTTTTCACGAGCGCGGGGGTTCGGCTTACCTCGTGACTTCCTGACACTACCAATGCCAGGGGGAGGTTTATTCGGAATGGTGGCTGAGGAGCCACGAAAAGGAGTGAGTCCACGAGAGCAAGGGTTAATCTTACCGCTCGGCATCCTGACACTGTCAATGTCAGAGGAACGTTGCTTAATTTTGGCTGAGTAGCCTGGGTCAAGTAGACCCTCACGAGTGCGCGGGCACACTTTAACTCGTGACTTCCTAGCAGTATCAATGCCAGGGTAAAGTGGTTTGAGCTTGGCTGATGAGTCGGGACTAGGCGTATTAGTGTGGCGAACAGGGCTTCCAACCAGCTGGTTGCTGCCACGTTTCTGCTTCGTCGATCTACCGACGGGCAGAGAGAAATACGGTTTGTTGACTACTCCTAGAGGGACATATTTGGAGCCTAGAATGAAGTCATATACTGGCGTGTCCATGACGGCGGCGTCGATGGTGCCATGTACGTATCTGCACTCCACGTGCACCCTCGCGACAGGTAGAACCTGCGGGGGAGTGCCACGGTCTATGGACTGGATTGTCACTGTTCCACCAGTGAGATCCGATGGGTCAATCAGCGTCTTATTGATAACCGCGCCGAACGAACAGCCTGAGTCGTATAGGCCCAAAACTTCGACGCCGTTGGCCAGAACGTTCTCTACTCCCGGAGGAGAAGAGATGGGGTGAGGTAGCACTGGTGGGAGTTCTGGTTGGCCGAGATCAATGGCAGTGGGTTGAGGAACCACGGCCATCGTGGAGACGAAGTATGTGTCCTCCTCCGGTTGGTCAGAAGGATCGATCGCGGAGGGTTGAGAGACCGGCGTCACCGTAGATAGGGTCCGTGGGGCCTGCTGCTGCCGTTGTGGAGTGGGTCTACTGTCACGCGCGCTATGACGTAAGTCACGCTGAGAGTAGTTGGGCTGGTTATAGCGAGACTGATGGTTGGGGCGGTTATTGTAGTTATGAGGGGCTGATTGCCGGCCTGGTGCCTGGTTGTGCTGGGGAGTTTTAGGAGCGAGGTTGGATTGAGCAGGAGAAGTTGGTTGGTCTGTTTGCTGGTCTGTCGCGGTTGCTTTGCCTTTTAAGTCCTTACGGGCGTTCAAGTACCGGTCAGCGGCGGAAGCTATGTCAGCGGGAGCTGTTGCTTGTTGCTCCTTGACATAAACTCTGACCTCTGGGGACATGCATTCCAACAGCTGCTCAGAGAGTATGAGGCATGCTAGGCCATCAAAAGTCTCTGGCAATTGGCTGAGGGCGTGCCACCTGACAAGGTACTTGTCCAGCCTCTCGCAGAGGTTGCCGTAGGTCTCTCTGCGTTCGAGTCGGGAACTTCTGAACTTTTTGTGGTAGGCCTCGGCGGTCAACTCGAACTGGACGAGTAGCGCCTGTTTGAGGGCTGTGTAGTCCTCTCTCTGGCCGGAGGGAAGTTTGGAGTAAACTTCGTAGGCTTTGCCTCGGAGGCATTGGGATAGCCGGAAGCACCATTTCTCCTCTGGTAGGCCGTAAAAGCGCGCAACTTCCTCAAAACGGACAAGATAAACTTCGATGTTCTCTGTCTTGTCGTCGAAGTGCTCCATTGGCATGTGGGGTAGACCGTTCAAGGAACTTTGAATGGATGCTGGGCTAGCTGGGCGAGACTCGGAAGAAGCCTGGCGGGCGGCCTCGTTCTCTTTGTCCGCGGCTATCTTTTCTCTCGCTGTAATTTGTTGCTCTTTTTCTCTTTCTCGCTCTGTGACTTCTTTAGCAATAGCTATTTCAGCTTCCTTTCTTTCTCTTTCTTTAGCAATAGCTATTTCAGCTTCCTTTTTTTCTCTTTCTTTAGCTATAGCTATTTCAGCTTCCTTTTTTTCTCTTTCTTTGGCTGTTTCTGTTTCCCTTCTCTCCCTTTCCATAGCTATTTCATGCTCCCTTGCTAATCTCCTTTCTTCTTTTTCGTCTTCCTTTTTTTTTTCTTCCTCTCTTTCAAACGCCTCAAATCGTGCTCTCACAAATTCTTTCCGTTCTGCCTCATCGTCAAATAAGGTGGCTGCGAAATCCTTCAAATCAGCTATTTTCTGCTTCATGTCAGAGTCCGCTTTCGAGCGTGTGCCGCTGGCCATAGTGATGAGGGGTGGGAGATGAGAGGTACTAGGATGGTGGAGGGGCCGATAGAATGGATAATAGGATTGAGCTAGAATTAAAGAAAGTGGGTTAGCAAAAGTGAGTCGCTGGTTATAGGAAAGAGTGCAAAAGGAATGTGGTGTCTGCCTAAGTTAATCACAAGTTCCTGCAATGAATATATTACAAATAAAATGCAATAATAGTATAAATAAAATATGACAGAAGTGACACTCTTGATAATGCGAAGTGATGATACTTATAAATATTTTTAGAAAAAAAAATATTGATATGGAATTTTAGTTATTGCTGCCTGTTCGTGCCTGCTGTACTAATGGGTTAAATCCAGGACGGGCTCGCCAAAATGTGACAGGTGGGGAAATGTGACGTGTGTTTGGCACGTTTTATGTCTAGGGGATGATTATTTTTAAAACTATCACACCCCCACTTATCAGCATATGAATCGGGAGCAGACACGCAACGAGGCAAAGCAATGAAAGATAGATACAAAAGTTAAAAATGAAGAATATTTATTTACATAAATATACATATAAGAATAAAAGGGGGGGGAGTTTGCATCTATCTCTAGTATATTCTATGTTTAATCATCACTCTTGCACATAATAAGAGAGTATGTCACTTTGTCCTCTGACTTAGCTGGTATTCCTGTTGATGTCGCAGCTGGCTGTGTCCTGGCTTGAGGTTCTGCAGCTGGAGGTGGCGCTCTAGCGGATAGAGGGACGCCGGTGATATAGTTCTTGTGGAGTTTCAATCCCAAAATCTAATATCTGTAGTGGGCACAGTAGGGCGGGTGGCCGGCTACCGTGGGCACAATGTTACTGCGGGCAGAGCTGATCTGCCGTGGGCAGCGTAGTTGACAGGATATGTCCAGTGGGTTGCAGAGGGTTGGCGTAGCTATGACGTCTCGCACGGATCTGCCTCTATAGGGACGTCGCGCCTAATAGCCTGACAGGTGGGCTGTCGAATAGGTGGGCAATGCCGATAGCGCCAAGTGGTAGAGTTGAGTAGATCTCAGTGGGTAAGTGCAGTGCTGAATAGCACTAAGCACATATGCAGGTAAATAGATCGTTGATCCAATAACTAGGCAATAGGTGATTCTCGATGGCAAATACAGTGCTGAATAGCACTAAGCATCTGAATAGGCAGACACCTGAGGGAGGCTGCGGATAAATAAAGACAAGTTAGGACATGTCTCTCATGCATCTTATCGATGCCCTCGACTGAGGTGCATTCGTCAGTTTGGTAAAATTGCTTTAGAGCACAAAGGGGAGATGATGCCAAATGGGATTTGGAATACTAGATGGCTGATAGTAGCAATATAAAAATGTACATAAGAGGGAAAGTAATAATATAAAAATGTACCTAGAAGGGGAAATAATAATCTCAAATGAACAACACAGGTGGATAGAGAAAGAAAAGGGGGGGGGGTGAATTGGGCGGTGGTCAGCGACCCAGATGATTGTTTACATATGACCGTGGGTCGAGAACAATGGAGCGCGCTTGAATGGTGTGTCCGTTCAAGCGGCGCAACTCTCATTAGGGTAAAATGAGTAAAGGGGAGATAATTCAATACAGGGGAGATAACTCATATCTCCTTTCTAAGCGCAGTATTAGTGCGATAGTAAAATCATCAAGGCGATCAACCGAGATAAAGGAAATAAAATAAGGTGTACAAATATATACATGGTTGCATCAATGATCAATTGAGCAACGTAGCATTAATAGATTAATGCAATACTAAAATATATACATAGCACATGTTTATGTTTTCTACTTACGCCAGTGAGAAATACACAATGCACTAATTAAATATAAATGAACTAAGCACAATACACATGATAAAATCCAATGGAAATATACACAGAGTAATTAAGATGGAACTTGTGATTAAGTTCGGCTTACCACCATGTATTCCTCTAGGAGGGAGAATAAATGATATAGTCCAGACTCGATCGACAGCGATAGAGGAGTGAAAGGGTCTGGCTTGATTTGAATCTACTTATATACAGGCCTGGAGAATGTGGGCGGACACAGGAAATGTCCTAGGCTAAGATTTATCTTACACGTGGGTGGATTTGACTCGAGGTGGGAGCCGCACCTTGGAATATCACGCGGTGTGTTGACCAGGGTAATCTCTTAGATCAAAGAGAGACGTGAGAGAAAGGGGGGGGGGAGAAGGATTAGCTTGCATTCAATCCAAGGTGGTGTCAACCGCGACCGTCCTTCAGACATCCGGCGGGCAAGACAAAAGAGATTGTGTGTTTACCTTTCCCCGATCAAGGGCAGATAAATGAAAGGACGCGCTTTAGCTATCTCCAATGTGGTCAACTAAGTCTAGCCTGGAGCGGAAAAGGTGGTGCGGGTGGAGAATTTAGGGGTAGGATGGGGAAATAATTAAAATAAAATAAATAAATAATGAAAAATAATAATTAATGCTGTGATAAATTTGAGTGACTCTGACAGCGAGTTTTTGACTTGTCACAGTGCCCCAAAAGTTCAGCAGACCAAGGGACAAGGGATAGGTGAAAGTGGTGAAGGTGAAGTTGGATGTGAACCTGGACTAACTTATGTCACATTATCTAACTGATCTAATTATTTTGTAAAGGGTCAATCTTTTATTCAAAGCCTCAAAAAAAAAAAATCCTTTTTACTTTAGTCTATCATTATCTGGTGTTGTTACTGTTCATAATTTTTAATTAATAATTTATATTACCCTGTGTAATGTAACAATTACTGCGATAATTTGAAAAACTACTTATTAATTTGTGTTTTTAATTATGTTTCATTTATATGCATACTAATTAGATTTTTTTCTCTTTAAAAAAAAGAGTGTAGTAGTTAGTATGACAGAACTTAACTTAGCAATACAAATATAAACAAAATTTTGTTGACAAAAAATCTAAAACCATGTGTTAAAAATGGGGTAGACAGTTACTAAAAGCCTCCCGTGTTTGTTACTATTAATAGTGAATAGTTGTAAAAATGGTGTATTTTTATGAAAAAACTGCGTGCATAGTTGATTTTCAAAATTAAATTTTTCGCTTTTAGAAAAGAAAAAAGTAGCCGTTGCATCAGAGCTTTGAATGGTAAGATATCATGATGTCGGATTTTCAATATCTTTTCTAGTTTGCAAGATCTAAACAAACGGACGGACAGACGGACAGACAGACCACACAAAACTAAATAGCGTCTATTCCTCTTTCGGGGGCCGCTAAAAATGAACCTTTTAATAATAACACGAATATTTAAAAGCATGCCATATTTTATAAGAAATACAGTACTTAAAAATTTAAACAAATTTTCCTTCTTTAAAAAAAAACTATCAATCAATCAATCAATCTATCTATCTATCTATCTATCTATCTATCTATCTATCTATCTATCTATCTATCTATCTGTCTGTCTGTCTTTCTGACCAGCTATCTATCTATCTATCTATCTATCTATCTATCTATCTATCTATCTATCTATCTATCTATCTATTTATCTATCTATCTATCTAGCTATCGGCCTGTCTGTCGCTCTGTCTATCTATCTACCTATTGGCCTGTCTGTCGCTCTGTCTATCTATCTATCTATCTATCTAGCTATCTAGCTGTCTATCTAGCTATCGGCCTGTCTGTCGCTCTGTCTGTGTCTATCTATCTATTTATCTATCTATCTATCTATCTATCCATCTATCTATTTATCTATCTATCTATCTATTCAAGCAATGGTCTTTTTTCACTTGTCTAAAAACTTCGTTTGGTGTTGTTTTTCACTCAAAGCAAACTGAACAACAAATCAGAATAACGATTTCTCAGAATCATTGGGCGTTGTACTTCACTAGAAAACAAACTGAACAACCTTTTATCAATAACGAGACTTCTGGACTTGCTGCAAGAAAATTAAATGTAATATAAATCAGAAGAACCATTTCTGGGATCTTTTGGTGTTTTTTTTAAATGTGTAAACAAACCGAACAACCTATTTTTAAAATGTGTAAACAAACCGAACAACCTAGCTTTAGAATGTTCCTGCCTTGTTTCTTCACATACCTTTTTTTTTGGAATGTTTTTATTCTGCTGGCCACTGACTTGATTAAACGATAACTTGTTTGGCTGAGAGGCCAAAACCGCCATGTTACTGCTTGGCCACCTACCAAGGGGGCTTGAGTTCGAATCCCGACCAGAGAAGAGTCGTGTTTGCAGAGCGCCTTAAGACAGAACGGAAACCTTCTCTCAAAAAACCCATCCCCCACCCACCACTAAGAGCTTGAACCACTGCGAAGTGAGCATGAAAGATTAACTCTGTAATAGCAATTTAAAAAAAAAGGAAGTAAGCATACTAAATCCTTTTAAAAAAACAACAACAAATAAAGCTTATCTAAAGGGGAAGAACTTCGAACTCAAAACTATATCTGTCAATAATGTAAGTTATTTCCCTTATTCGATATAAAAAGAAAATTAATTACTAATAATTCAATGATTAATTTTTTTTTTTGTTAATTGATTCATGTTTTGTTAGATACAATAAATAATTGTTTAAAGTATCAACTTGATCGTAGAATGCGTGAGGAAGAAGTAGCGTTAACAATGATTCAATGGGACTAAACCCAACAAATTTAGCCATATCTCTGAATACTAAAGAATTAGTCTCCCTTATTGGTATCAAAGAAAATAATTAATTACCAGTAATTAATTAACGAATTGGTTACTTTTGTTTTATTTAATCATGTCTTGTCCATGTCAACGAATAATGGACCTCATTCACCAATCGTAAACAAACAACATTTAGCCACGTGATTCTCTATCTCTTCTATACAAATTACGATCTAATTTTTAATACATATTGGCTATCACGTGACAGTCTTTTTTCGTTGTTTTATCAATATTATCACGTGACTAAATGTTGTTTGTTTACGATTGGTGAATGAGGTCCATTGTGCAAAGTTTCAACTTGATCTGAGACTGAGTTTGGGAGAAATACCATGTACCAACGTTTTACCAGACAGAGTGAGCTGATATAAGCTTTGTAAAAAAAAGGTGTCAAGGTCTCGCCCCGAAGCTATGCAGAACTTCACAAACGTACTTTGTTTTTCTTTACTGACCAACATAGCCCCTTTACTGGACTCAATGTGCAGTCGAGCGTGACAATATTATACGTTTGTTCAGATGAAATTTCATTCAAGCCATCAATTTATTGACCTATAACGAAGTGTTCTTTTCTGGAACTAGCGTCGCATTCAAGACGGAGCCTTTTGACGTAAACTAGAGGCCAAATAACCCTAAGCCACTCTCATATGCGCTTGACCAACAAGGTCGGTTAGGTCATTGCTCTAATAATATTAGTCAGTCAATTACGATGACCACCCTACTGTTCCTGAATCAAATATCCTCAAACTTGCAAGCTTCCCTGCACCAACACATTCTATTCTTGAAGAGTTCCATACAAGGAGACAACTCTATAAATAGCAAGCTTTTAGGTGTATCCGGTGTACAGGAAACGGAAATATTAATACATGAAACATTTTAATCAAGCATATTGGATATTGTATGTACTGTTGACAATTGTAAACGTTTCTATAAGAAAAGAATGTCGTATTATTTAGTTGGTGATCTTTCAATATGGCGTCCTTGATCTTCTTCTAACAATTTCTTAATTCTCAATGCTTAGGTCCCATTATATCGCCATCACATTTCTTGATATTACTTTTTTTTTCTTTTCCTCTCTTACCGAACCACTGGTTAAAGATCATAAAGTGGGTCTTAAAAATCAAAGCGCACTCAAAGAGCAAGTAACTCCGTTTAATCTATAAGGCGAAAATATGCAAATATGGCATTCTCTTCCTCCATTAACAAGGACGCCTTCATAGTTGGGACGTGGTGGCAGAGTGGTCTCGTGCTTGGTTTCGAAACGGAGAAGTCCAGGGTTCGAGTGTCGGTGTAATCTAGGACTTTTAGGACGCCCCCGAGTCTACCCAATGGGTATTTAACTAAAGTTAGGGGCGAAGGGTGATTTATCGTTGCGTTGGCACCCTGACATCCTCGTTAAAGGTCTGCCATATAAACAGATGGCCTTTACATCGTCTGCCCTATAGATCGCAAGGTATAAAAGGGGAACTGTACTTTTTTTTACTTCATAGTTGAAGGTCTGATGCAGTGTTACTGTGAAATAGTCTTTGTGCTTCACTTGTTCCCAATAGTGCAGTAATGCCTCGGAGCTATGCACACAATTATGCGAAACAGTTTAAGACTGTGATTCACGACTTTATTTCTCAAATCTTTCATTATGTCCCAGAATAACTAAATAATGGTAATAATAATAAAACCCTGGATGTTGTCTTTTTTTTCTCTCCACTCGCTTCCAGCTTTAAAGTTACATGTAGTTGAAATAATGATTTCCCTTGTATGTCTTCGGGGCAAGGCTAACTTCCCTTTCCTCGGCAGAATTGATACGAAGTAATTGGGCTCATAATGTCTTAGTCACGTGTCAGACACACCGGAAGCTGCAGTAGTGAGAGAAGTAGCAGACGTCTGCACAACAAACGCGTGGATTTTTAAAAAAATATATATGGAAGAAGGTCAGACACGTATTATATAGGCAGGTCAGGGGTCCGAAATTCTCGTGGGTATGGGACTATTTTTTAAATTACTTTTTGAATTAAGCGCTCAGTGACCACTGGTCCGATATCTTTAGTGGACATGTGTGTAAGGAGGGGGGATTAGGGAGAAGGTTTCCGTGCTGCCTTACAGAGCGCAACAACTTGGTTTACATCCGACTCGATCTCGAGCTCCCTTGTTATCTAGAAACAAACGCGTTCGCTGTCATTTCAAGTTACAAAAGTATCCGTAGCACCTCGTTTCAAATTTATTTCAAACCTGACAAAGATGATAACTTAAAAAAGCATTTCTAACTTGATCTAAATGTGACAGACAGACAACACAAAAAAAAGGAGCCGTTTAAACGACTTTGTGCTTACTAAAAGCAAAATACAATTTGGAACAAATGAGACTTTTGATTATAACTTTAAAAACATTATTTTGCTCGGACGATTTCAGACATTGAAAATTGCGTCAGCTTTTGTTTGTGACGGAGCTGTAAGTTCTGGAGTACTTTGATGGCTGGGTTTAAATTTAGACGTTTGTCTCATAAAGACCTGTCATCACCTATCATAAATTAGAGGATCAAAGTGATAGTGATCGTTTATATTCACCAAATATCGATTGACGAACACGCCCACCCGGAAGTCACACATGCCAGGTAAGACTACATAAAAGAAAAGACTACTTACAAAAAGAAACTGAAGCCTGTTGGTGTTTTATGTACTTAGAATTTATTTACATCAAATAAAAGATAAAAAGGAGTAAAATGTATCATTCATAAGTAAATTAAACACCCCTTTCAGACCTTACGATCTGAAGGGCAGATGATATAAATTTGACGAAGGGTAACAAATTGTCATCTAGTCAGTCCCCAACTTCAGGTACACGTTAGAGTTGGGTGGACACAGGGGCGTGCTAAAAATCTCAGCCAAGATTCGAACCCTAGACACCTACAGTTTGGAAGCCAAGCGCTTTACCACTCAGCCACCCCACCATCAAAATGTATTAAAATGTTTGTTTGGTTTGATAAATGTGTGACATGTTTCGGATGCTCTTTCAGAGTTGAAGGTAATCTACCTCCAAGTCCAAACCTCTCGCAGGACGACGGTAGATGGCAGCGTGCTGGGTATGAACCCGGGACCATCAAGAAGACCGAACGACAGTCCATCGCGCATAACGCACGACCAGGTAGCCATCCGATTATCTATCTATTTATATAATTCTCTTCGTCGCTCAAGAGTTTGGACGAGAAGAAGAAGTAAAGGAAAGATCACTCTCTTATTTCTGCGATAGTCACCCCAAGAAAAAACAAGAGGGGAGGGGAGGAGAACAAGTATTCACAAAATAGCAGGGCCGGACCGTTGTGACCCAAAAATATCACTCTTTTTTTTCTTTCTACCACACGTAGAAAAAAAATGCCGTTTTTATTTATTTAGGATTGGCGTTTTCGTCCTGCGGGAGGTTTAGACTAGGAAGTAAACTATCGTCAACTCTGAAGGAATATCCGAAACATGTAAAAATTTAACAAGCAAAAATTTTACAAACACTAAATAGCAGCGCCGGACTTAACCATTGTGACCAAGAAGTCATGGAAAGAGAACAAGTAATATACTCTGTATATTTACAGGTCATTAAATAGTAGGGCCGGACTTAACCATTGCGAGGCCCTATGCGAAACGGATTTCTTCATTAGTTTGAGGCGCGAGAAGCTTCTTTCACCAGATTACACAATTACGGCTAATGCATAATGCCGTTTTTATTTATCGCGCGTTGTATTGGCGTTTTCCATATTGAATGACACCCCAAAATGACAACTTTTGTCTATATATTCAGTATATTTTAAGGACTTTATCGTATCTTTTGCAATTTCGGGAGATTTCCAGGAGCTCCCGGTAAATCGACAGGAGGGCGCGGGAAATCTGTTTTAAGTTATAAAATGGTTTAATTTAATAATTTATACACCTTTGATTAGCGCGGGTCCTATACAAGTGTGGGTCCTATAAAAGTGCACTGCAAGGCCGGCCCTGCAAAATAGCGGCGTATGCTACGCCGCCAGTCGACTAGTGTATTATATTATATAACAATTTCATTTGAAACACGATAACAAAAGTAAACTTGAACATGTCAATTAAGACTTAATATCATAGCTCAGTCATGCCCTAAGACCTTTCAATGGTGATGTACTAAATCTAGAGTCCAGACTTATTCATGTCCAGGGTCATCAAACAGTCTCTCGTCCAACGGCATTTAGCCTCCTAGATCTTTGCACTTTCAGCCACTCCAGCTGCTCGTCCACATGTGGTCCAACTCAAGGACATCGTTTCAAGCCACACATGCACTGGGGACTGGAGCTAAAGATAATGGACATGACTGGAGCTAAAGATAATGGACATGACTGGAGCTAAAGATAATGGACATGACTGGAGCTAAAGATAATGGACATGACTGGAGCTAAAGATAATGGACATGACTGGAGCTAAAGATAATGGACATGACTGGAGCTAAAGATAATGGACATTGAGACAGAACGATATTGTCTCATTCTAATTTTCACCTTTTTACCTTTACCTGTCTTTTAGTCTTTTTGGACCGTTGGGGCACCATGCAAGATTCGTCCACCGTCTTTTTCCACTCCTCTCTGTCTTTTTGCCTTAGTTAGAACCTTTTTCAATGGCAGGCCCGTCAATTCTTTTATAGTGTCCTCCTCATTCTAATAAATAAATAAATAAATAATACCTACTTAAATATTTATGGAGATTCTCACCACAAACTAAACAATATCTACTTAAATATTAGTGGAGATTTTCACTACAAACAAAGCCACCAGCACTATAGAAAACTGAACTGCACTGCTGCCAACTAAATCAAAAAGAAATGAGCTAACATTTTAACCCCTATCCCAATGCGTGGCAGTAGATCAATTCTCCTTTATAACCGCTAGTTGTTTGAACTATATTTTAAATAAATGAGTGAAAGTCTATTACTTCTTCCACATTGAAATTACTTTGTTCTAAAAACAGAACATTTGATTCTGCAGTGCTAAACACTAGAACTTAGCGAAACTTCCTTTAGTCTGTACACCAGAGACACCAAAAATAAAGCTCGCTTTTTACAGTTTCTTTTTTTTTTCACCTTCTATGAAAATTTCCTATTGTTGTCGATGGTCGTTGACTTGTAGCACCAAACTGCTGGTAAACAACTTAACCGCTTTAGGAGTAATATATCTTAACAGGGGTGTATGGGGTATCTAGGAGGGGGTGTCTAGGTGGGGTGGCACTTCTAGTGGACAGGCAGTCGTACCCTCTTTTTGAGGGTAGCTTGGCTCACTCTTGGTCCCCACTTGGTACCCAACTCTCACCTGTGGCTCCCAGAAGCTGTAGCATGCGCAGCGGCCATACCCCGGGAAAGGCTTTGATTGGCCGGCTAAACCAGGTAGAGGGTAATCTGACGTGTCCATGGCACTCAGTACACTGAGGTTCTGTCAAACCTAGCATGTGAAGTCTGGACTTGGCGGCCTGTGCGTAACGTCACAAAACTAGACAAATCGGACTGAAAGGCAACTACCAGCACAGTGCTGTGGAGCACTCTAGAGCAGGACAAGACACACAGAAAGTCTCTGGTCATCCACTGCACCCAAACTTGTCCCCGGACGTCTTGACCAAATCTTGCTTCCGGAAAAGGATGAGCTTTAGGGCGAGAGAGTGAGGTCGACGTGTTGCGCAAATTCTCCTCACTTAAATCAAAATTCCAGCGCGTCACTAGTCATCCCCCCCCCCCCCAAAAAAAAAAAATATATATATCTCAACTAATAAAGCTTCAAATAGCTTGATTAACTTCCTTGTGAGCAAAACAAAATATAACTTTCATTATAGTATAGACACAAACAACTTGATATGTAAGAAGGTAAATGTAGACTTTAGTAATAATATTAATTGGTAATTTGAACAGAATCCAACTCACTACATAAATAATACATCTTTTCAGTCTCTGGAGTCGTCTGTTGTAACTAAGACCGCTGACGACAATGTCACCTATTTTGCATCATTCAAAATCAATCGCTATCTTATTCCCACCGTTACCATAGAAACACACACACACACACACACACACACACACCATAACACCAATAAAACAAGATATTCAAATCACTTACCTACTAAAAGTGAATAGCAGCTCCACAGACAAGGTTATGAAACAATAAGTAGCTAACAAATTACTAGTCCATACAAACTATAACTTACCTGTGCACCTGTTAGAGCTTATAGGACTACCCTAACCTATATATTCAAACTAGGGTACACTGGTCATTTTACACTACAAAACATTCAGGAGTCTTCCACAACAAAGGTCAAATGGAGTCATCCACCAAGTTTCGTTCACAAAAAAAAAAAGTATTAAAGGAATAAAGATGTTGAAAACGCACATATTTTCATACACTTTGACTTATACTTAACTGTTTCTGTTTCTTCCACTTTCTCTCTTTCTCTTTCTCTCTCTCTCTCTGCCTCTCTCTCTCTGCCTCTCTCTCTCTACCTCTCTCTCTCTGCCTCTCTCTCTCTCTGCCTCTCTCTCTCTCTCTCTGCCTCTCTCTCTCTCTCTCTCTCTCTCTCTAGTTTCATAACCTTGAGACGTTATTTCTATAAAATAAATTGTAAAGTCCTGCAGGATGGCAGAGAAAATCGTCGAACACAGATTTGAACCCAAGACTTAGTGTCGACAGTCCAAAATCTCTGAACGCATAGCCAGCCACAGTATCTTGTTTTGTTAGGCATCATATCTTGTGAAAAGTTTAGGCCCCAGGTTCCCCTTTTAAGGCCATGCAGGCCATCGTGGCAGGGTTTGAAATACACTTATTTCTATGTACAAAATGGATACTCATGGCCAGCCAGCACATCAGCCTACTCCCCACTTGCCCGAGAATGCTCCCTAAACCTAATAAAGCAAACTGCCATTGACAATAGAAGTCACTATGTTCGCCATTTAGTCATTCTCTCTCTCTGTTTTAACACCCTGTTGAAAGTACATACGTTTGAGAAAAAAAAAAGTCCTTTCCTTTGACTGGAATCAAATAACGGTTAAACACACTCACACACACACACATTCACTCATTCCCCACACCCACACACTTTTTTTTAATTTAAAAAGACTATTACGTTACTTCCTGATGTCTGAAAAGGTTAGGTTTTCTGGGTTTTATTTTTCTTCCCATTTCCCTTTTTTTCCCCGAGATCTGCTTTTGTTCCCAATGACAATATGTTTCCATCTCGTCAATAATACAGCAGGGAGTATAACTCTGGCTAGACAACATGGCAGACGTAAGGAACTGAGAAACGAACAGTGCAGACCTTATGGATAGAGTCACCAGATTGAGTAGCAGACGATATCAGGTAATATGAAATTGCCACCTGACTAGACAGACGTCAGTAGCAGTGACAGACGTAGAGAGATTCAAAATTAGACCAATTAGAGTGAAGAATTTGATTCCAATCGCTGACATAGATCATACACAACTTGGGTATTAGGTATTAGACATCAGGAAGAAAGTGTTAGGTATTATGTTTTATAATTTAGATAATATATATTTGGTATTACGATATATTTATCGTATTATGATATATCTAATAGGGATTCTGTATAGTTTATTATTAGATATTAGGTATTATGGATTATTTATTAGGAAAAAGATATTGTACATTAGAAGTGAGACATTTGTATATTAGGAAGTACCAGGTGACCGAGCCTCGCTCGGGTGAATGATTTGTCAAGGAAAGTTGATCCGAACTCATTTTGGAAACATTTTTTATAATGACGAAATCGAGCAATCGGGAAGCGATTTCCGATCCTAAGGATTACGTATATGTTTTGTTAGTTCTAAATGTCATTGTTGATGGCGATTTGTATCACCATTAGCGAATTTTAAAACCATTTAAATCAAACTTAAGAATATTCATATCCACTGTCTCTAATCGTTTAGTTTTTTCAGAATGACGCTGTCTTTCCGCTTACGTCGCTCTACGTCACAATGAGGTCCAAACGAGGCTGTGACACACTCGGCTGACAGCAGTACACTAAACATTTCGTTGCAGACATGATAAAAGCCACCTACACGGCTCACCGTGTAAACAATTTATAAAACATACATAACACAAACCAAACAGACCTCGGCAAACTTTAGTTTCCATTTTTTTTTTGTTCTTTAAGAAAACATCTATCCACATACGTGTTGTACTTGTAATAGAACCAACATTAAAGTATTTCTATATATTTCCAAGAGCGAAACAAAAATGTAAGAAAAAATATGTGAGTAGATTTAGGAAGAGAAATTAATTTTTTTTTTCTGATATTATTAAAGTACAAGTTAAATCAACGAATATTTATGAGCATGAATTCTTAAATCGCGAATACGCCTTTATAGCTCCACTTTCGTACTCATTGTATGCTCAGAGCGTTATAATCGCAGGTGTAAGCCATGGGGGGGGGGGTGGGGGGGGAGGGGTATCTGGGAGCAGGTTTCCGTTGGACCTCGTTGTGACGTAGAGTGACGCGACAGCGTCATTCGGTAAATTCTCATTAAAGTTTTTAGCCAAAAGTAATTTTACGGTAATGAAAGATTTTAAAACCAAAATAACGGTCGACCTCGATTTTTAGGTCCTCTTGTTGTGATAGAGACATTAAACATACTCTACGTTCTCCGCCATGATGTAAGGAACATTAAACATACTCTACATTCTCCGCCATGATGTAAGGAACATTAAACATACTCTACATTCTCCGCCATGATGTAAGGGACATTAAACATACTCTACATTCTCCGCCATGATGTAAGGAACATTAAACATACTCTACATTCTCCGCCATGATGTAAGGAACATTAAACATACTCTACATTCTCCGCCATGATGTAAGTAACATTAAACATACTCTACATTCTCCGCCATGATGTAAGGGACATTAAACATACTCTACATTCTCCGCCATGATGTAAGGAACATTAAACATACTCTACATTCTCCGCCATGATGTAAGGGACATTAAACATACTCTACATTCTCCGCCATGATGTAAGGGACATTAAACATACTCTACATTCTCCGCCATGATGTAAGGGACATTAAACATACTCTACGTTCTCCGCCATGATGTAAGGGACATTAAACATACTCTACATTCTCCGCCATGATGTAAGGAACATTAAACATACTCTACATTCTCCGCCATGATGTAAGGAACATTAAACATACTCTACGTTCTCCGCCATGATGTAAGGAACATTAAACATACTCTACGTTCTCCGCCATGATGTAAGGAACATTAAACATACTCTACGTTCTCCGCCATGATGTAAGGAACATTAAACATACTCTACGTTCTCCGCCATGATGTAAGGAACATTTATGCCAAGTTTTATCCAGATTGGTCAAATGGTTTTGATTTCCATTCGGGACATACACACACACACACACACATACACATACATACACGCATACATACCTACATACACACACACACACATATGCATACACATACACACACATTCATACATACATATACATACATATACATACATACATACATACATACATACATACTACATACATACATACATACATACATAATATATACACACACATACATACATACATACATAATACATACACATACATACATACACACATACATACATACATACATACATACATACTCCTTACTTTCAAATATATATGTTAGATATATATGTATGTGTGTATGTGAGAGAGACAGAGAGAGTGAGAGAAATGGACGTCATACTAGAACAAGTTTCTAATTAATTAACAATGTTTCTGAAGCTCTAATTTCCATTAGCGAGTTGTTTGAAACAAAAAAAATATTTTGTATTGTTTAAATGAAAATGTTTCTAGAGAATAGATTTGTTTCACAAAAAAAAATGTGACAATACAACAAATGTCAAGTGAAAATGTTGTCTTTGTTAAGATTCTACATTTAATTGACAGAATTAGATATTATTTAGAGGGTTTATTAACCATACGATGTTAAGTCCAGTTGGAAATGATCAAGTTTAATTAATGCTGACCATAATAATAACATTTCTTCCTATACACCAAAGGAAAACAGAATAACGAAGAAATAATGAATAAAGAGAAAGATAATGAAAAAGAAGATTATAACATTAAGGAAAAAAAAAAAGTTAACCTGACTCTCTACTTTATTGAATTTTATACTTGATTAACTTTACCCAATTAATCCTATACTTTGTAAGCTCTTTATTGAATTGACTATAATTCAGGGGTGGGCAGCCTTTTTGAATCGAGGGCCCATTAAAAAACAATTTGGTAATGGCGGGCAGCATATAAATTTTACGATTTTTTAAAATAATTGCCGTTGTCTTTTTATATAAACAATATCCCTGCATATATAAAGTTGTACATATTGTCCAGTATTTTACTTTTTACACTCGTGCATAATGTTCCGGAACAGTGGAACTAGCTTACTAGTTGTTACAATTGTTACTGCTGTCAAATAACAGTCAGTCACCTTTGACCAGTAATTATACCAGTAATTATACTTTTTTAGTTTTTAAAAAATGCTTATTCACTGAATGAGACAATATATATTCCGGAAGTTAAATGTCAGGACGAGGTAAACCTTTCATTGTTGAGCATCACCAGATTATGTTGACCATGTCCTTCAATTGTGCATACTAAATCAAGAGACCCGAACAAGACTCTGGATCCAAAGCACTTCTATAGAACTATTTGGAGAACTGCCTGGCCTGGAAGCCATTACACAGTTCATATCTTATTACTGATCTGAACCCTCCAACATGTAAAATGAGAACGAAGAAGAAGAGCAGATGTATGTGTACACAAATTGTGTGAACAGCAGCAAAGGTTTTTTTTAATTGTGGAAATACAGCTTCTGGCACCCATAAGGTTCCCGTGCAAATACTGACTGGGGCTTCTCTTTGCCTGGAGTTATGTCCTCTTGAGCTGAATCAGCTTCTGCGCTAAATGGTAAGCTGATAGTGACCTACCGTAGTTCTTGACGCATTAAAATTTGCTTTTATAAAGTGCGCAATTAAGGAATCTAAATAGGTGTTGTTCTCTAGAAATAGTTTCGCTTTTCAGCAAAGGAAATTGACAAACTTGTTTTCTTTAGTTTGCTTGTAGAAATGGGAAAGCTTTGTTTGAAAAGATTTAACATGCATTTACATTTCATATGCAAGCAACCCATTGCAATAGACATCATTAGAAACACGTGAAATCTGTCTTCCACTCTTCATTAGAACTATAGGTAACAAAGTCACAGTCAATGTCCTCCAAGTAACATAACAATTGGATACTATTTTCTCATCTCTCTTGCCCATGCTTGTCTAGCGGATGCATTCGATTTTGGTGTTCCTAATTCTCAAATACCTGTGGTTAACACCCCTTGACCTTTAAATTCTATAGTTTTGTATTCCTAGATTCTAAAATTTATGCAATTTTGTGCAGTTTTAAGCAAATTTTGCTGTTCAGAGTTTATGGTTAGGATATAAAAAAAAAATAAGAAGAAGACAACAACTATTTTTCTCATTCAAGGCACGAGCTCCATCAGTTGTTACACTTGCCATCTTGTTCCAAGCATATCCAATACTTAACACAGTTTTTTCATAGCATTGAATAAATACTGGCATGAGATTGTGACTATGACTGGGTGTATTGATGTAAAGTCAGTTAGCTTAATCTTCGTTTACTTGAAACTTTTTATAATGAAACAGTTTCAATAATTTGTATTGATATTATTTTTAATATTGTTACGTATTTCTGAATCTTCTGGCTAAGTGTATTAGTAGGCACACAAATAAAAACACTGTAAAGAACTTGACGACTCAACTTTCAGTTTCATATAACTTTATTGACTATTAACTCTAACAATTTGTTACTGTAACATGTAGCGTAGAAGACTGTACAATATCTGTCAGTTTACAGTTAGCTATACTTCGTTGCAATTCATCTCTTCACTTCGTTGCAATTCATCTCTTCTCAACTTGCCTCGAGCCGTATTCCACAGAACAGACCAACGACACACTTCCCAGTGTCGCTCCAGGTCTCCCAATACTGAACCAAGTCGTACTCAAGTCTACCGAATCAGAGCCGCACACGTCTTACATCGACTATATCGACTGTAACGGCTCAAGTCCACTGTAGTTCGCTGTATAGACTTTAACGACAGTAGTCCACTCCAGTTAACTCTACCCTAGTTAACTTGCATCGAGTCGTACACATCTCTCTTCTACTGTCTCGCACAGTAGACAACAATACCGACGACTCACTCACGACTCACTCACGACTGACTTTCACATTAACTCTCTGGCTTATATAGAGTCCCCAATCGCTTGTCCAAAGTTGCACAAACACGGCTAGTATCCTCTGGAATAACACGTGAGGAAACGTCACATCCTGTCTTTGTTTATACATGTAGATTCCAGAAAACATCGGCTGCAGTGTCATCTTGCCGGGGTCACAAGTTGTGACCTCTATCTGTCACTGGACATTGCTAGTACCTTCTGGAATAACACGTAAGGACACGTCACATCTTGTCTTTGTTGATACATGTACATTCCAGAGAACACCCGCTGCTGTGTTATCTCGCCGGGGTCATACGTTGACCTCTACCTATCAATGTCATTTGTAACAATATATTTGCATTTTAATATGTATATACTGTGGGCACGCCTGATTTCTGTAGGTGTCGCCGGGCCGCATAAAACACTCCGGTGGGCCGCATGTGGCCCGCGGACCGTAATTTGCCCTCCCCTGGACTATATGCTTAATTCTGGTGTCATTTCCAATCAAGCGACTGATTTATGTTTTGTTTTTGTTTTGGGTTGAGCTTCAATCAAACCAGGGACCTTAGAGTTACCAATCGCGCTCTTAGCGTTAGTACACTGGACTATGTCACCTGGTCACTCTTACGTCGGCTAAACTCAATGCATCCAGGTTTTGATCAGTCTCTCAGTGCTGTGACTAGTGGCAACAAGATCCTCCCCCAGGACTGCGTCTAAGATTTAATTTCTCTCCAATCCGTCGCTAATTGGTTCTTGTGTACATAACGACACAACGGACGGAGTCATTTTGTTTCTAGTTAACAATGTTTTGAAACGCAATGTGCTCGGGGCTTGACAGACTCAACCAGATAGCAGGGACACTTTTTTAAACAAACTACTGACCGTCTATTAGCCAGTGGACTGATGTACGAACACTCGAAAGGAAAAAAAACAGAGACATATACTTTTAAAATGTGTTTGTTTGTTTGTTTTAGTTTTACAAAACCTGACTAAAGTCTATCTGAAGAAGTGACAGACTTTGTTCCTTAAAAGAGATTTATTTCGTCCAATTACTCGTTCAGCTCTTGGGGCGCCACAGAACAGCAGGCTTTAAGTCTTGGTGTATAGTACAAGCAATTCAAAATAGAATACCACATTTGTCTGTGCACTAATTTTAATGCACTGTGTTTAAAACCTTGCCCTTGAGACATGCAAACAATACAGGCAATTAAAATAGAAAAGTTGTTTTTTCCTTGCCACTGTCTAATGGATAGCAACGTTTACAAATGAAATGACCTGGTCCCAAGTAACTAAAGTTTCTTTTTACTCAATAAGAATGAGGTTGTTCTATGTAGAACAAGCGACGTGGCTGTGAGTAGGAATTACACCACCAATGCTATGTGGCTATGGGTATCAGGTTATGTCCAACACCGCCAATGATAAGTGGCTATGGGTATCAGGTTATGTCCAACACCGCCAATGATAAGTGGCTATGGGTATCAGGGTATGTCCAACACCACCAGTGGTACGTGGCTATGGGTATCAGGGTATGTCCAAAACCGCCAATGATAAGTGGCTATGGGTATCAGCGTATTTCCAACACCAACAGTGGTACGTTGCTATGGGTATCATTGATCGTCCAATACCACTAGTGGTACGCGATATGAACAGTAAAATAACATCCGTAGTACGATATTGTAATAACTGAAGGGAGGCAACTCAACGAGACATTGTTGTTTATTTACAAGAGGACATGACAAACACATAGGACATCTGCCTTGAGCACAGCATCTTCATCTCGGCTCTAGACTATGGCGGAAATCGTTCTCTCTTCCCTAATGCCAACATCCTTCCCATTCTAGTCTCTAATAGTGCGCACCTTCTGGGCTATCTCGGATGGCGGTGTGCATGGCAGGGTTATAACAATATTTTCTGTAAAACACCTCCATTGGTGCATGACTATGTGTATATTCAATAATTATAGCACTTTGAACTTACATTATGTTTGTTAACAGCGCTTCTTAAAAAAAATATTATTATTATTAATTTGAGGACCAGAAAAAAATGTTTGAGATGTGGCAGCGTTGGTGTTACTTTCTGGAAGGATAAAAAGTGTTCCTGGCAAAAATAAACCTATACCAACTATTTCAACCGTAGCGCAGCATGGATATCTACTCGTATAGTATTTTCTTATTTTAATTTTTAATCCAGATTTTAATAAATACTTTCCATTGACTATTCAAGAAAATCTTTTTTTTTTATGTAACGGGATATCTGGCGTCCATGGAAATTGTCTACAAAACTAGAGAGAAAGCTAAATGGCTGAGACAGACGTTAAAACATACACACATCGTGTTAACAGCGGAGAAATCCTTGGCCGTACGGGAACTCTGCCACTTGACAAGGTTGTGGACTGTTGCATGAGGTTGACCGTGACCTCCGTGTTGGCCATACCTGTGATCAAGGCAGGGACTACAACCGTTGCTGGACAGTGGAGAACGATTTCTGTGAAAACAAATTGCCGCGCATGCGCAGAACGACGCGGTGGGATCTAATTTTATTCTACAACAATAAATAATAACGTTGTCCATTGTACTAATCACACAGCGTCCTCGTGTAGCCTACATTGGCCAAAAGAAATATATGAACAACGTCTTTCTAAGCCTTCATCATCGTCCGCAAACAGATATCGACATAAAAGTAGACAAGAAATCGCCTCGTATTCTGTACAGGCTACAGTTAAGGATGTAGTACAAAGTCTAATCTCTTCTGCTCTACTGTTAGGGATGTATTGCAAAGTCTAATCTCTTCTGCTCTACTGTTAGGGATGTATTGCAAAGTCTAATCTCTTCTGCTCTACAGCTAGGGATGTATTACAAAGTCTAATCTCTTCTGCTCTACAGCTAGGGATGTCTTACAAGTCTAATCTCTTCTGCTCTACAGTTAGGGATGTAGTACAAAGTCTAATCTCTTCTGCTCTACTGTTGGGATGTATTGCAAAGTCTAATCTCTTCTGCTCTACAGTTAGGGATGTAGTACAAAGTCTAATCTCTTCTGCTCTACTGTTAGGGATGTCTTAAAAGTCTAATCTCTTCTGCTCTACAGTTAGGGATGTAGTACAAAGTCTAATCTCTTCTGCTCTACAGTTTGGGATGTCTTATAAAGTCTAATCTCTTCTGTTCTACAGTTAGGGATGTATTGCAAAGTCTAATCTCTTCTGCTCTACAGCTAGGGATGTATTACAAAGTCTAATCTCTTCTGCTCTACAGTTTGGGATGTCTTACAAAGTATAATCTCTTCTGTTCTACAGTTTGGGATGTATTACAAAGTCTAATCTCTTCTGCTCTACAGCTAGGGATGTATTACAAAGTCTAATCTCTTCTGCTCTACAGCTAGGGATGTATTACAAAGTCTAATCTCTTCTGCTCTACAGTTAGGGATGTATTACAAAATCTACTCTAAAAACTTTTATTTATGTAGTGATAATTTTTATACGAGATAATGGATTGATCGATAACTACGATTTTTTTTTTATTTCACTCTCTCAATCAAAAATTGTCCTACCAAATAAATTTGCAAATTAAAAAAAAAAAGACAACTCCATATTTGAACACTCATTCTCCATAACTCTATGAGCGCTTCTTTTATACTCCAAAGGGAGAAAACTCCATCCAGCGATTCATGCTTTTTTTTTTATATTTATCATTGATAAAAGAGCATAAAATCAAAAGCCATTCATTTTAATATTTTTTTCTTTGGTTGCGAATGATATAAGAATATAAAATGTTTTCAATTTCAGAGATATGATTATGCCATGTCCTAAGAGTGTCTCTTATGTAAGCATGATCTACATAGACTCATAGAGAGCTGGGTTTTTTTTTTCATCAAGTGATTTACAAGAGGAACACAAATAATGGCATAATTAAATAAACCGGGTAAGGGAGATAATGACAGTGATAATGACAGCGAGGCAGTTATGTATTATTTAAAAAAAAAGGGAACATTTTCAATGTTTGACATAGATCTAAATTTTATCCAGTAGATCAGTAATACCCAAACTAAGGCCCGCAGGTCGCAGGTCGAGGGTCATATTCGGATAGTATATATATACATATTTCTTTAAAATGGAAAGTAAGGATTATGTATGAATGTATGTTCCGTATAGAAATAAAACCGTTTCACCAATCTTGATCAAACTTACCATAAACATTCTTTAGATCATGGTGGAGACTGTAGTGTATGTTTAATGTCCCTCCCACAACCGGAGGACCCTAAAAAAAAATAAAGTGACAAATTGAACGAAATGTTTGAACAAATCGGGTAAACCCGTTATCAGAGTATTGAACAGTTGCTGTGAATATGTAAACCTAGTTTCACACTCCACTTTCATGGTCAAGTTTTTAAAAAATGTGAGGGAAATATTCTCTATATTTGACATAGTCCTAAATCCAAATCAGAGTAGATCAGTACTTCTGCCCACCCTCGTCTATATCTACAAAGCTTCTATTAAGTCACTCTTTCTGTCTGGTACAATTTAAGTACACCTCATCTGACCCCACTTCCCACTCTCAGATCAATGGACCTCATTCACCAATCGTAAACAAACAACATTTAGTCACGTGATCTTATTGATAAAACAACGGGGAAAAACTGTCACGTGACAACCATCATGAATTAAACATGAGATCGTAAATTATATAGAAGAGATAGAGCACCACGTGCTAAATGTTGTTTGTTTACGATTGGTGAATGAGGTCCATTCGAAATTTACTCACTTATTGTACCTTACAAAACATAAATCAATAAAAACAAAATTAACCAATTAGTTCATTAATTTCTGGCTATTACTTATTTTGTTTGGTATCGACGATACTTTTTGAGAGATGTTGTTGTATATATGGAGTTATTCCCCTTATTACGTTTTGTATACGGTTTTTCTCCCACTTCCCTTTCTCGGATCAAGTTGAAAATTGAGCATAATTATTCATAGTTGATGCCAATACGTGAATCAATTAAAAACCAATTAGTTAATCAATTGATGTTTATTAATTAATTTTGTTTTAAATAGAAAAAGGGAGCTTATCATGCAGTGTTGAGATATATGGCAGTGAATTTAAGGGTTCTTCCCCTAATTTAAGCTTTATTTCTAAATATATATATATATTTTGCTTGTTTCATTACTTGTTTTCCTACCACAATACAGATTACTGACATACCTTATTTATAAGACACGGTTTAAAAAAAAAGGAGCAGTACATTGTGGTTGAGGAATTACTTAAACAATCTTGAAAATTATGTTTTGAAGCATCAGCAATTAGTTGGCTATTTAATTTTTAAAAAGTGCATTTCTATCATCGCTGCAGTCCAAACAATATCCTAGTATGCTCTGACACGAAGCCGCGATAGATTCTGCCAAAGTATAATTGAATGAACTGTTGTTGTTTTTTTTCTTTAGTTCTAGCTTATTGCCTTCACTCTGAGGTTCTAAATCTACTATCTAGCTTTGTCAATGTCCAACTGTCCTTTACCTGACCTGCATCCGACCTCCAACTGTCCTTCTTATGACCCCCATAACCTTGCCGAAACTATCATGACTTTTTTTGGTTACTTTTGTAGATCTAGTTTCCCCTACAGAGCCCCAGCATCTCCAGTGACCAAAGCACTAGCAGTCGTCCCACATCTAAACACTCCTCACAAACACACACTAACACCCAAACACTGTGAGGGCCTTCAAGAGAAAGAAAATCAAGATTGATTTGGCTTCTTGTCGAAACTAATAGAGCCTTCCGCTCAGCTGTGGTCATCTCCTGCGCCCTGACAACCTGTGCGCCCTGGCAACCTGTGCTGACCAAGTGCTCCCCCTTGACTGCTATTTAATGAGAGGGTTGGGAAGCGTTGGTTTGAAGTTTAGATCTCGGTCTTTTAACCAAACTGACTCTCTTTATCTGTTTCTCTCTGTGCTTCTCTAACTTCTCTTTCTCTATTACTCTCTGTTGTTTTTTACAGTCTTCTGTTTCTTTTTTATCGCTTTTGTGTGTATCTCTCTTTCTTATTCTCTTTTTCTCTCTCTCTTTCTTTCTCTCTCATTTTCTTTCTCTTTCTCTCTTTCTTTCTCTTTTTCTCTCTCTCTTTCTTTCTTTCTCTTTCTCCCCCTCTCTCTCTCTTTCTCTTTTTTTCTCTCCCTCTCTCTTTCTTTCTCTTTTCTCTCTCGCTCTTTCTCTCTATTTTCTTTCTTGCTCTTTTTCTCTCTCTCTTTTCTTTCTTTCTCTCTCTCCTCTCACATTCTTTAATGGATATCGCTTTTTAATTCAACCATTTATCAAAATCAGAAGAAACTGTCATGCTAGTTATAGACCCACAATAGTTTTTAGTCTCTCTCTTTTCTCTCTCTCGAGTCTCTTCCCTCTGTTCCCTCTCTCTCTCTCTCTTCCCTCTCTCTCTCTCTCTCTTTCCTCTCTTCTCTCTCTTCCTTCTCTTCTCTCTGTCTCTCCCTCTTTTTTCTGTCCCTCTGTGCCAATCTTTGAGTCTTACGAATGCTGTCCATATTTAGTATTCGGCTTTTTACTCTCATCAAGAATTAATTTTACATTAAAAATCTTCTGATAATACGGTGGTGTAAGACTTTGTTTAATAAATACAACTCACTATACTGTATTTATGTGGCTTTTTTTTTAAACCACCAAGAAGAATGTCTGAATAACAAGTTTTCACATCTTATTAGCAATACCTAATAATTAAACATTTGGGTTTTAAATGTTTTGAGTTTAGTTGTAAATTTGTTTTTGGGCTTAGTTATAAAAGTGTTTCTGGGTTTACCTATAAACATATTTCTGTGTTTAGTTGTAAATGTGTTTCTGGGCTTAGTTATAAAAGTGTTTCTGGGTTTAGTTATAATAGTGTTTATGGGTTTAGTTGTAAATGTGTTTCTGGGCTTATTTCGAAATGTCTTTCTTTGTTAGGTTCTTAATGTTTCTGGGTTTACTTGTAAATGTGTATCTGGGTTTAGTTATAATTTTGTTAAGCTCCAAGTGTGTCTGGGTTTAGTTGTAAATGTGTCTGTATTCAGTTGTAAATGTGTGTCTGTGTTTAGGTAAAGGCAACTATGCATATATATGTGGTGGGTTCAACACAGAATTATGACAACCAAAATGACGAAGCAAGTCAGGAGGCTTATTTCAAGTTTAATATACACAAAAAGCCTGCCAAAGGCAAACATACAACATAATTACTAATGAGCATAAAATAAACATAATTATTTGGTCTAAATGAACAGACCAATTTGTAAACACAACATCAGGTATAAATACTAGAAATAAACAAAAAAAAACAAAAAAAGAAATTCTTATAGTGTGAACCAATCATCTCTTTTATAAACACAAGAGAGATATGGAACACCCACAAACATTATAAAAATAAATGACATAAAGTAATTTTCAAAAAATAAATCAACTAGTTCTATATAAAACTAACATACATTGAAGAGCTTCGCTCTTACCTTTTCTTACAAAACTATGACAATTAAATAGAACAAATCTATACACGGTTTCTTAACAGCCAGTATCTACAAGTGGTTAAAGGAATATATTTACCAGAGGGACAATTAATATGGTGAGCTTGACTCACAAACAAAAGATACAATGGGCTTGGATCATAAGATATGAGCTCGACTGACAAGAAAAACAAAATAGGAACTGAGGTCCCCACAATATATACAGAGTGGGCCTTCCTTCCAAAGGCATCTCAAAACTACAAAACAAAGGTAGTCCGACAATGAGGACAAAACCTGGGTAGCAATATGCTATATAAAAAATAAACAAGAATATGTGATGTACAAGAAACAGTAAAAATGTGT
Source organism: Biomphalaria glabrata (assembly GCF_947242115.1). NCBI lineage: Eukaryota > Metazoa > Mollusca > Gastropoda > Planorbidae > Biomphalaria > Biomphalaria glabrata. The sequence goes on from NC_074714.1 coordinate 10,773,916, forward strand.
TTACCTGCAGCCTTGGTCAAAACAATGAACTTAGGACAAACACAGCAGGATCAGACAAGGTGGTATTGGAGTAGGTGTGTAGCAGCAAGTTTCAATGGAGGATGCCAGCAGGAAAAGGAATTCAAATCTCAGCTACCGGGGCAGAGGTCAACTTGACCCTTTGCTGACCGGTGCTTGGTCAAGTTCAGCCGACCCGTATATCAGGTCCTCCCCACTACATATATATATGGTAAAAAATGTGTCCTTGTCCTACTAATGTGCCCTTTAGGTGGCCCGGTATGTCATTTATCCCTGCTTATTAGAAACTGAGAGCTTTGTTAAAGGTCACTTCAAGCAACTGGGATATCACCAGCTCGTGTGACTTACTTAGTTTACATGTGTTTCTTTACAGATTTCTTTGTTTTCAATAATGAAAGAAAAAAAATGAAAAGAAATAAAACAATTAAAATTTAGATTTCTATTTCTCAATTATTTTTTTTTTATGTGAACACTTCAAAATTAGTTAGTATCCTAGACGTCAGCAGCTCTAGTCATGTACAAAAAAACAAACAACCTTTCCCTTACGGGCGCTCGTCCCCTTACTGAAGTGGTCACCGAATGTCGTAGGAGATTCGTTGGACACGTCCTTATACAAGACGAGACACGTGACCAAAGCTGCCACCTTTTTATTTTACTACAGTTGATGCAGACAAAGCTGTTATCCACCGAGTGTCTGTTTAAGTTCACTTTCGTCTTCTGTGCCTCTAGAATATATTAGATCTAATACAATTAATGTTAAAAATGATGGATCAATTTTGAAATAAAATAATGATTACTCCCTTTAGTAGCGCGTCATAACAGGAAGTTTAATCCTGGTTGTTAATGGCGCTTCAAACCATGAAGGTTTAATTTCCCATAGTAGTGATTAAAATGAGCTTCAAAGCTTTTAACAAGCCGAACAGATACACCGTGTCAAAGGTCAGTATAAGAAATAAAACCCTTGAGAAGATGTTCCATTTACGCACAGAGTCTACAACAGAATCCTCGTCTGAAAATACGGAGGACTGTCGAAGCTCTTTTAGTGACTCGACATCAGAGTCTGACTCTGCGTATTCTGACTCATTCACGTCATCCGAGTCTTACTCGTCCTCAAAGGACGATAGTGATGTTTTAGATAATCCATGTTATCTGAATCGTTTGGTCCAAAAGGCTGCTGTCCTGTTAGAGCATAAATCGCTCCCAGTGAGAGTGCTCCCACAGACTGATGTTTTGGCTGCCCCAGCGAGTCCAGAGACTGACGTATTGACTGCTCCATCAAGTCCACAGACTGACGTTTTGACTGCTCCAGCGAGTCCAGAGACTTACGTTTTGACTGCTCCAGCGAGTCCAGAGACTGACGTATTGACTGCTCCATCAAGTACTTGCTACGAAGGAGAAGAAACTGCTTCAAGTTATAGCGACGATTTCTGCTCTTCCTCTTGTCCGTCAACGTCCCCAAGATCTCCAAAAGTAATGAGCGCTAAAACGGTTCAGGATTCGAGATCATCTCCAAAGGTAATGAGCGCTAAAATGGCTCACGATTCGAGATCTCCAAAGGTAACGAGCGCTAAAAAGACTCACGATTCGAGATCTCCAAAAGTAACGAGCGCTAAAACGGCTCACGATTCGAGATCTCCAAAGGTAACGAGCGCTAAAACGGCTCACGATTCGAGATCTCCAAAAGTAATGAGCGCTAAAACGGCTTACGATTCGAGATCTCCAAAGGTAATGAGCACTAAAACGGCTCACGATTCGAACTTTATTCAAGAAATGGCATTGAATTCTTTGAACCAAGGGTCTTTGTCTCAACAGCCAAGCATTGAATATTCAAACACGCCACAAAATCCTAAAGAGACTGACGATAAAGATTCCAGTTTCCAATCCATGGAACGATTCAGTTTTCTGAACTCCCACCAAAGCACCAACATGTCGACGTTTCCAAACGTCAGCTCCTCGCTGAAATGTAAACTTAAGGTAGGCAATACCACTGAGTGGGATAACTCATGTAACGAGACATATCCTACGTCTGATGCACATTTGAGACTGTCTGGAGGCAGCTCGGTGTTATTTCTTTATCCCAGACCTGACAAAGTTGACATGGACGAAGAAGAGATCCAGGAAATGATTCACGTCCCTCCTCAAGATGACGACACACAACTCATCGTTTCAAAATCTCGTTGCGACGAGACGAGACGTGACCGAATAGTTCACAAACGAATCATTCTGACTAAAGTACGTTGAATAATAAAGAGGGAAAAAATGAGTGATTCAGAGTGTGTGTGTGCGCGTGTGCGACTTTTCGGAATATAATTTCATACACATTTTAGAGTAAAAAACATGAGCATCTTAATTTCGATTTTTTAAAAGTGATTCTCAAGCGACTAATAAATGTTTTGCTGCATCCAAAAAACAGGGACCTTAGAGTTACCAACCGCACTCTTTCCTAAAAGACCATTACGTTAGTACACTGGGACTATGTCACCTGGTCACTCTTACGTCGGCTGAACTCAATGTATCCAGGTTTTGATCAGTCTCTCGGTGCTGTGACTAGTGGCAACAAGATGCTCCCCCAGGACTGCGTCTAAGATTTAATTTCTCTCCAATCCGTTGCTAATTGGTTCTTGTGTAAATAACTAGAAATGGACGAGTCATTTTGTTTCTAGTTAACAATGTTTTGCAACGTAATGTGCTCGGGGCTTGACAGACTAAACCAGATTGTTTTCATTGGTAGGCCTATGTTTAACAAAAGCAAACCCTGGTTTGTTCGTGGCTGTTTTAAGACCGTCTCTATTATTAGTAACCGTTTCATATATTAATGATTTTAAAATACTGCGCATGAAGTTTATTGTTGTTTTTTTTTTTTAATGTTTCCTAGAAAACGAATTTTCTAGTGCTTGGCAACACATCTACGTATTTATTTGGTCTAGATGTGACTTATTTGGTCTAGATGTGACTTATTTGGTCTAGATGTGACTTATTTGGTCTAGATGTGACTTATTTGGTCTAGATGTGACTTATTTGGTCTAGATGTGACTTATTTGGTCTAGATGTGACTTATTTGGTCTAGATGTGACTTATTTGGTCTAGATGTGACTTATTTGGTCTAGATGTGACTTATTTGGTCTAGATGTGACTTATTTGGTCTAGATGTGACTTATTTGGTCTAGATGTGACTTATTTGGTCTAGATGTGACTTATTTGGTCTAGATGTGACTTATTTGGTCTAGATGTGACTTATTTGGTCTAGATGTGACTTATTTGGTCTAGATGTGACTTATTTGGTCTAGACGTGACTTATTTGGTCTAGATGTGACTTATTTGGTCTAGATGTGACTTATTTGGTCTAGATGTGACTTATTTGGTCTAGATGTGACTTATTTGGTCTAGATGTGACTTATAGACTCATATAAATCAAGAGATTTGAAATTACAGACTCTTTATCTAAATGTCGAATGCTATTATAAAGTCATCGTGTGTATGTAAATTAGTTGATCTATGTATTGAGGACCATAATGAAAGATTAAATGTAATATATTGACATTTGTGACTATTTTATTGCTAAGATCAAAACACATGTATGTCGTATGATACTCTATAAAGTTCTTTGAATTTCCAAATTTTAAAATATAACAAAATTAAATTTTTAGTTGTTATTAAGGCAACAGTTTTGTTGTTATTGTCTTGTTAGTATTGATGGCAGCGATGTATTTAAGTAATACGTTGATGACAGCGATGTCTTTAAGTTAAGAATTAATAGCAGCGGTGTTTTTATTTTAAGCATTGATGACAGTGATATCTTTAAGTTATACATAGATGACAGCGATGTCTTAATACTAAACATTGTTGACATCGATGCCTTTAAGTTATACATGTTAAACATTGAGGACAGAGATATCTTTATGTTAAGCATTTGTGGCAATGATATCTTTATGTCTTACACTGTATTATCTATGTATTGTTTATGTATTGTCTATAGAGAAACTGTTCTTAAATGAACTTAATAGTAAACATGTTTCATCAACGTTCAGGATCGAACTGCTCCCAAATGTAAAACAGATTCCTGGCCACCTTTCTGGACTGTTCCACTTAATGTCCTGCCTGCCCACTCCTTGTGATGCATGTCATACGGATCAATGACAATGCAAACAATAAACATTGCCTTGAATGACTAATGACAAAATAATCAAGGATGGAATGGGAAGAGACGGACAATCGACTGGCCCGAGTCTCTCTGTCTGCTGTGAAATCATGTTGTTGTTTTTTTCCGGTCAGTACTCTAAGGTCATTAGGCCAAACTCGGTTCAATTTCTGAATCTGAAATAATTTTTCTTTGTTTGACTTTGTTTTCTCTCACACACTAAATTTGCAAAGATTTTTTAGGGCAGAAGAAAATTCTTCAAGATAAGATAAAACTAAAGTTGCTCACCATTTCTTTGTTAAATATTCCGAGCTATAAACCTTGGCGCACACACACACACACACACACAAATAGTGTTTATAAGCAACAAAGTTATATGTTACGGGCTCCGGACTTTCTTCTTGATGGCAAGTTTTCTTCACAGAGGCTTAGGTCCTCCCCCGCCGTTCCTCCAATTACCCTAGCTCCCAAGAGATTGGTAATAGGTGCCTCACCACAGCCTCTTACTAACTGGTAACCACGGATTTTAGATTTTCTTACAAGGTGCGACACCATGCTAGGCGTGAACGGCTTGTTGTCGCTTTCGTATTTTTGGCTCCCATGTTATGCCTGGGAGGCGCGGTGTCTTAGAGGTAAAGCGCTAGGCTTTTCCAAATCGGGGTCCCTGGTTCGAATCTCGGTGAAGACATGGATTTTTAATCTCGGGATCGTTGGGCGCCTCTGAGTCCACCCAGCTCCAATGGGTACCTGACATTAGTTGGGGAAAAGTAAAGGCGGTTGGTCGTTGTGCTGGCCACATGACACCCTCGTTAACCGTGGGCCACAGAAACAGATGCCCTATAGATGGCAAGGTCTGAAAGGGAAACCTTACTTTTTTGTAACCACAACTTTTAGTGTTCAATCTCAAAGCTAATACGTTAATAATCTTTAAATGGCCACCGTGAGCCCCTATTTGTCAAGAGGCACGGTCTCAATAAGCCCCTTCGTGCCATGGTTGCTACGAGGAACAACACTATGATTGTTGTAAGATACGCAACTTCAACTTTTGTTGAGATTCCCAGTGTTACTTGCTGATACGTCCCGTTGAAATCACACTGGCAAATGTTCCCACGGCCCGTAACCTGTAGGCGAAGAAACAATTCTCTTCCGAATAATGTCAAAGCATGGAGAGAGAAGATTAAAGGGAAAGAATTCAAAGGCAATGTGAAAGCATCAAATCCAGACTAGAGATTCATGAACATAGAAAACATCTACGACCCTTGATACACGTCGAAGGATTCCTCTGATAATTTATTCCATGCATAAAGACCGTAGTAGGATTGTAGAATAACGCCTAGGGTTAGAATCATTACACAGTATACGTGTACAAGATAGGGAGCCAGTTCATACACTTAATATTGTGAAGCCCAATAAGAGTAATTACAATGTGGCCGTATCTCACAAGGATAATCTAAGGCTAGGAATTTCATGTACCAAGATAACAGTATTCCATTTACTGTAGACTTGCTATCGTCAAGCCGATTCTAAAAAAGTACGATAAAGATGCATATATTCAGTGCTTTTTTTTGTAAAAAGATAGGTGCCGATACCCAGTGATGGATTGCCTAACTTTTAACTACAAATAAATTAATAATAAACATTAAAATGCAAGAAAAGTAATAATTTTTTCCCCACATTGAAAAAAGGTGCCGGTACGCCGTACCGTCACAAAAAAAGCATTGCATATATGTAACCCTGCCGGACCAAGTAAATTCTAAAAACACTCTCTTTATTTACCATAGCTATCAATAAACCCAAAGGCCTGACCAATAGACTCACTAGCCACTACATTGTTTTTACTTATTAAGAATCTGTAAAAGATGTATTTTGGGGTGGCGGTTTGTCCAACCACTCAAGGCAACTAGCTTAAGGAAGGGGGTGGGGCGAGAGAATCCTTGCCACCGTCAACATATCACATTGTTATGTTGGAATTTTGTGACCAAATAGACTGTTTTAATTTTAGAACCAAGTCAGATAACCAAAACTCTTCCGTATTGCCAGAGTTATTTATTGAAGAATCAGAGCAGAAATCCTCTTTACGAAATAAACATGTCTTTTCATCAAATTAAAATAATGAAAATATTGAACTCACAAAATAAACACACTATAATTTATTTCAAGAGTAGATTCACGAAATTAGACATAAAACCTCCATTTGAATTACACCCAGCCACGCCTATTGTTTTCCTTTATTTGTGTTGTATGTCTCACCAAAACTAACTTCTCTAACATCGTAGAATCAGCTTGAAATCTATTTTTGCCGTTTCTCTTTTCAGCGAGCTGAATCATCGGGTTAAAAAAATAAACAACCAAAATTATATTTAAAAAAAAAAATACTTTTTTGAAAAGAAACTACTTCCTTTATACAACGTATAGAGCGATTATTTGCTCTTAATAACCAATGAATGAGATAATTTTACAAAGTGGAACATTGCCCTCCCCCCACCCGAAAACAAAATTCTCGTTACGAGAAAGCTGAAATCTTCTAGACTTTATAAAATTCTAATGATAGATAGGTCTTTAGACCTAGACCTAGAAAAAGGTGCGCCTAAATGTTTTAACCATAGACATAAATAAACATAAACTGGAAAAAGGAAATAACTTCATGTAACTTGAAAACGTGTATATCTATTGTTGTCTGATTTCCGAATTTTGAAAAGTTGCATGATCTTCAGTCTTAGAGATTAAACAAAACTACACTGCTGTATAATAAAGTACACACAATTGCAAGTCACAAATTTTCGTTTCATAAAACTCTTTTATCGGCCAGTCTCTATTTATTTATCTCTTTAATGAACAGTGCACTACACATAGACCTATATATATATAGACTGGAAACCGGAAATAAATTCTTATCCGCGACTGATCGATCGTAGAAAGTTGGATCAAGGCGTTGTTTTGTAAAGTAGTTCAAAGAAGTAAAGTGTTTTTTTTCAACCCTAACCTATGTAACATATAATTTTATTTTTTAGATCTAGATCTAGATTATCAAAAATACACAAAAGAATCACAATTTAGTGTTGCATTCAGTCTTTCGATAAAGAAGATTATGTATCTAAAAATAGCAAAATAATAATAATGAGACGAGAGTACTGTTTTTTTTTCCTTGCCGGTTGAACCGTTTCTTGAAAACGGCTCTAACGAGTGAAAGTCTAATGCTTCTTCCATATTGAAATTAGATTGTGCTACCAACGGAAGAGCTTACAAGATTTGATTCTGTAGTGCTAAAAAGTGCACACAAAAAATGATCACATCCCTTAAAACACCTAGCTTAGCAACACATCTTGTTTATTTTGTACACCGGAAACTCCAAAGAAACGCAAGCTTGTATAGCTTTTCCCTCGTGTTGAAAAATCTCCAATAAAAGTAACACATCCGACACCGACCCGCCCATCATCGGGTAATATTGTTTGGCTTACATTGTTTCAACATTTCACAATGTATGGTATTGATTACTTACAGAATGCTCTCTATGACTCTATAAATACCTGTATAGTCCCAAGTGTTTCAACATACTGCTCTTCAAGTAATGATGGAGTGATGAAACAGCGACAAGCTCTGTGTTTTGTATGCAGTGAATTGACAACTAGAGAAACAAAAATACATTTCGATTTTCAACTTAAAACGGCTGAATGTCCTGTCAAAGTTCACACTCACAAAGATCTTCTGTTCACTTCAAATAAAGACTGTTCCAGATCCCTGAGTCTGAACAAAACAATTCTGCTGGATTCTGCAGCAGTGATGTCCGACCATTTTCACCCTGAGAACCCTCACTGGCCGCATGACCTGAAAAAAAAAAGATCATTGACTCTAATGTAACGAATGTCTTTGGCTTAATTATACAACGTGAGCTGAAGTTTGTAGAGGCCAGATAGATCGGTTGTTATGGTATGAAAGCTTGCTTATTGCTATTATATAGACACTTTTTATATAAACATGTACGTTAAATAAATGTATCCTATAGACACTATGACTGTGCTTTCATTATAGTACACGAATACTTTGATTTTTTAAGATTAGCTAAGTCTAGTTTTTAGATAGCTTATATCAAATCATTTTGTCTGTCTGTCATCCCTTAGGTACATGTGATTTTCCTTCAGCCCATTCTCTGATTAATCAATTAATTATTGGTAATTAGTTATTTTGTTTGATATCAAAAAGGGGAAACATTCTACATTATTGAGATATATAGTTATAAATGTGGAGTTCTTTCCCTTACATAAGCTGTGTTTATTAAAATCGTATTTTTTAAATTTCGCTTTTTCTAAAAAATAATAATCAATTCAAGAGAGAAAAAAAAATCATGAACCTATTTTCTCCATTTAATAGTCCACAATGATTCCTTTTTTTTCTTACCTTCAACTCTATTTATAAACATTAGCTAGAATGAATGAATTACGAACACTAAAGAGAGTTCCTCATTTTCTTAAGACTTGGAGAAAGTTTTGTTTTGTGAAATGGCTGTATTGATTCGCCCTCATTCATAGTTTGTACCAGGTTTTTATTTGTTCAAAAACTATGTTGAAATAGTGAAATGAAAGGTCAAAAGAGTCATTAAAGATTGACAACTCTCTCTAGGGAGACTTGGTGAGTTGAGCCCACTTGATCGATGGTCGTAGAACTAATTAATCTCTTGGTCAAGAGTTGGCTGGGCCTGTTTTTAGTTGAGAGACTACACATTCTCAGGACATTTTAACTTGTCTTTTTCCACTTGGCCACTTGGTGTCTCTGGAACAAATATGAGCGTCAGTGCCAATATCAGTGCCAGTGTCAGTCACTGTAGTAGATTTGAGCGTCAGTACCAATATCAGTGCCAGTGTCAGTCACTGTAGTAGGCCTTGCGTAACAAGTTTGATTTAAAAAAAAAAAGATGCTGTCGTTGAATCCATCACTCAACTGTCTTCATGAAGTCGATGAGCTGCGTAGCTAGGGTAGGCTATATGATGCCCAGTGCGGCAGCTCCTCGTGATCCCCCCTCCCCCTCAACGTTTAAAAGAAACATAAAATAAAGAAATCACTTCTTTTTTAAAAAAACTAATGTGTATTTATTGTTAAAGTATTTGTAAAGGAAACATAGATTTAACAACAAGATACTACAAAAATCTTAACTGCTTTCTTAAGCGCAAAATTGAAATCTCATTTTTTTTTCAAACAATTGCCAAAATTAGTAAGTCGCACTTTTTTTCATTGTTGATCGACATTAATTGATGATCAACTTTGCTTGCATTTAACCTCAATTCACACAATTGACAAAAATATAAAAATAAAGACAATATTTACAACTGAATTATCTAGTCAACATCTTCATTCAAACTCCAGATCTCAAACATTGTCTTTGTTCCAGAAGTTCAACGGCTTCTGATGAAACTGAGACAAACCGTGGAAGTCTCTTTCGCACCAGATAGAATTCGTTTTTGTCAATGTCGCTATGAGCACTATCGAGTTTTTTATTTCGATCTGAGAGATAGTTGGGATGGCGACAAAAATTTCTGAATCTTCACCTTTTTTTTCGTCTGGCATCTTGTGGCTGCCATGTTTTTAACGTTCTGCCAAATCTCAGCACATGCATTCTGTCAAGGTAACATTGGCTTCAGTGATTTTTCACGGCTAGTAGTTAATAATGTCTTTAATCTTTTCCGTTTAAGTGCGTAATCTCGAATTGACAATCTCTTGTTTTTTGAAGGTAGGCTTACGCGTCATTAATTCAGTTAACACGGGGGCGAAAAACCCAAGGTAGGTGAACAAATGAAGACTGCATAGCAGCTAACAATTCGCCAGCTTTAGACCTAGTAGAAGAGTTTTCATCTGTTCTAGTCAATGTCTCTAGAGTTTCTATAATTGATTAAAATAAATCCTTGTCTATCTTAACGACTTCTCCTCTGGCGCTCCAGCATGTTTCAATCAAGCGCTTTAAGGCTAGTCTCAGTTATTTGGTTAAGGATGTCCTAGCCGTGTGCTGAAGTCGATAAAAAGGTGTGTAAACGGTCCAGTGTATCAAAAAATGTTACTGAATAGATTTTAACTTCAGCCCAAATTCCAGCCAAACTCAGAGAATGGTTCGAAAAGTTCATGAATAAAGATGATGTCATTGAAAGACTACAGAATTTATACCCCGTCTGTATCCATGGTAACGTTACCTCAACATTTGGAAATATCGATCCAGTTTGTCAAGTCAGGTGAAATGTCAAAAAAAAAAATCTCATTTGTCTCATTATCACCCAATATTACAATAGATTGGTTTTGTATTTGTGGAGACATGTACGTGTATGGTCTGGAACTAAGCTTAGTTCGAAGCAAATGTTCTCTCAGGGAAGGATCATACTTGAATAGTAATGTCACAGACCCCTAGAAATGACCTAGATTTTGTCTTTTTCATTCTTCTTCAACTTGTTCGCGATGCCCATTAAGTGCCAGATTCTGCTATTCTAGAGTCTAAGCCAAGGCATTTATTTATAAGCTCTAGATCTAGATGAAACCAGCGTACCGAACTATGGAGTAACAAAATGTGTCCCAGAAGAAAGTACGCGTGTAAAAGTGCCTTGACTTCAGAGATTTAAACAAATCTAGTAAACTTGATTCAACCTGGTTAATAGCTTATGTTTAATTTAAGAAGGAACATACGAAGAGATTAACAAAATTAGCAAATGAAATTAATTTGTAGTAAACATTTCTAATTCAGAAATTGGTCTTTGTTCATGAATGTACAATGCGCTGATTTTATTGACAAAATTTATCCTTAGTTTGATGCCCCTCACCACTTGACGCCCCGTGCGGCCCGCACTACTCGCACATGGCTAGCTACGCCACTGAACCTACTTACAGTGAGGAGGATTACTTGTTAGTACTTGTTACTTTGTTAGCACTTGCGATGTGATTCGCTTTTTTTTTCTTTTTTGCGCATTAATTATCTCCTCGTGCGTAATTTAAAACGTGCGCAAACCTAGGCTCTGACTCTGACTTTGACACTGACTCTGAACCTGGCTTTGAATATGAAGCAATCGTTCTTATTATCTCTTTCAAGTACCCCCATGAGCTGGGTGGTTTCAAGGTCGTCCTAAAATACAGAAATTCAGAATCACCTGGAATCAAACTCACGACTGTTTAGTTCCACTGCCAAACACTAAAGACATTATACAATAGCGTTAAAGAAAAAAAAAATTAACAAGTTTTTCTTGTGTTTGTTTGAAGTTAAGTTTATAAATAGACATTGGTCTAGCTTTTTTTTGTTACCGAGCTTATATCAACTCACTCTGTCTTTTGTCCCGCTATTTCTCCCACTTCCTATTATCAGATCAATTTAAACACTTTCGCAATTATTCATTTTCGATGCCAACACAGGAATCAATCAAAAGATAAACCAATTAGTTAATCGATGAGTCGTAATTAATTAATCATGTTTTATATGCAAATTGTATTAAGCTAACGGGAGATAAGACTTGCAATAATGAGAGATATGGCAGCGATTGAACGGAGTACTTGTACTCTCTAAAACGCGAATGGAACATTTGTCAACATGGAAAGTAGAAAACGCGTTAAAGTCGCAAGAAAAGGATAGTAACTTACGCAACTTATTTTTATGGTGTGCGACAGTGAGTATTCTCTAGGTGCACGAAAATGAGCACAATGTCTGCCTCTAGGTGCACGAAGAACAATCTCTGTCTCAAGATGTGCTCAATCTTATCCTTGTAAAGATTTGTACATTCTGATCTTAGGGTCGTGGGTGGGTTCGTGTGAACTCTGATTGTCTTTGCTTTGTTTGTGTTTGCTTTGGCCTCTTGCTTCAAAGTTCGCTACTCCAACGTTCAAGCGTCCACGTCAAGAGAATCCATCTTGAGCTCAGCTTAAGTTTCCCGTATTGAACATGTCATCGTAACATGTCCTTCTCGTGACGTGGAAGTTTAAGATGGGTGTGTGTGGGGAGGGGGGGGGAATGCTCTAAATACATGTGTTTATATGTGTGTATGTGTTAGTGTTGGCAAGGTTTGTTTATCCATCTGTGAGTCAGTTTGTGTGTGTGTGTGTGTTTATCTGTTGGTGTCTCCAAGTGTGAATGTGTCTCTCTCTGTGCAGTGAGTGAGAAAATTTCTCATAAGACGCCTGTCACTTTGATTCCCGACAGAAAGGTGACCAAACAGCTTTCATTTGTTCTTATTTAATCAAGCTCACAGAGATCAGTACGGGGGGAGGAGGGGGCGGGGGAGATTCCAGGAAGAAAAGGGAAGACGTAGGGGGGGGGAGCTTAGAGTTAGAAAAAAAAACAAAGTCGTTTTATAAACAGTTTGTGTTTTGTTGGTTTTATTAGCTTCGGATGTTCTTTCAGTAATGAAGAATTCCTTGCCTTAACTTTCAGCAGCTCAACAGGGGATGGAAGTCAAACTCGGGACAATCGAGTCGACACTCCATAGGGCATACAACTCGATTATTTCTATCTTGACATTCTATCTTGACATTCTATCTTGACATTCTATCTTGACATTCTATCTTGACATTCTATCTTGACATTCTATCTTGACATTCTATCTTGACATTCACTTTAAGATATAGATGTTGTGTTGGTGATGCTTTAATAAGAATAAATCTTGTTGTTATATCAAGGGAGGGGATAGTGACAATTGACCTCACAGATGCCTCCAAAGCCCTTAACATCCCTAAGAAGTTTCTCGTTGCCTTTCAGAGCTGCAGACCTGCCACATCACCAGAAAATTCCTCAGTGGAAACTGTTAAAGGGACTACGATGAATTTTGTTTCTCTTTAACGAAACTTGACCCTGGCGGCGCCAGAGAATGAAAACTCGTTCGTTTCTAACATAATAATAATAATCTTTATTATCCATTAGGAAATTTGTCTTACGATTTGTGCATGACACCACTAACAATACAAATATAAAACATTACAGATCTAACTATAGAAAACAAAATATACATTTACACCAGATTCACACAAAAAACTTACAGTCTAACTCTAAACTATATTTTGGGATATATATAATATATATATATAGGTGCTCGTTCTTGGTCGAAGATGAGCACTTTTCTCATATCCTATGGACTCGAAAATATACATCACAGCTTTCTATGAAGAGGTCCACATATTGCAGACACTAGCTTTGTTTTCAATGCATTTTTGTGGCTGTACTATTCAGTCAATATAGACATTTTTTTGTTAAGCTAGCACGTCATTCTTCACGAAGACACCAATTTTAAGGCGCGTGTTTTATTTATTTTGGAAAAATTTCACTGTTAAATTTCACTTTGCGGACTTAATCTTTAGAATAAACTTTTCTATGGTCTAATTGATCAAGTCTGCACTTTAACACAAAGATTATAACGTGGAGAAGTCTTGGCTGAGTAGTAGACCGCTTGGCTACCAAACCGAGAGGTCCCGAGTTGGAATCTCTGTAAAGACTGGGATTTTTTATCATCGGGATTCTAAGGACGCGCCTGAGTCCATCCAACTCTAATGCACTGGCGGATCCAGGGGGGGGGGCGGTAGGGGCGATCGCCCCCCCCCACTCGGCCGACCCCCCCCCCCCGAAGGGGGGGGGCGGACGAATTTTAGTATAGAATTCACACAATTTGTATACGAATTCATTACTTATGTTAATAATATATACTAATTATTTATATTTCAACCTATTTTTAGATTATTTCGCCCCCCCCTCTAGTATGTTGGCCGATTGGGTGGGGTCGGGAGGGGGCGATGGTATCAATCCCGCCCCCCCCCCCCATAAACTTTCGAGTGGGGGGGGGGCGGTCCAATTTCTTTGTAGAAATCACAGCTTGCTAACAGAATCAATTACATATCTATGTGATTAAAACTTGTTATTGATATTTTAACCTATCTTTGTATTATGTCGTTCCCTGTTTGCCAATTTATCTCTACTGCCCTTCCCACCTAAACCTTTTGAGGGGGGGGGCGGTTCTACTTTAATGGAGAAATCATAGTTTGTGAACAAAATTAGTTGAATTAATATATAGATTTATATTATGTCGCTAGCCTTCTTGTATCTTGGCCGTTTCGGTGAGGTTGGGGGAGAGGGAAATTGCATGTACTGCCCTCCCCACTCTAGCCCTCTGAGTGGGGGGGGGGGCGGTCCTATTTTTGTGGAGAATCATAGTTTGTGAACAAAATTAGTTGAATATCTATATAATATAAACTACATATTGATATGTGAACTCATTGTATATTATGTCGTACCACACTCTAATCTCAAATTTTATCATTAGTGAAATTTAAATGAAAAAGGGTTGTACCAGGTGGGAGGGGCGATTCATGCAATCGCCTTTCCCCCATCGGACAAACCAATAGGCCTACTTTTTCTTTTTGTATTACAGTTAGTGGAAATTACAAAACAAAAACATCTGTCACTAATATAATTTATATATACTATAAATTAAATTCTTACATCGAGTCGCCACACCCCTATTCTTTAATGCCAAATGCAATCTTTAGCAGAAATTATTAAAGGAGCGAGGATTAATCGTTTTCACTCTACCGCCCCTCCCATTTCCAGACAGAGTTTATGTAATTTCACATGAATTTATCATAACTATTTTAAGAAAGACTTTGCATTCAAAAAATTAGAATTCAAACGAAATTTTTCAGTATAAGAGTCACGATTGAGATGAGTTCTAAACCCAAATCATTTTTTCATAGTCGCCTTTTTCTAACCTTTACTCAATCTGATATTTTTCTAGTTAAATAAATTTGGGACTATAACTCACAATTTATACTTTGATTTTCTTGAATATTATTTATCGAATAATTTTTTTTCGGCGGAGATCCTCAAAGCAAAAATCTAAATATGTGGGGTATCTTATCTTTTCAAGGAACAAATCGGATTTTTTGCAATGTATTAAGGGCCTATAAATTCATATTAGAATATTTTTCAAGTACAACATTATTCAAAAGGTCCTTTTTTAATAGTATGAATAATGAATTTTAGGTCAGGAGAATACGTTTCTTCTGTGAAGTATGCAAGAAAACGCTTTTGGCGGCGGGGCTTCGCCCCGAACTCCATGGATGAATAATGAGCTGTAGATGTCAGGAGAATGCGTTACTGCAATGAATAATGCAAGAAAACACTTTTGGCGTCGGGGCTTCGCCCCGAACTCCATTGATAAATAATAAGTTGTAGATGTCAGGAGAATGCGTTTCTACAGTGAAGAATGCAAGAAAACGCTTTTGGCGGCGGGGTTTCGCCCCGAACTCCACTGATGGATAATGAGCTGTAAATGTCAGGAGAATACTTTTCTGCAGTGAAGAATTCAAGAAAACACTTTTGGCGTCGGGGCTTCGCCCCGAACTCCATTGATAAATAATGAGTTGTAGATGTCAGGAGAATACGTTTCTACAGTGAAGAATGCAAGAAAACGCTTTTGGCGGCGGGGCTTCGCCCCGAACTCCATTGATGAATATTGAGCTGTAAATGTCAGGAGAATACTTTTCTGCAGTGAAAAAAGCAAGAATACGCTTTTGTCGTCGGGGCGAAGCCCCGAACCCCACTTAAAAACGTTATAGCGATGACCCAGTTTTTTTGTTTTTCACCAAAGGTTGAGAAATGCTGCTTTTTAAAAATTCTCATATATATATATATATATATATATATATATATATATATATATATATATATATATATATATATATATATATATATATATATATATATGCACGTTTATGCATAGAGTTAGGGTTTACTGGGCATTAGGGTTAGGATTTGGAAAAAAATCGCCCCCCCCCCACCCAATAGTTCTGGATCCGCCAGTGCTCTAATGAGTACCTGACATTAGTTGCGGAAAGTAAACCGGTTGGTCGGTATGCTGGCTACATGATACACTCATTAATCGTCGGCCATAGAAAAAGATGACATTTACATCGTCTGCCTTATAGATTGCAAGGTCTGAAAAGAGGAACTTTGCTTATTTTAATTTATTATGTCAAGATGAACTCAATGCTATTTCCGAGGACAAAAATAAAATAAACAACTAGTTAATTCTATAGGAGAAGTCTTCAAGTGAAGTTAACAAGTGGATATTAAAGAAACCTTCAAGTGAAGTCAACAAGTGGATATTAAAGAAGTCTTCAAGTGAAGTCAACAAGTGGATATTAAAGAAGTCTTCAAGTGAAGTCAACAAGTGGATATTAAAGAAGTCTTCAAGTGAAGTCAACAAGTGGATATTAAAGAAGTAGTCTTCAAGTGAAGTCAACAAGTGGATATTAAAGAAGAAGTCTTCAAGTGAAGTCAACAAGTGGATATTAAAGAAGTCTTCAAGTGAAGTCAACAAGTGGATATTAAAGAAGTCTTCAAGTGAAGTCAACAAGTGGATATTAAAGAAGTCTTCAAGTGAAGTCAACAAGTGGATATTAAAGAAGTCTTCAAGTGAAGTCAACAAGTGGATATTAAAGAAGTCTTCAAGTGAAGTCAACAAATGGATATTAAAGAAGTCTTCAAGTGAAGTCAACAAGTGGATATTAAAGAAGTCTTCAAGTGAAGTCAACAAGTGGATATTAAAGAAATCTTCAAGTGAAGTCAACAAGTGGATATTAAAGAAGTCTTCAAGTGAAGTCAACAAGTGGATATTAAAGAATTCTTCAAGTGAAGTCAACAAGTGGATATTAAAGAAGTCTTCAAGTGAAGTCAACAAGTGGATATTAAAGAAGTAGTCTTCAAGTGAAGTCAACAAGTGGATATTAAAGAAGAAGTCTTCAAGTGAAGTCAACAAGTGGATATTAAAGAAGTCTTCAAGTGAAGTCAACAAGTGGATATTAAAGAAGTGTGGATATTAAAGAAGTCTTCAAGTGAAGTCAACAAGTGGACATTAAAGAAGTCTTCAAGTGAAGTCAACAAGTGGATATTAAAGAAGAAGTCTTCAAGTGAAGTCTACAAGTGGATATTAAAGAAGTCTTCAAGTGAAGTCTACAAGTGGATATTAAAGAAGTCTTCAAGTGAAGTCAACAAATGGATCTTAAAGAAGAAGTCTTCAAGTGAAGTCAACAAATGGATATTAAAGAAGAAGTCTTCAAGTGAAGTCTACAAGTGGATATTAAAGAAGTCTTCAAGTGAAGTCAACAAGTGGATATTAAAGAAATCTTCAAGTGAAGTCAACAAATGGATATTAAAGAAGAAGTCTTCAAGTGAAGTCAACAAATGGATATTAAAGAAGTCTTCAAGTGAAGTCAACAAGTGGATATTAAAGAAGTCTTCAAGTGAAGTCTACAAGTGGATATTAAAGAAGTCTTCAAGTGAAGTCTACAAGTGGATATTAAAGAAGTCTTCAAGTGAAGTCTACAAGTGGATATTAAAGAAGTCTTCAAGTGAAGTCAACAAGTGGATATTAAAGAAGTCTTCAAGTGAAGTCAACAAGTGGATATTAAAGAAGTCTTCAAGTGAAGTCAACAAATGGATATTGAAGAAGTCTTCAAGTGAAGTCAACAAGTGGATATTAAAGAAGTCTTCAAGTGAAGTCAACAAGTGGATATTAAAGAAGAAGTCTTCAAGTGAAGTCAACAAGTGGATATTAAAGAAGTCTTCAAGTGAAGTCAACAAGTGGATATTAAAGAAGTCTTCAAGTGAAGTCAACAAGTGGATATTAAAGAAGTCTTCAAGTGAAGTCAACAAGTGGATATTAAAGAAGTCTTCAAGTGAAGTCAACAAGTGGATATTAAAGAATTCTTCAAGTGAAGTCAACAAGTGGATATTAAAGAAGTCTTCAAGTGAAGTCAACAAGTGGATATTAAAGAAGTGTGGATATTAAAGAAGTCTTCAAGTGAAGTCAACAAGTGGACATTAAAGAAGTCTTCAAGTGAAGTCAACAAGTGGATATTAAAGAAGAAGTCTTCAAGTGAAGTCTACAAGTGGATATTAAAGAAGTCTTCAAGTGAAGTCTACAAGTGGATATTAAAGAAGTCTTCAAGTGAAGTCAACAAATGGATCTTAAAGAAGAAGTCTTCAAGTGAAGTCAACAAATGGATATTAAAGAAGAAGTCTTCAAGTGAAGTCTACAAGTGGATATTAAAGAAGTCTTCAAGTGAAGTCAACAAGTGGATATTAAAGAAATCTTCAAGTGAAGTCAACAAATGGATATTAAAGAAGAAGTCTTCAAGTGAAGTCAACAAATGGATATTAAAGAAGTCTTCAAGTGAAGTCAACAAGTGGATATTAAAGAAATCTTCAAGTGAAGTCAACAAGTGGATATTAAAGAAGTCTTCAAGTGAAGTCAACAAGTGGATATTAAAGAAGTCTTCAAGTGAAGTCAACAAGTGGATATTAAAGAAGTCTTCAAGTGAAGTCAACAAGTGGATATTAAAGAAGTAGTCTTCAAGTGAAGTCAACAAGTGGATATTAAAGAAGAAGTCTTCAAGTGAAGTCAACAAGTGGATATTAAAGAAGTCTTCAAGTGAAGTAAACAAGTGGATATTAAAGAAGTGTGGATATTAAAGAAGTCTTCAAGTGAAGTCAACAAGTGGACATTAAAGAAGTCTTCAAGTGAAGTCAACAAGTGGATATTAAAGAAGAAGTCTTCAAGTGAAGTCTACAAGTGGATATTAAAGAAGTCTTCAAGTGAAGTCTACAAGTGGATATTAAAGAAGTCTTCAAGTGAAGTCAACAAATGGATCTTAAAGAAGAAGTCTTCAAGTGAAGTCAACAAATGGATATTAAAGAAGAAGTCTTCAAGTGAAGTCTACAAGTGGATATTAAAGAAGTCTTCAAGTGAAGTCAACAAGTGGATATTAAAGAAATCTTCAAGTGAAGTCAACAAGTGGATATTAAAGAAGAAGTCTTCAAGTGAAGTCAACAAATGGATATTAAAGAAGTCTTCAAGTGAAGTCAACAAGTGGATATTAAAGAAGTCTTCAAGTGAAGTCTACAAGTGGATATTAAAGAAGTCTTCAAGTGAAGTCTACAAGTGGATATTAAAGAAGTATTCAAGTGAAGTCTACAAGTGGATATTAAAGAAGTCTTCAAGTGAAGTCAACAAGTGGATATTAAAGAAGTCTTCAAGTGAAGTCAACAAGTGGATATTAAAGAAGTCTTCAAGTGAAGTCAACAAATGGATATTAAAGAAGTCTTCAAGTGAAGTCAACAAATGGATATTAAAGAAGTCTTCAAGTGAAGTCAACAAGTGGATATTAAAGAAGAAGTCTTCAAGTGAAGTCAACAAGTGGATATTAAAGAAGTCTTCAAGTGAAGTCAACAAGTGGATATTAAAGAAGTCTTCAAGTGAAGTCAACAAGTGGATATTAAAGAAGTCTTCAAGTGAAGTCAACAAGTGGATATTAAAGAAGTCTTCAAGTGAAGTCAACAAGTGGATATTAAAGAATTCTTCAAGTGAAGTCAACAAGTGGATATTAAAGAAGTCTTCAAGTGAAGTCAACAAGTGGATATTAAAGAAGTGTGGATATTAAAGAAGTCTTCAAGTGAAGTCAACAAGTGGACATTAAAGAAGTCTTCAAGTGAAGTCAACAAGTGGATATTAAAGAAGAAGTCTTCAAGTGAAGTCTACAAGTGGATATTAAAGAAGTCTTCAAGTGAAGTCTACAAGTGGATATTAAAGAAGTCTTCAAGTGAAGTCAACAAATGGATCTTAAAGAAGAAGTCTTCAAGTGAAGTCAACAAATGGATATTAAAGAAGAAGTCTTCAAGTGAAGTCTACAAGTGGATATTAAAGAAGTCTTCAAGTGAAGTCAACAAGTGGATATTAAAGAAATCTTCAAGTGAAGTCAACAAATGGATATTAAAGAAGAAGTCTTCAAGTGAAGTCAACAAATGGATATTAAAGAAGTCTTCAAGTGAAGTCAACAAGTGGATATTAAAGAAGTCTTCAAGTGAAGTCAACAAGTTGATATTAAAGAAGTCTTCAAGTGAAGTCAACAAGTGGATATTAAAGAAGTCTTCAAGTGAAGTCTACAAGTGGATATTAAAGAAGTCTTCAAGTGAAGTCTACAAGTGGATATTAAAGAAGTCTTCAAGTGAAGTCTACAAGTGGATATTAAAGAAGTCTTCAAGTGAAGTCAACAAGTGGATATTAAAGAAGTCTTCAAGTGAAGTCAACAAGTGGATATTAAAGAAGTCTTCAAGTGAAGTCAACAAATGGATATTAAAGAAGTCTTCAAGTGAAGTCAACAAGTGGATATTAAAGAAGTCTTCAAGTGAAGTCAACAAGTGGATATTAAAGAAGAAGTCTTCAAATGAAGTCAACAAGTGGATATTAAAGAAGTCTTCAAGTGAAGTCAACAAGTGGATATTAAAGAAGTCTTCAAGTGAAGTCAACAAGTGGATATTAAAGAAGTCTTCAAGTGAAGTCTACAAGTGGATATTAAAGAAGTCTTCAAGTGAAGTCAACAAGTGGATATTAAAGACGTCTTCAAGTGAAGTCAACAAGTGGATATTAAAGAAGACGTCTTCAAGTGAAGTCAACTAGTATATTCTAAAGAAGTCTTCAAGTGAAGTCAACTAGTATATTCTAAAGAAGTCTTCAAGGGAAATCATTTACTTAAAGGCAAGCTCACAAGTCTAACGATCCATCGAAGTTTTCTGATGACTATTAAGAAATTCATTGTAGACATCATTTCACGTGTATCCAATGTAAGATCAGGGAATGTGGCTTGGTCACCATGCTCTTACCATTCACAGATCATGAAGCTATCTTGTGAGGCAATGTTGAGACCCAACCTGCTGCAAACTTTGGGCACTGGGTGTTAGTGACTTGAAGAATTCTTTACTCATAACAAAACAACACAGAGGGGAAAAAATCTTGTGATATGATTAGGCTGATTATTTTTCTAATCAATTAAAGACTCAAATTACTTTTGTAACACTCTCAGCTAACATTATTCAGAAGACACTTTGTCATGCTACACAGTACAAACACACGCACACACGCACATTGCCTCTCTTGTCATTCATTCACCAGCCAACTCTAATTTGTTCTTAAGACATTTAAGACAGAGACAGAACAAGAAAGTTCCAAGGAAGCACGTGTTTTAAAAAAAAAAAACTAAATTAGCAGACGAGGATCAGGAAACTTCAAATGTATGACCGGAAATTGTTTCTTTTCATTTATTACACGCTTCAGGGCTAAACCCCGTTTTTTTTTCCTTCAACCTCTCTCCTCTCTCTCTCTCTCTCTCTCTCTCTCTCTCTTTTAAACAACAACATTTCGTTCAATTATTTTCCATTTTTTTACTTTAAAGTGATTTGTGTTTTTTATTGGTCAAATTTCTTTGTTCAGACGTAACGGTTAAGACAGAAAAAAACTTGCATGAACTTTTTATGTTATTGTTTTATTCGTTCAAAACTTTCTTTAACTCAGAATGAGACCTAAAAACAAAAATATTTCTGGGCTGTCGGTAACAGTAGATTGAAGGAATTCAATTAGTATCACTGCAATTCTTTCATCTGCGGACGTATAGACACATTTCGAAATGTAAATCTGGATGATAACATTTTTGTGATTTGTTCAGCAACAATTTGAAGCCAGCGAAAAAACTACAACACAAAATACTGATGTTTTGATAGAGAATTAGATGAATTACAGAAATGCGAATCATTTTTGTTTTATTGCAATGGCATGGTAGAATTTGATTTCATTTCGATTTTTCAGAATTCAAAATAACCTAATTTATGTAAAAAACGCGATATGGTAAAAGCGCATTTCTTAGTCTAAATGTAAGGGCAAATACCTGCTTGCCATTAGACATTTTAGTGACCAAATCAAGTTCAGAAAACTCTCTTGCTATTAGACATTTTAGTGACCATCAAACGAATTTCAGAAAACCTTCTTGCAATTAGACACTTCTGACCAATTTCGAAGGACTCTTGAAGATGCAAAGAGAAGCGTCTCTCGATCTACCAGGACGTGGCGCTTTCCCTCAGTCAACGCCAACGCGGACATTTACTTTTACTCTCGAGATTTTGACTATATTATCCAGTAACATACTACATGTGAAGTCTCACTGTCAGCTAATGAGGCAGGCAGGTAGTCTACCTTGAATAGCTATATCGTGCGTTCTCTAGAAGCTCTATTCCGCTTACCACAATACGCTATTGATATGGAGCTGAGTTTTGATTAGATTTCATCATCCCCCCTCCTCTTCAACGCAATTCATTCCTCCTCATTTCCCTCCCCGCCACCCCCGCCCTGGAATGGCCTTCCTCCCGGTCAAAAAAAAAAATAAAGAAAAGCAGCAAGTTGTTCCGGTGACATTGTAAAATAGCCTCGTATCTTGGAGTGTTCCGGTTCTCCATCCAACAAAGGAGGCATGTGTGTGTGTGTATGCATGTGTGTATTAACGCGAGTGTACGAGGATGGTTGTGGTCAGGAGTGAGACATGGCGGGAGGACGGGGGAGTGCTCTGTGGAGCTGAAAATCTCAGAGAGTGAAATTTGAAATGGAGGAAATATTGAATCTGCTCTGGACTAGGTAAAAGAACAAGAAGCAGGGCAACGGTATCCCATGAAACCAAACAAAACAAATGTGCTTGTGAGGGGGTGACAACTCCAGAAATGTAGGCTTACATGACGTAGTGTCGGGGAGTTTAAGATCTGTTCTTTTTTTTTTTAAGCATTAAATCCGAAAACAAACCTGCTAGATTTGTTTATATAAAAAATCCGTTTTATGAAGAAAATACATTTCTTAATATATAGGATTTGATATTATGAAGAAATGAATATCTATCTATAAAATATTAATCTACATCTATTTATATATACAACTTTAAACATAAACTACATTACACACTTATATAGGCATACCAAAAAAAAAACAAAAAAAAAAAACAACTCATACACATAGGCCTACCACACACACGCATGTTTTAGTCTCACAGCAAACACACACACACACACGCACATGTTTTAGTCTCACAGCAAACACACACACACACACGCATGTTTTAGTCTCACAGCAAACACACACACACACACACGCATGTTTTAGTCTCACAGCAAACACACACACACACACACACACGCATGTTTTAGTCTCACAGCAAACACACACACACACACGCATGTTTTAGTCTCACAGCAAACACACATACACACGCACATGTTTTAGTCTCACAGCAAACACACACACACACGCATGTTTTAGTCTCACAGCAAACACACACACACACACACACGCATGTTTTAGTCTCACAGCAAACACACACACACACACATGTTTTAGTCTCACAGCAAACACACACACACACGCATGTTTTAGTCTCACAGCAAACACACACACACACACACGCATGTTTTAGTCTCACAGCAAACACACACACACACACACACGCATGTTTTAGTCTCACAGCAAACACACACACACACGCACATGTTTTAGTCTCACAGCAAACACACACGCACATGTTTTAGTCCCACAGCAAACACACACGCACATGTTTTAGTCCCACAGCAAACACACACGCACATGTTTTAGTCCCACAGCAAACACACACGCACATGTTTTAGTCCCACAGCAAACACACACGCACATGTTTTAGTCCCACAGCAAACACACACACACACACGCACATGTTTTAGTCTCACAGCAAACACACATACACACGCACATGTTTTAGTCTCACAGCAAACACACATACACACGCACATGTTTTAGTCTCACAGCAAACACACACACACGTAAAATGTTTGAAACAACATTTTCACTTTTTGTCTTTTTTTTTTTAGAACTAATTACCATTTATCTCCCCTAACATCTGCGTATAGAACAAGGAGTTCATAGACTCACAGGTTTAAAGACTTTACCAACTGAATGACCATTGGTCAGGTTGTGACCAGGGAAAAGACTATGATCGTTTGTTTCGCTTCCTAAAACATCTTGACATTTATCTCTAGTGACTTCTGCTACAGAACTGGGGTGCTGGAGTGAACCCACTCCCCAGCCCTCCCCACTTCGTCTCTCAAGCAATGTTACTTTCTTCCACACGGCGTCACACGAGAACTCGAGTCCATTGTGTCCGAGTGTCCAGAATCTAGTAAAGCACAGACGTCTTGCTCTGGCCGGACAGACCAGCCAGACAGCACAGACACCACACAAAATTATGGATGAATCTCTTGCACCACTTCCGGGGTCTGGGGTATCGATAAATGCTCGCCATCCATCTACGTTCAACCCATTCATCTGTTCCGTTCAACTCGCTTTGGTCTCGGGTTGATGCCCCATTCATCTGTTCTTTTCAGCTTTGGTCTCGGGTTGATGCCCCATTCATGGTAGGTACGTGGAAAAAAAAAAGACCTGAGTAAGTGTTTGTGTGTGTTTACTATATAAGACACAGACAAGGGCTGAGTGAGACAGAGACAAATCAGGGCAAAGTGAGACACACATTTAGCAAGCACAGGAAGTAATTTAGTGCGGAACTAATGATGGAGCACAAGAGAACTGGCGTCCGTCTGGTTTTTAAATCCTTTGATCATAAGTCACTATGACCTGACTAGTAGACTACTAATAGATCGGGTATAGTATCTAGTGTTTTTAATGACCAACAAGATTTAGGTCATAATAACATTGGACACGTTTAGAACTCTCTGAATGAATATACTTTACCCAAAATGAAACACTTAGGAATTTCCATGTTTCGACCTTTTAGCGCAGGTCAATTTATTCTGAAGCAATGTCAAATCAGGGCCGCCTTTAGGCATAGGAAAACAAGGCAGCCTTCTAGGGCCTCCCATTGGGCGGGGGCCTCGAACAGGACTAAAAAATTGCTAAAATCAGACCATAGACAAGCAGGTTTTGAATCAATTGCGTAATTTTATTTTTTCGATGTTTTTTTTTTAATTTATTTTTTATTTGGGCCGACCAAATTCACTTCGCGTAGGGCCTCCAATTATCCATATCCGGCCCTGGTCATGTTGTCTATATATTTATCCGTATAAACACATTGTCTTAGAGTCCGAAGCTAAAAAAAAAAGGTATTATTTCATGTAAGTACGCAGTCCTAGCTGTGACCTATATATTTTGCCACACTTTACTCTCCAGTCCGCTCTGAGCATTTTTAAAATGATATTTGACCTGCTAGGGCCAATGCCAATTAATTAGACTAATTGTCAACCACAGTAATTGTCAGATTATAGAAGAATAGAACAAGTCAGTGTGTTGTTGTGTATACTTTCAAATTTGACCAGCCATGTTTACCTTTTACGTACAATTTTACAGTTAATATTTTATAGTCCATCTAATATGCTTTTTTTTATTACAAAGTTTCTATCAACTCACTCCGTCTGTGTGTCTGTCTGTCTGGTACACATTTTGAACACGTTATTTCTCCCACTTCTCGGATCAAGTTAAAACTTTGCACAATTATTCATTGTCCCTAACGAAGCATGAATCAATCACAAAATTAACCAATAATTTAATTAATAAGTTTTCATTAATTCTTTTTGTTTGATATATAAATTGTAATTGTTGATTATCATGAACGAATAATAACAAGACTCTGGATATAAATTATAAGACATGAAATCAGCTGTTTAATCTAACGCCATCTTGGTCGACAACAACAGTTACAAGGGATGTTACTCCCAAACACCGATTGGTGCAACCTATATAAAACACACATCAACAGTAATTACCTTATTTTTTTAAAGTAAAGTCTGTGATACACAAGATAGGATATAAATATATATTTATGTTTGTTTGTTTTTTTAAGTATTTTGTATATTTGGCTTATTTAGCTTTATATAAGCCACTAATGAACTGTCCTGTTCAAAGACTAATTCTAATCAGTTCATCGTTTTATAAATAGCCCATTTCATGACTTTCAATCAGTGCGACAGATGGGGGGTCACTATGTACTTTGAGCTTGTTAGGGTCTCATTTTTTTAAAATCAATATCCACGACGTTAAGCAATTTAATCAAGCTACAGACTAGAACTGTCCTTAGTTTGTCGAAGTCTAGACTTTGTCGCAGTCTAGAGTTCTTCGCAGTCTAGAGTTTGTCGCAGTCTAGAGTTTGTCGCAGTCTAGACATTGTCGCAGTCTAGACTTTGTCGCAGTCTAGAGTTTGCCACTGTAGTTCGGGACATGACAACAAGTATAAAACAGAATGTCAATAAAAATGGCCATTAGGAACATTATTGCACAGAATATAATTGGGCTGGGTCGAAACCAATCATAATATTAGACTTGAACACTGACCTGTACGCTAGCAACTTGTAGTCAGTGGAGACAAATAGCTCGCTTCCATGTCACAGGTCAGTACGTCACAGGTCAGTACATCACAGGTCAGTGATAGATAGAGAGATAGAGAGATAGATAGATAGATAGATAGATAGATAGATAGATAGATAGATAGATAGATAGATAGATAGATAGTCAGAAAGTCAGACAGACAGACAGACAGACAGTCAGATAGATAGATAGATAGATAGACAGATAGATAGATAGATAGATAGATAGATAGATAGATAGATAGATAGATAGATAGATAGATAGATAGATAGACAGACAGATAGATAGATAGATAGATAGATAGATAGATAGATAGATAGATAGATAGATAGATAGATAGATAGATAGATAGATAGATAGACAGACAGATAGATAGATAGATAGATAGATAGATAGATAGATAGATAGATAGATAGATAGATAGATAGACAGATAGATAGATAGATAGATAGATAGATAGATAGATAGATAAATAGATAGATAGATAGATAGATAGATAGATAGATAGATAGATAGATAGACAGATAGATAGATAGATAGATAGATAGATAGATAGATAGATAGATAGATAGATAGATAGATAGATAGATAGATAGTATAGTATGTTATTGTTTTAGGACTAAACATCTCTCATTGACTTCGAACTTACGTTTGAAAACCCAACAAATTGATTCTAAGACCGTCCAAGCACACACAAAAAATGGGGTGACATTACGGTCGCGAGGGCAAGTCGCTGGGCACATAAACCCTCAGCATAGGGATAGAGGCACTCATCGGTCATCTGTGCCCACTAATAGTATTTTCTTGGCAGACTACCCTCCCCCCCCCCTCCCCCACCTTCAATCTAGCCAGCTCTCTCATCACCACCATTGATGCCCCATGCACTGCAGTGAGAGAGAGAGACGCAAAGCATCCTCAGGGAATGAGAGACTTGGCTGCTGGGATTAAAAGATTGTATCTTTGTCCGAAAATAGTTTTTTTTTTTAATACTAGAGACAAGGAGAAAGCCACCACAACGTCACTGTGTCGTTTTATATTTTACGTCGATCTTTTTCTTTTGAAATCTTGTCACAGTCGATTTTATCAATTTTCTTCTATTTTTATTTTCTCAATATCATTTATTTTTAAAAATAATATTTGTAGAAAGAAGATTGGCTGAAAGTAATATAGTAATTAATAGTAGTAATAACATAATTTATAAAACTATATATATATATATATATATATATATATATATATAATAAAAATGATAATATATATTATATTTATTGCTTTTATATAGCGCTACTTTCATGCTTTCATGCTCAGAGCGCTTTGGTCCAATCTCAGACACTTTTAGAAAACCAACAGACAGACAGTGGACAGACAGACTGACGAAAGATAGACATACGACGGACAGACCGATAGTAAAGTTCCCCTTTCAGTCCTGTAAAGATAATCTATTTCTGTGGACCACTGTTAACGAGTGTGTCATGTGGCCAGAACAACGATCAGCCACCTTTACGTTTCCTCAACTAATGTCAGGTGGATGGACTCAGAGGCAGCCGTAAAGATCCCGAAATTAAAAAACCTAGCAAATACAACAAACAAAACTAATACAACAATACAAGAAACGAAACAAAACAACAACTACAACAACCAATTAATAAATACAACAAATCAAAACATATACAACAACCGTACAAAAAACAAAGACAACTAATACAACAAATGAAAAAAAAAAAACAAAGACAACTAAAACAACAACTGAAAAAACAACGACAACTAATACAATGACACTAATAATGTAAGTAAGTGACACACTGAGGGTCAATATTGATGTCAAGGTGAAGGCTATTGTTTGGCTGAAATCTAGGTCTCCAATTATTTCTCACCAGACATCTTCAAGATTCTCTTATTTGATCTCTTATTTGACGTACATTATCATTTCTCCTTAATTAACTTCTCAAATTATAGCTGCTTCTAATTAGTGCCACTTTTTAGACATCCACTGTTCATTACGTTAACAGGGGCGTAGCCAACGTTTCTGTTAGCGTGGAGGGAAATGTTTGTTTTTTTAATAAACTCCCCCACTCCATTTTTTCCGTAACACTATCTACTTAGGAGCTTCTTAGGAAATGTTCTGGCTCTATTAGCCTGGGCTGTTCTAGTTTCGTTTTGTAGGTCTCAATGAACACATATTCTACACAAGTGTTCTTGTAGATTTCTTTTGTGTATTTCTGAACCTCTCTTTTTCAATATATATATATATATATACATGTATTCTTCTTTTTTTGCATCTTTCTATGAGTCTCTTTGGTTCTCTTTTTCTCATTTGTTTTTATCTCTCTATAGTTATGTTTCTTTTTCGTCTCTAACTTCGTCTTTCTTTCTTTCTCTTTGGTTTTCTCTCTCTCTTTCTCTGGTTCTCTTTATCTTTTTGGTTAATTCTCTCTCGGTTCTCTCTCTCTCTCTCTCTCTTTGGTTTACTCTCACTCTCTTTGGTTCTCTCTATCTCTCTCTTTTGCTTGTCTCATCTCTCTCGAATCTCTCACTAGGATGGCTGCCTGGTCGTGCGGTATGCGCGCTGGACTATCGTTCGGGCTTCTGGATGGTCCCGAGTTCATACCCTGCCAGCTGCCATCCCTCGTCGTCCTGCGGGAGGTTTGGACCAGGAAGTAAATTATCTTCAACTCTGAAGGAACATCCGAAACATGTCAAACATTTTACAATCAAACAACAAACTAGCCAGTCCTTCTCTCTTTCGCTCTATCTCTAGTTCATTTATCTCTCCATTTCTCGTTTTCCACCATTAATTGGCCTCTGTCTCTCTCTCTCTCTCTCTCTCCCCTCTCTCTCCCAGGCCTACATAGAACCCCATACACAAATGATATAGACCTAATGATCAGAGAAACATCTACCTAGTTGTTACTCCTGATGAGGTTGCCGTGGAGTGCCCGGGTGACATCGACAAGGACTCGTCCTGATACTTGTACATTACAGACATTGTAGTTTGTCTTGTTGTGTGTGTATGAATCTAAGTGAATGCCATGCCTTGTTAGTGTCTCATTCTTAAGTATGTGTATGTGTGTTGGAGGACGGTAGAAGAGTAAGGAGGACTGACTGATTGAAAATTTGAACAAGTTTGACCTGTTTGTATCTTTTATCTTACGTAGCGATTTAACGAAACAAAATTTTTTTGTTTGTTTCGCATAGAAGTTTAGTTAAATATCGTTTTATCGATCCCATTTTTAACGAGCTCCCGGTTATTTGAAAGACATGGGACTAGTTATGGACAAAACTGGGCTAGAGACACTGATCATGTAGATATAAAAAAATAAAGTAAAGTTCCCCTTTCAGACCTTGTGGTCATCTGTTTCTGTGGCAAACGGCTTACGAGGGTGTGGCGTGGCCAGCACAACGACCAACCACCTTTACTTTTCCCCAACTAATGTCAGGTACCCATTAGAGTTGGGTGGACTTAGAGGCGCCCAAAGATCCCGAAATTAAAAAAAAAAATCCCAGTCTTCACCAGGATTCAAATCCGGGACCCCCGGTTCAGAAGCCAAGCGCTTTACCGCTCGGCCACTGCGCCTACAGCAGCTTAAAGCTCATGCATGGTGACGAAAAGCACAAAAGAGATCAACTGTAGTGCCACTGAGATCGAAGGATAACATCCCATCACTGCTAAATATGACCCGCGCTCCATAAGTTGTTCGATACCAATTGCTCAAGCTTTGTCTTAAACGTTTAAAGCTCTCAGTCAGTTTATGGATACTGATTTAAAGGAGCTACACTGTAACAAGAGGCACATTGTAGTTCAAGGAAAGAAGCTACACAGCCTACACTGTAACAAAAGTTATACCGCAGATGGAGCGAAATGAGAGACGGGGTTTAGGCTGAAATAATAAAAATTATTGGAGGCGCGGTGGCTGAATGGTACAGTGTCGCGGGTTCAAATCCTGGTAAAGACAGTTAAGCGCTTTACCACTCGGCCATGTGTGCACTTTTATAATAAACAAAATACATCATGGAAAGAAAACATCAACTCTTTCAGACCTCGCGATATATTGGTATCAGAGGCGGACTGGGTATCAAAATCGGCCCGGACATTACCATATAAACCGGCCCACAAATGGCATGTCATATATTTTCGGTGGGGGGGGGGAGGATTTTTACCCCACTTCGCAATTTATATATATATATTAGTGTGTGTGTTTGTAATTTATTTTCATTACATTCTTATCTTTCATTCTTTCAAACGTTTTTTTCTACCCTAGAATACTCTCTTCCTTTAATTAGTGAAAAGACAATACACACCGCCAAAGGGCAGGTAGGGAGTCCGGGGGAGCGCTGTGAGCTTCCCATAGTTGGGCCCCGGAACCAAGCATCATTTCCGTTATTTTAAGCTTTAAAAATGCATATTCTGAGGTATATACAGTGCAATTAGCCTGCAATTCTTCCACTAAAAAAAATTCATAAACCAAATCTTTTATTCAATGGAGTCCAGCGACGCTCGTGAAATTTGGTGACTAGTTTGCTTAAGTTGGCAGTAAGTAAAGTTTCCCTTTCAGACAATGAGGTCTGAGGCAAGTGATGGTTTGAAGACCCTCCCCTCCAGGCTACTCCCATGTGTTATATTATAGGTGTAAGCCTAATTCTCTACAAAATATATAAAGTTTGATAACGCATCGAAAACTGGATGTATGCATTCGTATGATTACATAATGTATTCTATTTATACATGTATGTAGTCTGAAAACTAAAAACAATACAATAGCAGCCTAATGAGTTTGAAGCTTTTTGGTATTACTTATAGATTACAGACGTTTCTTCAAAAAATAAGATTGTTACGTCTTACGCATTTTATGTGTCAATCTAATCATGCATGTTGATCTGTGACTTCAAATATGCTAAATCATTGGTTTTCCTATCTGACTCAGGCATCCCATTCCATTATAAGATGAGAGAAATTAGAACGGTTAGAGAGGCACTTACTTAATGTGAAAAGCTCTTGCTTCCTCCTAGTACATTCTCAAAAACGCGATTTGTATAGGAATATACCATGACCCATTATTTAAAATATAAATCTCCTTTCATTAAATATCGGATGTGACAGCGCTATATACATTATTGTAATTATTGTAATAATTTTCATCATTAATGACTTCATACTAAGTTGCTCGACCGACTAACCCACTCTTTAGTGGAGGAGGTCTTATCTAAGCCGGTAGAGGTACATCTGACATGATATTTGTTCTGCGACAATTACAAGAAAAATGCAAAGAGCAGAACTTAAACCTATACGCTGCTACGCTGCCTTTGTGAACCTCACCAAGGCTTTCGACGCAGTCAGTCGCGATGGTTTGTGGAGGATTTTAGCTAGGCTGGGATGCCCATCTATATTCCCATCCATTCTCAAGCAGCACAATGGTGCCCTTTCTGATCACTTCCCAATAGAAAATGGCGTGAAGCAGGGCTGTGTACTTGCTGCTACTCTATTCGCTATCTTCTTTGGCGTAATGCTGGGTCAAATGAGGCAGCGATTGCACGAAGGCATCTACATCCGGTTTCGTTCAGAGGGCAATGTGTTCAATCTTCGACGTCTACTATCCCATACAAAAACAAAGGCGATGGTCATAACTAAGCTTCTCTATGCCGATGAGTGCGCCCTGCTAGCTCACAATGAACATGATCTCCAAAACGAATTAGCATACGCTGCCGCCTCTTTCGGTCTATCTATAAACCTCGGGAAAACAGAAGTCATGTTCCAGAAGTCACCCAATAAAACATACTCAGCCCCAAGGATCACCGTAAATGGACAGCCCCTTAATGTGGTAGACCACTTCACATATCTAGGTAGTATAGTGTCAAATGACGCCTCACTTTCAAGGGAAGTTAATAACCGTCTGACCAGGGCCAGTAGCGCTTTTGGACGCCTTCAGGCGGAAGTTTGGAGGAACAGATCGCTCCGCCTGCTTACAAAAATCAGTGTCTACCAGGCGGTTGTTCTCTCAACCCTTCGGTATGGCTCTGAGACATGGACACTGTACAGGAAACATATAAAACTTCTTGAGCGCTTCCACCAAAGATGCTTGCGCTCTATCGTGGACATACGGTGGCAAGACCGCACAGTATAGAGGGACTTCTTTTGGTCCGACAGTTACGCTAGGTAGGGCACGTATCCCGTATGGGAGACGAACGTATGCCAAATGCAGTCTTTTTTGGTGAGATAAAGGTGGTCGACGTAACAGAGGCGCCCCACGGCATTGCTTCAAAGACCAGCTTAGGCGTCAACTTTCCTTGACTGACATAGAAGAGAGCACCTGGTTGCATGCGGCCTCAGAACGAGACAGCTGGAGGTCACTCACGAAGGCCGCGGGATACACATTTGAGACCAAAAGAAATTCTGCTGCCGAGGACAAACGCAGACGGCGAAAAGAAAATCTAAATCGACCACCTGCGGACAATGGTTATGTTTGCCCTGGTGTGGCAAAATATGTAGGTCTCAGCTGGGGCTGCGCAGCCACGGAAAATACTGCATTCCTCACTAATCTTCGGATTCGAAGACTAGCCTTATTATTATTACTAAGCATAAGTTTGCCACTAATTATAATAGTATAAAATCTGATTTAGATCTAGATTTATTTTTTAATCAAATAATTTTTTTTTGTAAGCCTTAAGTGTAGTATTTTTAGATCTATGCTATTAAAAATAAACAAAAAGAAACTTACTTTTCTTTTCAAATCGCAGAAAGTAGAGCTTTGTACCCATATTGAGCTGTGAATAAGTTGGGCGGTTTGCAATTTCGCGGCTGTGTGTATGTTTTATTTATTTTTTTTTTTTTTTTGCTGCGTTATATCAATGTTTTCTAACTTAACCTCTCTCATCCCTCTTTTTGGTTAAATTTCATTGGAATCTTTAAAAGATGGGGGAGGGAAGGAGCAAAACAAAATGGGAGTACCATCAAAGGTCCATGCCGACCAGCAAACACAACATCGAAGACATCAAAGTAGTCGATGCCGCTCGTGCATAGCAGAAAGTACGGTCTAACGTTTTGCAAATGATAATACGTACAGTGAATAGTGTATTTTTTTTTTTTGTTTGTTGATATTCTTGTTGAATTTCAAACAAAATTAATTGTAATAAGAATTTTTTTAAAATGTGTTCGGGCCTTTGTGTCTTGTTGCTGTCACTTTTTTTAAAAAGTTGTCTGCATTGAATTTTTTTTTCCTTTGGTCGTGACCAGACCGGCCCATTTGGTACCTGCCCATCGGGATTTGCCCGTTTGCCCATATAGCCAGTCCGCCCCTGATGGGTGTCAAAGGTTTCTGTGGCCAACGGTTTACGAGGGTGTCATACCAAGGACCAATCGCCTTTTCTTCCCCACAACTAATGTCAGGTACCCATTACGTTTGGGTTGTCTCAGAGGTCCCCCATGAAATCACGAAATTCAAAATTCTAGTCGTCATCGGGATTCGAACCTAAGACCTCTTCTAGCCTTGGTTGTTACGTCACTGGAACACACCCTCATCATATCGTCTGTTTTTGTTTGTTTTGCATGTTTCGGATGTGCCTGTAGAATTAAAAGATTATTAAATCCTAACCAAAACCTCATTCGGGATGTCGGAGGCAGGGTTCGAACCCTGACCATCAAGGCAGCTGTAAAGAGCGCTTTCTACTGGACTATGCAGTAGCCTATGCAGTGTTCTTCCTACGTAAACTTACTTTTTGTCAGGCCTACCAACGTGCATCAGATCGAAAACACTGTTGTTCCGCGACACCTTGTTGTCGATAGCAGTCTCCTATAGATGTCAGTTTAACCAGTCCTAGCGGCTAAATTGTTTGATTAGTGTATTCATCACTCTCATTGGCTCACTTTACTAAGGGAAGTCACTAAAGCTACAAGTATGACCCTTCAGGCGATTAGTTCCCCTGTGTTTACAAACATGTGTCTTTTGAGTGTCAGCCTCTAGGTCCCAATTTTCAGAAATAATGATGTGGGTTTTTTTTTTTTTTTACTTGTGGCTAAGTTTTGTCTAGTCTTGAGTTTCTATTTTTTTAAACATTTTTTTTAACCAACGTAATACTTGGATCTTCATTTATTTCTGTATTAAGTCTTCATTTCAACTTAAAGCTTCTGTTTAAGAACTAACTATTTCGTCCCGTCGGGTTTAAAACAATTAGAAAATGATCAAGAAAACTTTGAACAAATCAATCTCGCTAATTATTAAGCTAATTATTTGATGAAAGTGAGACTACGGGAAATGCGTGTAAGGCTTTAGGGGAAAAGAAATCTATTAGAGTAACACCATTTGTTCTTCTTCTTCGTTCTCATTTTTGTGTTGGAAGATTCAGATGATTAGTCGAATATCTGAGATGAACTGCGCAGTGGTTTTTAAATCAGGCAGCTCTCCATATAGTTTTTCTTAAATAGTGGAGTTTTCGGACCAGTGTCTTGTTCGGGCCTCTCGATATTCAGCTTTGAAGGACCTGGCCGGCATTCTCTGTTGACGTTCTGCAAGGACAAATTTTAGTTGTCGCAATTTTTAGCTTCCGGAACATCCATTGTACACCATAAGTAAATTCACAAAGAATAGAGATACTTCAGAACAGAAGACTAAAAAGTAAAATAACAATAATACATGAAACACTAAACCATGACTAACAAATACAAAAATAAAATAAAATACTCAGAAAGATTAAAAGAAATGATTCCAAATGCTAGGACAAATTCGTACAAATACTCCTTCTTCCCTAGTTCCATTAGAGCATGGAACGGGTTGCCTGAATTAGTCAAGAAAACCAATGATTTAGCGTACACAGACTAGAATAACACATAGATACGCGCTGGACTTAATTACCTTCTCTTTTGAAGGAGCGTCTGTAATTTATAAGATAAGATTTATAAGATTTCTAGAAATGCTGTGTAAGCGAAATGCGGTGTGTGTGTGTGTTGGTTACTTTCTTTGTTTCTATTAAACCAGCTGACTTAAATCACTGTGACTGACAGTGGAATGACAAATGTCTTCAGCAAGTTATTGAGTATTGAATGTGTTACTAAGTTTATTACTTTTGTTCTTATCAAAGGCTTGAACTCATGCATTGCATTTGTAGTTGGACAGCACCAGAAAACCAGTGACATCTCTAATTTGACTTTTTTAAAACTAGGTTTGCCTTGTTGAGATTATAGGCTGAAAAAAAAACTAGTGTCAGTGTCCGTAATAAATGTTTCGTAACATTATATAAGGTTACGGGCTCACTACCAGCTCTTCAAACGCTGCTAATAAGTTTTTAGCTAAACCAAAAATAGTTGACCCCATTAATCATGAAAATGATCCATTTTAACACTACAGTCCTACTGAAATAGATCCCCTAGCATTAAGAGCAATAAGTAATAGATGAAAAGAATGCTTTAAAAAAAAAGCATAACTAACGGAAAGAACCGCTAATTACTGCCATTTACTGAAAATTACAGGGTTTAGCTCCCTTTCAGCTATGCAAAACAGGAATTTCTAAGTAGCACGAACAATTTACTAAATATAAAAGCGTTATTTCTTTTTGTTTACAGATTATGTATAAACAAAGTATTGTTATTTTAAAACAAGAATAACGAAAGGGTTACTTTAATCAATACATAGCTTATCTTACAATGGTAGTGAAATATAATTGATTAGGTTTCACATTACCTTATAAAGACACTTCGGTTTTAGGCACTGATTTAATTTTGTTTGTATAAATCAACTATAAACCAAACAATGACAGTCTCATGGATGATTAATAATAATAATAATAATAATCTTTATTATATATAAGGAAATTTGTCTTACAATTTGTGCATTACACCAAACAAAACATTATAATTATAGAAAACCAAAATATACATTCACACCAGACTCACTCATAATTTACATGCGAAAAGTTTATATCAGATTGTTTCTATTTCATGATTTGATTGCCAGGGGAACAAAAGAGTTTTTGTGTCTGTTTGTCTTTGCTATCGGTGTCTTGTATCTCTTTTGTGATGGTAAAATCACAAAATCCTAATTAGAACCCCAACTTGTGTTTTAGCCAACCATATGGACTCAGAAGACTCGACCTTCTCATTCATGCAATGCTAAAGTTTAGGTGCACCTCAGAAACATTTGCACACTCAAGACATGCACACGTCAGCACGTATCAACACTTGTGCTCCTTTAATCATCAGCACTGGACACTTTCTCCTGATAACTTCATTAAAATTTCGTAGACAAAATTAAAATCCTGACATCCGAGAGGGAAAAAAAGATAAAGTTGTTGCCACAGGCTAAATACATAGGAAAACAGAAAATTAGCTCATTTGTGGCGCTTAAATGACCTGCCCCTGAAAACCAGAAAAACGACAAATTGGGACAGTAAATGGACAAATAAATTGTGCCTACACTATGTACCAGACAGGAGAGTTCCAAGCGTAGAAGGCTGTTATGAGCATTACGTTGATGAACAAAATTACTGCGACGCAATCAACACAAAAAGTTCTATGCTTTGTGTGTGTGTGTGTTCAAATTAAAAATAATGTTTTTGATATGCAAAAAAAATGAAGGTCAAAAGTTAAAACATATCACACATTACCTTCAGGAAGACGAGTAGATTAATACAGAGGTGCTCTCCCTACATAGAACATTATAAGCGACCCACGAAAGGGGAAAGGTTTTGTGTGGTCTCTCTGTCCGTCCGTACGTCCTCGCACCAAAAAAAAAAAAACAGAAAAGATATTGAAAATTCGATATCATAATATTCCAGGTCTTCCAAGGATCTTCTGAAAGTGAAATTTTTTTTTGTTTTTTTTTTAATAGATTATGCACTCATTGTTTAGTCATAATAAAACACAACTTTTTTTAAATACCAGAGAAGGTTAGTCTTAATAATAGGCTGAGCACTGCAATGGTAACTCCAGCTTTAATGATGAATTTACGCATTGATTCAAATACATCTGGCGTATCTGGGAGATAAA
The DNA here is from genome assembly GCF_947242115.1 of Biomphalaria glabrata. Lineage (NCBI taxonomy): Eukaryota > Metazoa > Mollusca > Gastropoda > Planorbidae > Biomphalaria > Biomphalaria glabrata. The sequence continues at coordinate 10,811,261 of NC_074714.1, forward strand.
AGCTTAAATTTATAGAAATAGGAAATTCAGATAAAGTAAATAAAGGCTAAAAATACAAGAAAAAAAAGGGGGGGGGGTATTCACTCTTAGTCTCAATGACTTTGTGATTTTGTAAAATGCAAAACCTACATTGATAAAGATATTTCTTTGAATTGTAAAGTTTTATTTTAGTTTCTGCGGAGGTATGTTTTTAACTGCTGAATAATTCATGGTTCTGTTTTCTTGACAATCAACAATATGTTTTTATGTTGTTGTTTTTTTTTTTGTAACGTAAAATCTTCCAGCATGAATGAATTTGATTTCAATAAATTTTAAACATTAAAAAAGTTTATTTTATATAATGAACAAAAAAAATAAACTTGTTTTTTTTTTATATCCGACATCCCTGTGCTAATATTCCATTATGAAATTCCTTTCTGTTTGATTTTAAAAATAAATTTCTTTCCCAGATCTATTTTGTATGCTGCCGAACTAATGGGATTTCATTAAGAATGTAGGTCATAAAAAATGGTCATAAACCTGCAATTGTCATGTAAAAAAATAAAATCATAAAAAAGATACTTTACATAGTTCATTTTCTGTGTAAGAATGTTAACACTCAAGAAATGAGATAGCCATAACTCTGAGTTAATAATATTGCCAGATTCCTTTATGCACATTGAGTACCAGCGGCGTCAATGGGGTTGGTGTCGCCCGGTGCGATAAGCTTTACACTGTTAACATCGTTCTCCTCCAAAAATTTCTCTTCACATTGTTTCTGACAATGTTTCACTTTGCAGTCACCTCCTTATGTGTGCCACCTTGGTCAGTTTGAACTTCTCATACCCGTAATGACGCCATTCAAAAAAAAGTGTCCATGACGCCTACAAAGTCTAGTCCATAGACATAAATAAATATAGACTGGAAAAAGGAAATAACTTCATGTAAAACTTGAAAACATGTATATCTATTGTTGTCTGATTTCCGAATTCTGAAAAGTTGCATGATATTTAGTCTTAGAGATTAAACAAAACTACACTGCTGTATAATAAAGTACACAAAATTGCAAGTCACAAATTGTCGTTTCATAAATCTCTTTTATAGGCCAGTCTATATTTATTTATGTCTATGGTCTAGTCTTCTAGTCTAAAAGGGAGATAAACTATTACTAAAGCTCATGTGTTACCTGTTCTCACAGGTTTTATTCAAGTTTTTGATTCCGTGATGTTGTTATTGACGGAAGTGGTCATTGATATAAGCATTCCACTACCTATAAAATGCTTTCAATAGTTATGAAGATATAGGTAAATGTGAACCTGGCCTAACTGATGTTACTGAATGATCATCTAATAGGTGTAATTGTTATGTAAAGGGCCAGTCTGTTATTTGAAGATATGGTACATAGGCGTCCCACTTCACGTATAAATGAAACGCTACTTATTAATAGCTGTTTTAAATTATATTATACTTATTTGTATACTAAATAGATTTTTTTTCTCTTTAAAAAAAAGGAAACTTTAAAAAAAAATTAAGTAGCTTGTATGACAGAAAGTACCAAATTTAGTACTTAAGATTTTTAAAAACCTTTTTTTTTTTCATAAAAAAATATAAAACAGCCTGCTTCAATGTGCTAAAAAATATGGTAAATTTCCATATTCCTTACTAAATAGTCTCATGTGTTGTTTTTTTCTTTTAATAGTGAATAGTTGTAAAAAATGGTGTATTTTTATGAAAAAATTGCTTGCATAGTTGATTTTAAAAATTAAATTTCTCGCTCTCAGAAAAGAAACAAAAATAGCCTTTGCATAAGAACTTTTAAAGGTCTACACTTTGATGATGTCGGATTTTCAATATCTTTTCTAGTTTATGAGATGTAAATGGGACAGACGGACGGACGGACGGATAGACAGACCACATAAAACTAATGGCGTCTATTCCACTATTGATGGCCGCTAAAAAAATATCTTTTTCTTTATATTTATGGGTGTTTTTGAATGCAGTTTGCCAATTAAGAACTATAACAAAGATAGCTCAAAGACTAGAGAAAAGACAGAACATGAGTTAGAACAAACATAGACCATAGGCTATAACGTAGATAGATCAAAGACAGAACATGGGTTAGAACAAAGATAGAACATGGGCTATAACCAAGATAGATCAAAGACAGAACATGGGTTAGAACAAAGATAGACTATGGGCTATAACCAAGATAGATCAAAGACAGAACATGGGTTAGAACAAAGATAGACTATGGGCTATAACCAAGATAGATCAAAGACAGAACATGGGTTAGAACAAAGATAGACTATGGGCTAGAACCAAGATAGACTATGGGCTAGAACCAAGATAGATCAAAGACAGAATATGGGTTAGAACAAAGATAGAACATGGGCTAGAACCAAGATAGACTATGGGCTAGCTAGTAATGGGGATGTCAAGGAAACAACTGGACAGCTAATCAATTGATGCTTCATGCAATGGGACACTGCTTGATAGAGAAGGCCCCCCTTGTACAACATGTTACCCCAACATGTCATGGCCCCCAAACCCTCGAGGGACACGAGGGTGGGCCTGGTTTAGGGCGGCAGGGGGGGGGGGAGTGCGGTGAGATGATGGCTCGGTCTGTCAAGTCATTTCATACAGACGGGAAGATGAATGGGATTTGGGGGCGAAGAGACAGACGTACAAGCGGAAAGACTTACGGGAAAAGAAACATAAGAATAAGTTTTGTATTATTATGGACAACTTATGTGACTGTTACCTATGCGTTTGTTACATTGTTACAACTTGCTCCTATTGTGGTAAATGATATAATCTGTTGACTAGCTCTATCAATGATGAAGTGTGTTTATATATTGTAGCGCTAAAATGAGTTCATTGAACTATGACTAATAAACCTTTATGTTTTAGCTGGTGTGTATGTTTGGGTATTGTTAACCCTAAGTGATTTCAGTGTGAAGAAAACAAGTTGCAATGAGTTCAACAGCTCCCTCTACAGGCCTGGCGAAGGCATCTCTTTGAGTAGTTTATAGACACTGGCATTAAATAGTGAGAGCAGATCATTTCAGATGAACGGGAAAGCGGTTGGGACCATTGTCCATTTTTACAAGAGGGCCAAAATACAAATCAACTAATTTCCTTTTTTTTTTACTCGTTAAGTACAATTTTTGAGTTCCTTGTTTTGTTTTTGTTTGTTTGTTTTTAAGATAACAGATCAGGAACTTAGCTTGTTGAAAATTTCAGTGTCCATAGGAATTAGAAGGATATTCTCAGACTTCGTTGGTAGACCTTTGCGAAATTTCAAGCACTCTGTTTGGAACCCAATAAATAACTAGTCAAAATATCTAGCCTAAGAGCTTAGTTCAAATATTCAATTTAAAAGAGATGCTCACATTTTTTTTAAAATTAGTATATCCTGTTTTATTTTTATCCAACCTAGAAATAGGGCGTATAATTCTTACTATTAAAGTCAATAGATTAATAATGTACTCACCAACGATTAATTAGGTTTTATTTTGATCTACTTTCTAGGTGAGCAACTTGTTTATCGTCAGTCTGGCTGTTGCTGACGTCATCGTCGGGATCATCGTAATGCCCATGAGCGCCTTCTACATCTTCACCGACCGCTGGATGCTTGGAGTAGCCGTCTGCCAGATCTGGATCGGAGTGGACTACACGGCCAGCACGGCCTCCATACTCAACCTCTTCATACTCAGCCTGGACCGCTACTGGTCTGTCCGGCAACCCCTCAAATACTTGCACAAGAGGACCAAGCGAAGGGCGCTGAGCATGATCGGGGTGGTGTGGGCTGTGTCCTCCCTGTGGATCATTCCCATCTCCAGCTGGCACTACTTTGCACACGATGGCGTGCGCACGGTGGAGAACGACAAATGCGACACGGAGTACGCGAAGAACTCTGCGTTCAAGCTGGTCACCGCCTTTTTCAACTTCTACCTTCCGCTGTCAGTAATGTACATTCTATACTTCAGGATATTTATTGCGATACGGAGACGGTCAGAGTTTGAGCTGGGTCAGCGCAATCCTGGAGGCACCGTTCTGTCCTACAAGTCCAACGTGCCCAACTCTGCGGACGAAAGTGAATGCAACGATGATCTTTCGTGCTCCATTGATTCGCGCTACGTCGGAAGCCTGGACATGCGGCCGAGGGAGAACGGTACGCGAAACCATGTGGCAACCAACGGTCCTAGAAATTTACGTGTCTTGACTATGAAGCGGGTCGGTGTGCCGTGCGCTTACAGGGATTCTAAACCTTTTAAAGTGGAGTACATTTACGATGAAAACGTCATCGACCCGCAGACAGAAAAGATTGAGAGATATTATTACGAAGACCATTACCCCATACCATGTCTCTCCCGCCCTACGTGGGTAGTTGGTCACGAGAAAATGGCCACCACAGTTGGCCATCGCCCGGGCAGATTGCGAAGCCCAAGAGACTTCTCGTCCCTAAAAGTGCCATCAACCTCATCCATCGCCAGCAGCAGCAGCTCCGCATCAAAAGACCTACACCAGATCTCGGTGCCAAACTATATGGCAGTGGGATATAAGAACAACGCTGTCGTCAAGAGAAGCATCTTTCGACGGTCTAGGTCTCCGAACCCTCCGTCAACGCTGAATGACGTTCGATTGGAAAGCTACAGGAAGTTCCAATTGGACGAAGCTTCCTTCGCGCCGTCTCTGTACAAAGTCGCTACCAACACATCATCCTCTTCCTCCTCCTCCGCCAGCACATTCGGGGAGGAGAAGCGAAGAAGCAGCGATGTGTCAAGGGACATGACTCGCGTGGAGAAGTCGCACCTCAGAGAGAACTACTCCGTGGTTGGAGGGGTACGAAAGCTACGTCAGGTGGAGTCGTTTCTCGACCAAACGGCCGGTCTCGGACTTGCCTCAAACGTAGGCCTGGACATTTCCTCGGCGAGAAACGTGGAAGACTTCGACAGCGTTCTGCACGACGAGAGAAACAGACGACTCACGGCTGGGGTTACGGGACTGAAAGAGCGGCTAAGGACCATCCGCCAAAGCTCCTCTCTCAATAAAGAGATCAAAGCAGCCAGGCAGCTTGGGGTCATCATGGGGGCTTTCACTCTTTGCTTTCTTCCCTACTTCATCCTTTTCTTAGTGGTGGCCTTCTGTGACAACTGCATTCGACCGGGCCACCTGACAGCAGCTACCTGGGTGGGCTACCTCAACTCCACGCTTAACCCTTTTCTCTACCCCCTGTGCAATGCCAATTTCCGCACCAAGTTTCGCAGCATGCTTTCCTGCTGCGGCAAGAGTCGAAACAAGTCCCGCAATGGACACCAGGAGTACTGTGAACGAAACACGGCATTTAATTCCAGATATGATTGATAGATGATGAAACGACTTTAGTCAAGTCCAGACTCAAGTGAAGGAAATCCCCTATAACTATCATAGTTTTTTTTTAATCATTTCATCGCTTTATTGTTCACTAATAAATTGTTCATTATTATTTTGTACACAACTTTCGCACAAAGAAAATCTATTTCAACAATCATTGTGATACACACAACATTGTCACACAGTCAATTTGTTGTTCGAATATGCATAAACTATGTAGATATCTATCGCTGACTTTGTGTTGTTTTTTAATGTACATTAATGCGCGTACAACGAGACCATGAATCTAATTTACCCTTTCCAGCTAGCTACAGTTAAACACGTGATTATCTAAAACTCATGTCATAAAATATATAAAGAAGTAGCAAAAAAGGTTTTAAAACTCATTCCTTTATTATGAATTTGATGCTCTTTTATAGTTTCTCATTCCATTTATTTAAACCAGTGGTTCCCAAACTTTTTTTATCTCGTAGACCCCTTGCCATGTTTTCTGCTTTTCGGTAGACCCCCTGCCAGTGGCGTAGCAAGGTACCCGTGGGCCCGGGTTAAAGAACATCTTGGAGGGCTCAGGTTCAAGAACATCTTGGTGGGTCCCCCTCCAGCCAATAAGACAAATTTAGTGTGTGACAAAAATGAGTAATTTAAATGTAAAGATATTCTAATGTAAAGATCGTACCTTTAAAAAAAAAAAGTTATTCGAATGGATGGTTTTGAGGTCATACGATGAGAATGTATGGGCATTGGCATCATATTGGTTTCAAAATCAACCACCGCAAGAAAACAAAGAAACAAACTTCGAATGGATGGTTTTGAGGTCATACGATGAGAATGTATGGGCATTGGCATCGTATTGGTTTCAAAATCAACCACCGCTGGAATCCGCTATCGAAATAATTTAATTAGGCACTCGCTGAACCTCCAAGAAAACATTTAACATGTATATTTCATTTAGTATGGGGATCCAACCCAGGACTTGTGTGACAGGCTCGTGCTAAATGGGAGATGGCATAAACACGGCTTGGTGTTTGACCGAATTGATGTTGGAAATCAAGTGCCAGTGCTTCTTGTGACTGAATTAAGAGACAGTATTATAAGTGCACATTCTTAAAAGCACGGGATAAAACGATATTATTAATTAATATCTATTCGTTTTAAGACATATTAGGAAGTAATATGTAAGCATGTAGTTTAAATATTGGACTATTAGTGTTAAGTTAAATTTTAATTTAGGTGATGGCCAGATGTATACGACGTAACCACTGCCTACTACACAAGTAAATATCACACCAGTACTGCGAGAACTATAGGACGTAACCACAGCCTTCTACACAAGTAAATATCACACCAGTACTGCTAGGACTATAGGACATAACCACTGCCTGTTACACAAGTAAATATCACACTAGTGCTCCAGGTTTAAGAACATCTTGATGGGCTCCTCTCCAGCCAATAAGATAAATTTAGTGTGTGACAAAAAATGAGTAAACTAAATGTAACTAAATGTTACACTAAACTAAATGTAACTAAATGTTACACTAAACTAAATGTCAAGACATTCCAATGTAAAGATCGTACATTTTTCTTTAAAAAGTAATTATGTCATAACGTTTGATTCAGTTAGGACTGCATATAAGTAATAGTGTCTTAAAAGTCAAAGTTTTTATAACTTTTTAACAGAGTTAAACTACTTAAAAGTGTTTTTACTGGAATCACCAAAACACACTGGAAATGTTGTCTTTTTTGCACGTCTATTATCCGTTGCTATGGATATTATGTTTTATGTAGGAATTTGTTGTTCTATGATGTAATCATCAAACATTAAAAATTAATTAATCAATTAATTAATTTGCCTTATGTATCATTGTAAACGTTTTCGCAAAGCGCAGTTTCTCGTGTATTTCTTGATCTTTCACTTGTGGCTCAAATATTGGATATACAGAACTGTTTTCACTAACAGGAGAAGGGGCGAAGGTAAGCTACTGGCACCTAAGCCAGTAACTTTGAGCAGGAAGGGCTCATTAGCCTTGACTTGCTGCCCACCTAGCAAAAGGAAAACTGAATTCAAACCTCTGCTGCGTGCAACTTTACCCAAACACTGGAAACATTTCTTGGGTCAACCCTGTTAAAAATAAGGAGCCGGCGACCCTTAACCAGTTTGAAGCACACAGCACTACATTCTGTCAGAGCCTGTGACACCGCTGATCCAAAACACTGAATGTATGTCGTTTACATAGAATTACAAAAGAAGCCTTTAATTTTATAACTCATACCACCAATGTGCCATTGATTTGTATTGTTGCTTAAAGAAATTGTTTTAATATCAGATGTAGGTTTGTGTAAAACAGTTTTTACAACTACAACGGCTGATAAAATCAATGTTTTACCTTTAGTGTTTTCCGGTTTTTGCTATAAGTAAAGAGATATTGTAAGTCGCCTACAAACCATTATCTTCTCTATATGATGTCGAAGTGGGATTTTGTGGGTCTATTCTGAACTTAATCTTTGAGTGTTCGAAAGTTTTTCAAACTTTTATCTATTTTGTCAGGGTGGCATCGTCTCAAACGATCCTCCAGCGTAATTGGTTTCATATCGTCATAAAACCGCTTCTTTGACAAGGAAAGAATGAATCCCAATTTTAAATAATCAATGCTGTACAGTCCTTCTTTTTGTTAAACATTAGTTACATGTAGACAAAATTAAGCTAGTGAAATAAGTATTGAAATTAAATGCTACAATTTTTCGTTTGAATAGCATAACACAGTTCACAAAATGTTCAAGTCTGTTTCGTTCAACTCCTTACTGAATAAATAAGAAACGTTTGAGTCAAGTGCGGGAATACCCGTTGAAAATGTTTTCAAAATAGCCAAATTCAATTTTAAGATGAATTTATTTTAAAATATTAAAACGGTCAAACCAGTTTTTACTGGGTGTGGCTAATTGGCCGTTTTTTTTCCCCCTAATATTTACATAAACAGTTAATTTCTAGGAAAATCGTTACAAAATCGGTGTCCAGCGGTGGCTGAGCGATAAAGCGCTTGACTTGCAGACCAGGGTCCCGGGTTGGAATCCGAGTGAAGACCGGGATTTTTAATCTCACGATCGTTGGGCGCCACTGAGTCCACTCAGCTCTAATGGTTACCAGACATTAGTTGGGGAAAAGTAAAGGCGATTGGTCAGATTGCAAGGTCTGTAAGGGGAACTTTTTACTAAACTGGTGGTGTACCACAGATCCTGATACTTTCACACATAATTAATTGTGTAATCAATGCATAATACATAAACTGTATTTATTTCAGTCAAATAAGTTCTGACTGGTAGAGACTTGGCTAAACTGAAGGTTTTAGTCTTGGGGAAAGATTTAGTTTTGTTACTAAAGATTGCAATTGTTGGTCAAGTTATTTGATTGCCTGATTAATAAGTGGATAACAACAGCTGGTCACAGAAAAGGGGTCAACTTTACATATCTTACTTACTCTATAGAAATTATATCAAGATCATTAAGTGATATGATATAAAACAATGATTTAAACT